>NC_138741.1:30350193-30565193 GCF_965113295.1 Leuciscus leuciscus | reverse complement strand
ATTTCATTGCATTGCATTGCATTGCATTGCATTTGCATTGCATTGCATTGCATTGCATTGCTTTGCACTGCATTGCACTGCACTGCACTGCACTGCATTGCATTGCATTGCATTGCATTGCATTGCATTGCATTGCATTGCATTGCACTGCATTGCACTAACGATCTGACTTTGTGCACTGAAGAATAACATATGCACATTTCGCATTTCATTGCATTGCAAACCAGAACTAACTCATTTCCTTGTTCATTAAAGCGATAAACTGTGTTGTTGCATTGCATTGCATTGCATTGCATTGCACTAACGATCTAACGTTTTGCACTGAAGAATAACATATAGGTATGCACTTTTTACATTGCATTGCACTCAAGAACTAACTCATTCCCAGGTTGATTAAAGACATAACGTGTGTTGTTATGATCTAACGTTGTGCACTGAAGAATAACAATATGCACTTTTCGCATTGCATTGCATTGCACACCAGAAATAACTAATTTCCATGTTCATTAAAGAAATATCGTGTGTTGTTGCATTGCATTGCATTGCATTGCTTTGCACTGCATTGCATTGCATTGCATTGCACTAACGATATAACGTTGTGCACTGAAGAATAACATATAGGTTATGCACTTTTTGCATTGCATTGAGCACCAGAACTAACTCATTCCCATCTTGATTAAAGACATAACGTGTGTTATGGCATTGCATTGCATTTCTAGACATGAGACCTTGAACTTTAAATTTCTAGACTAATTTCTCTTACAATCCTTCTGTATCAGCCATACAGTATAGTTCAAATTTGACCTATTGAACATTTCTATAACCAAAGTGTCCTCGATCTTGATCGTTCTATACACAATCATAGGCTTGTTCTGATGTTTCATCATTGAGACAGAAGTCCATTATTGACTTACTGAACAAATTTCTGGCAAAAGAATCGTCAAAGGGTATGTTTTCGTAGACATTCTCATCGACTACTTTTGATGTTAAATCAACCATATTGTTAGTCCAAATTTGACCATTGAACATATATCTGAGACCTAAAGAGACCAAGAACTTGAATTATCTATACATAATTACTATCTCCTTCTGATTTTTCATCAGCCAGGCTATTATCCATATTTGACAATTGAACATATTTCTGGCTGGAAGAGTCCTTGATCTTTCTATACATACTCATAGATGCTTTCTGATAGTACTTCAGCCAAAAAATGATCCATAATTGACTACTTAACTCATTTCTGAGAGATGGGTTTATAATCTTGATTTCTCTATACATATTAATTGACTCCTTGTGATGTTACAATAGCAAAACTGTATTGTATTGTATGACCTATTTAATATGACCTATTAAACGTATTTCTGACCAAAGAGTCTATGGACATTTTTCGACTCCTGATTTTACAAGAGCAATATAGTATTTCAAAATTTGACCAAATGAACATATTTCTGGCCAAAGAGACCTTGATCTTATTCTTTCTAAACATACTCCTCCTGATGTTTCATCAGCCAAATAATTGACCTACTGAACATTTTTCTGCCCGAAGAGTCTATGAACTTGCTATACATTCTCAGAGATGCCTTATTTAGTTTCTTTAGCCATACAGAAGTCCAGATTTGACAAGTTGAACATATTTCTGACTGAAGAAATTCTAGAAATGCTCTAGTAACCACCAAAAAACTCTAGCAACCACCCAGAACACCCTAGCAACTGCCTAGCAACCACCCAGAACACCTAGCAACTGCCTAATAACCACCCAGAACGCCTAGCAACCACCCAGAACACCCTAGCAACTGCCTAGCAGCGCCCTAGCATCCACCCAGAATAACATAGCAACCACCCAGAACACCCTAGCAACCACCTAGCAATGCCCTAGCAACCACCAAGAATACCCTAGCAAATGCCTGGCAACCACCAAGAACACCCTAGCAACCACCCAAAATACCTTTGCAACCACCTAGCAACCACCCAGGACACCATAGCAACCACCCGGAACACCCTAGCAACCACCTGGCAACAGCATCTTTGCTAAAAACATGCTAGCAACATACTAATCATGCTAGCATCATGCTAGCAACATGATAATCAAGCTAGCATCATGCTAGCATCATGCTAATCAAGCTAGCAACATGCTAATAATGATAGCATTATGCTACCAAAATGCTAATCAAGCTAGCATAATGCTAGCAACAATGCTAATCATGTTAGCATCTTGCTAAAAACATGCTAGCAACATGCTAATCATGCTAGCATCAAGCTACCAACATGCTAATCAAGCTAGCATCATGTTAACAACATGTTAATCAAGCTAGCATAATGCTAGCAACATGCTAATCATGTTAGCATCTAGCTAAAAACATGCTAGCAAAATGCTAATCATGCTAACATCTTGTTAAAGCATGTTAGCAAAAATGCTAATCATGCTAGCATCATGCTACCAACATGCTAATCATGTTAACAACATGCTAATCATGCTAGCATCATTTTAACAACATGTTAATCATAGTAAATCATGCTGGAATGTGGTAAATCGTAGTAATTGTACGATTAGATTAGATTAGAAACATGGTAAATCGTGGAAAATGATGCTACAACGGTGTATATCATGGTATCACAACATGTTAATTGTGTTAGCATCTGCCCAGTGGCGAGTTTTGCCACTGCAAGCACCACTTCACATTTTCTTCAGGAAATGTACATTCTAGTTATGCTTCTTCTTCTGAGACAAAAATTTATAAATTTAATGCAGCCTAGAGCTTTAACTCTACATACTCCAAACTCGGCTCAGACCTTCAGACTATTCTGACTCGATATGCTATATATTTTCTAACTGATCGGACTTAAGGTGGTTTTCCTAGAATTGACGATCAAAACTCGGAAAAAGTCCCATTGACTTAACATTGGGCATACACCACACAGAACACCCTAGCAACCATCTAGCAACACCCTAGCAACCACCCAAAACACCCTAGTAACCATCCATAACACCCTAGCAACCACCCAAAATACCCTAGCAACTGCATAGCAACCACCCAGAACACCCTTGCAACCACCTAAAATACCCTAGCAACCGCATAGCAACCACCCAAAAGACCATTATTTCTGGTCAAAGGTTCCTCAAAAGTTTTTAAACTATGTAAAATTATAGACTCCATCTGATGATAAATATGTCTAACCTCTCCAAGTCAAAATTTTCTAGTGAGTGGTCACATCTAAATTTTTTAATTGGCCCAAGTGCAATTCTTGTTGCAATAGTCTGTAGCAACCACACAGAACACCCTAGCAACCATCTAGCAACACCCTAGCAACCACCCAAACACCCTTGCAACCACCTAAAATACCCTAGCAACCGCATAGCAACCACCCAAAAGACCATAGCAACCACTGAAAATATCCTAGCAACCACCCAGAATACCTTAGCAACCGCCTAGCAACACAATAGCAACCACCCAGAACAGCCTAGCAACCGCCTAGAAACACCCTAGCAACCACCCAAAATACCTTAGCAACCGCTTAGCAACACCATAGCAACCGCCTAGCAACCACCCAGAACACAATAGCAACCGCCTAGCAACCACCCAAAAGACCCTAGCAACCACCCAAAATACCCTAGCTACCGCCTTAAAACTACCCAGAATACAATAGCAACCACCCGAAATACCTTAGCAACCGCCTAGCAACACCCTAGCAAACCCCCAAAATACCTTAGCAACCGCCTAGCAACACAATAGCAACCACCCAGAACACCCTAGCAACCGCCTAGCAACCACCCAAAATACCTTAGCAACCACCCAGAACACCCTAGCAACCATCTAGCAACACCCTAGCAACCACCCAAAACACCCTAGCAACCACCCAAAATACCCTAGCAACTGCATAGCAACCACCCAGAACATCCTTGCAACCACCCAAAATACCCTAGCAACCGTCTAGCAACCACCCAAAAGACCATAGCAACCACTGAAAATATCCCTAGCAACCCCCAAAATACCTTAGCAACCGCCTAGCAACACAATAGCAAACACCCAGAACACCCTAGCAACCGCCTAGCAACACCATAGAAACCACACAGAACACCCTAGCAACCACCCAAAACACCCTAGTAACCATCCATAACACCCTAGCAACCACCCAAAATACCCTAGCAACTGCATAGCAACCACCCAGAACACCCTTGCAACCACCTAAAATACCTTAGCAACCGCATAGCAACCACCCAAAAGACCATTATTTCTGGTCAAAGGTTCCTCAAAAGTTTTTAAACTATGTAAAATTATAGACTCCATCTGATGATAAATATGTCTAACCTCTCTTGGTCAAAATTTTCTAGTGAGTGGTCACATCTAAATTTTTCAATTGGCCCAAGTGCAATTCTTGTTGCAATAGTCTGTAGCAACCACACAGAACACCCTAGCAACCATCTAGCAACACCCTAGCAACCACCCAAAACACCCTTGCAACCACCTAAAATACCCTAGCAACCGCATAGCAACCACCCAAAAGACCATAGCAACCACTGAAAATATCCTAGCAACCAACCAGAACACCATAGCAACCGCCTAGCAACCACCCAGAATACCTTAGCAACCGCCTAGCAACACAATAGCAACCACCCAGAACAGCCTAGCAACCGCCTAGAAACACCCTAGCAAACCACCCAAAATACCTTAGCAACCGCTTAGGAACACCATAGCAACCGCCTAGCAACCACCCAGAACACAATAGCAACCGCCTAGCAACCACCCAAAAGACCCTAAAATACCCTAGCAACCGCCTTAAAACCACCCAGAATACCATAGCAACCACCCGAAATACCTTAGCAACCGCCTAGCATCACCCTAGCAACCCCCCAAAATACCTTAGCAACCGCCTAGCAACACAATAGCAACCACCCAGAACACCCTAGCAACCGCCTAGCAACCACCCAAAATACCTTAGCAACCACCCAAAACACCCTAGCAACCATCTAGCAACACCCTAGCAACCACCCAAAACACCCTAGTAACCATCCATAACACCCTAGCAACCACCCAAAATACCCTAGCATCTGCATAGCAACCACCCAGAACACCCTTGCAACCACCCAAAATACCCTAGCAACCGCCTAGCAACCACCCAAAAGACCATAGCAACCACTGAAAATATCCTAGCAACCACCCAGAACACACTAGCAACCGCCTAGCAACCACCCAAAAGACCCTAGCAACCACCCAAAAGACCCTAGCAACCGCCTTAAAACCACCCAGAATAACATAGCAACCACCCGAAATACCTTAGCAACCGCCTAGCAACACCCTAGCAACCCCCCAAAATACCTTGGCAACTGCCTAGCAACCACCCAGAATACCCTAGCAACCGCTTAGCAACACCATAGCAACCACCCAGAATACCCTAGCAACCGCCTAGCAACACAATAACGACCACCCATAACATCCTAGCAACTGCCTAGCAAAAAACATTCTGGTCCAAACTTTCTCAAGCCAACTTAAAGTTTGTCTCGTTGAACTTTCGCATCTAGCTATTATTATCTTAATAATTCTATTATTTCTGGTCAAAGGTTCCTCAAAAGTTTTTAAACTATGTAAAATTATAGACTCCATCTGATGATAAATATGTCTAACACCGCGTAGCAACCACCCAAAAGACCCTAGCAACCACCCAAAATTCCTTAGCAACCGCTTAGCAACCGCTTAGCAACACCATAGCAACCGCCTAGCAACCACCCAGAACACACTAGCAACCGCCTAGCAACCACCCAAAATTGTTGCAATAGTCTGTTAACATTGGCTTAATGATAAATAATACGTCAGACTAATTGAAAAAATTTGATGTGACCAGTCACTAGATATTTTTGACTTGGGGATGTAATTTTTTTTTACAGTGTAACATAAGAAAGAGTCTACTAGTATATATATAGAAAGGTCAAGTTTCGAGTACTCCTTGGCCAGAAAAAATTTCAGTATGTCAAAAATGGACATTTGTCAAAATGAAATAACATCTTTAAGGAATCTTTGGCCAGAAATATGTTCAGTAGGTCAAAAGCGTACTTATGTATAGCTCATTGTTATAACATTATGTGCATTGCACTAACGATCTAACGTTGTGCACTGAAGAATAACAATATGCACTTTTCGCATTGCATTGCATTGCACACCAGAACTAACCCATGTTGCAATAAAGACATAACGTGTGTTGTTGCTTTGCATTGCATTGCATTGCATTGAACTGCACTAACGATCTGACGTTGAGCACTCAGATTGTTAGTGAATAAATGAATCGTTAAGAATAACAATATGCACTTTTCGCATTGCATTTCATTGCACTAACGATCTAACGTTGTGCACTGAAGAATAACATTTTTGCATTGCATTTCACACCAGAACTAAATCATTCCCAAGTTCAATAAAGACATAACGTGTGTTGTATTTCATTGCATTGCATTGCATTGCATTGCATTACATTGCATTAAATTGCATTGCATTGCATTGCATTGCATTGCACTAACAATCTGACGTTGTGCACTGAAGAATAACATATAGGTATGCACTTTTTACATTGCATTGCACACAAGAACTAACTCATTCCCAGTTTGATTAAAGCCATAACGTGTGTTGTTGCATTGCATTGCATTGCATTGCACTAACGATCTAACGTTGAGCACTGAAGAATAACATATGCACTTTTCGCATTGCATTGCATTGTACACCAGAAATAACTCATTTCCATGTTCATTACAGAGATAACCTGTGTTGTTGCATTGCATTGCATTGCACAAACGATCTAACGTTGTGCACTGAAGAATAACAATATGCACTTTTCGCATTGCATTGCATTGCACACCAGAAATAACTCGTTTCTATGTTCATTAAAGAAATAACGTGTGTTGTTGCATTGCATTGCATTGCATTGCATTGCATTGCATTGCATTGCATTGTATTGCATTGCATTGCATTGCATTGCATTGCATTGCATTGCATTGCATTGCATTGCATTGCATTGCATTGCATTGCTTTGCACTGCATGTCATTGCACTAACGATCTAACGTTGTGCACTGAAGAATAACACATAAAGTTATTCACTTTTTGCATTGCATTTCACACCAGAACTAAATCATTCCCAAGTTCAATAAAGACATAACGTGTGTTGTTGTATTTCATTGCATTGCATTGCATTGCATTGCATTGCATTGCATTGCATTGCATTGCATTGCATTGCATTGCATTGCACTGCATTGCACTGCATTGCACTAACGAGCTAACGTTGTGCACTGAAGATTAACAATATGCACTTTTCGCATTGCATTGCATTGCAAACCAGAACTAACTCATTCCCATGTTGCAATAAAGACAAAACGTGTTTTGTTGCATTACATTGCATTGTATTGCATTGCATTGCATTGCATTGCATTGCATTGCATTGCATTGCATTGCTTTGCATTGCATTGCATTGCATTGCATTGCATTGCATTGCATTGCATTAAATTACATTAAATTGCATTAAATTGCATTGCATTGGATTGCATTGCATTGCAATGCATTAAATTGCATTGCATTGCATTGCATTGCATTGCATTGCATTGCATTGCATTGCATTGCATTGCATTGCTTTGCACTGCATTGCATTGCATTTCATTGCACTAACAAGCTAACGTTGTGCACTGAAGATTTACAATATGCTCTTATCGCATTGCATTGCATTGCACACCAGAACTAACTCATTCCCATGTTGCAATAAAGACATAACGTGTTTTGTTGCATTGCATTGCATTGCATTGCATTGCATTGCATTGCATTGCATTGCATTGCATTGCATTGCATTGCATTGCATTGCATTGCATTGCATTGCATTGCATTGCATTGCATTGCATTGCATTGCATTGCATTGCATTGCATTAAATTGCATTAAATTGCATTGCAATGCATTAAATTGCATTGCATTGCATTGCATTGCATTGCATTGCATTGCATTGCATTTCATTGCACTAACGATCTAACGTTGTGCATTGAAGAATAATATATAAGGTTATGCACTCTTTGCATTGCATTTCACACCAGAACTAAATCATTCCCAAGTTCAATAAAGACATAACGTGTGTTGTTGTATTTCATTGCATTGCATTGCATTGCATTGCATTTGCATTGCATTGCATTGCATTGCATTGCATTGCTTTGCACTGCATTGCACTGCACTGCACTGCACTGCATTGCATTGCATTGCACTGCATTGCATTGCATTGCATTGCATTGCATTGCATTGCATTGCATTGCATTGCATTGCATTGCATTGCATAGCATTGCATTGCATTGCACTGCATTGCACTAACGATCTGACTTTGTGCACTGAAGAATAACATATGCACATTTCGCATTTCATTGCATTGCAAACCAGAACTAACTCATTTCCTTGTTCATTAAAGCGATAAACTGTGTTGTTGCATTGCATTGCATTGCATTGCATTGCACTAACGATCTAACGTTTTGCACTGAAGAATAACATATAGGTATGCACTTTTTACATTGCATTGCACTCAAGAACTAACTCATTCCCAGGTTGATTAAAGACATAACGTGTGTTGTTATGATCTAACGTTGTGCACTGAAGAATAACAATATGCACTTTTCGCATTGCATTGCATTGCACACCAGAAATAACTAATTTCCATGTTCATTAAAGAAATATCGTGTGTTGTTGCATTGCATTGCATTGCATTGCTTTGCACTGCATTGCATTGCATTGCATTGCACTAACGATATAACGTTGTGCACTGAAGAATAACATATAGGTTATGCACTTTTTGCATTGCATTGAGCACCAGAACTAACTCATTCCCATCTTGATTAAAGACATAACGTGTGTTATGGCATTGCATTGCATTTCTAGACATGAGACCTTGAACTTTAAATTTCTAGACTAATTTCTCTTACAATCCTTCTGTATCAGCCATACAGTATAGTTCAAATTTGACCTATTGAACATTTCTATAACCAAAGTGTCCTCGATCTTGATCGTTCTATACACAATCATAGGCTTGTTCTGATGTTTCATCATTGAGACAGAAGTCCATTATTGACTTACTGAACAAATTTCTGGCAAAAGAATCGTCAAAGGGTATGTTTTCGTAGACATTCTCATCGACTACTTTTGATGTTAAATCAACCATATTGTTAGTCCAAATTTGACCATTGAACATATATCTGAGACCTAAAGAGACCAAGAACTTGAATTATCTATACATAATTACTATCTCCTTCTGATTTTTCATCAGCCAGGCTATTATCCATATTTGACAATTGAACATATTTCTGGCTGGAAGAGTCCTTGATCTTTCTATACATACTCATAGATGCTTTCTGATAGTACTTCAGCCAAAAAATGATCCATAATTGACTACTTAACTCATTTCTGAGAGATGGGTTTATAATCTTGATTTCTCTATACATATTAATTGACTCCTTGTGATGTTACAATAGCAAAACTGTATTGTATTGTATGACCTATTTAATATGACCTATTAAACGTATTTCTGACCAAAGAGTCTATGGACATTTTTCGACTCCTGATTTTACAAGAGCAATATAGTATTTCAAAATTTGACCAAATGAACATATTTCTGGCCAAAGAGACCTTGATCTTATTCTTTCTAAACATACTCCTCCTGATGTTTCATCAGCCAAATAATTGACCTACTGAACATTTTTCTGCCCGAAGAGTCTATGAACTTGCTATACATTCTCAGAGATGCCTTATTTAGTTTCTTTAGCCATACAGAAGTCCAGATTTGACAAGTTGAACATATTTCTGACTGAAGAAATTCTAGAAATGCTCTAGTAACCACCAAAAAACTCTAGCAACCACCCAGAACACCCTAGCAACTGCCTAGCAACCACCCAGAACACCTAGCAACTGCCTAATAACCACCCAGAACGCCTAGCAACCACCCAGAACACCCTAGCAACTGCCTAGCAGCGCCCTAGCATCCACCCAGAATAACATAGCAACCACCCAGAACACCCTAGCAACCACCTAGCAATGCCCTAGCAACCACCAAGAATACCCTAGCAAATGCCTGGCAACCACCAAGAACACCCTAGCAACCACCCAAAATACCTTTGCAACCACCTAGCAACCACCCAGGACACCATAGCAACCACCCGGAACACCCTAGCAACCACCTGGCAACAGCATCTTTGCTAAAAACATGCTAGCAACATACTAATCATGCTAGCATCATGCTAGCAACATGATAATCAAGCTAGCATCATGCTAGCATCATGCTAATCAAGCTAGCAACATGCTAATAATGATAGCATTATGCTACCAAAATGCTAATCAAGCTAGCATAATGCTAGCAACAATGCTAATCATGTTAGCATCTTGCTAAAAACATGCTAGCAACATGCTAATCATGCTAGCATCAAGCTACCAACATGCTAATCAAGCTAGCATCATGTTAACAACATGTTAATCAAGCTAGCATAATGCTAGCAACATGCTAATCATGTTAGCATCTAGCTAAAAACATGCTAGCAAAATGCTAATCATGCTAACATCTTGTTAAAGCATGTTAGCAAAAATGCTAATCATGCTAGCATCATGCTACCAACATGCTAATCATGTTAACAACATGCTAATCATGCTAGCATCATTTTAACAACATGTTAATCATAGTAAATCATGCTGGAATGTGGTAAATCGTAGTAATTGTACGATTAGATTAGATTAGAAACATGGTAAATCGTGGAAAATGATGCTACAACGGTGTATATCATGGTATCACAACATGTTAATTGTGTTAGCATCTGCCCAGTGGCGAGTTTTGCCACTGCAAGCACCATTTCACATTTTCTTCAGGAAATGTACATTCTAGTTATGCTTCTTCTTCTGAGACAAAAATTTATAAATTTAATGCAGCCTAGAGCTTTAACTCTACATACTCCAAACTCGGCTCAGACCTTCAGACTATTCTGACTCGATATGCTATATATTTTCTAACTGATCGGACTTAAGGTGGTTTTCCTAGAATTGACGATCAAAACTCGGAAAAAGTCCCATTGACTTAACATTGGGCATTCTAAAAAAAATCTAATCCAAACCGACGTTTTCACACACACAGACACAAAGGGCCTGACACCCCTGCGTCTCTCCCTCTCTCTCTCCCTCAGAAGATTTATATTATCGAGCAGCCAATAAGTAATGGCCTAAAATCTCCATAGCAACCACCCAGGACACCCTAGCAACCGCCTAGCAACCACCCAGAACACCCTAACAACCACCTAAAATACCCTAGCAACCGCCTAACAACCACCCAGTACACCCTAGCAACCACCTAGCAACCACCCAGAACCCCCTAGCAACCACCCAAAATACCCTAGCAACACCATAGCAACCACCCATAAAATCCTAGCAACCGCCTAGCAAAAAACGTTCTGCTCCAAACTTTCTCAAGCCAACACATGCTAGCAGTGCATAGCTACATGCATAGCTACATAGCTACATAGTTTGTCTACACATGCTAGCAGTGGATAGCTACATGCTAATAGTGATTAGTTAAGTGTTAAATCATGCTAAGAACTCTATAAAAACTCCATAGTAACCATCTGTGACAACTACCAACCACCTAGTAACACCAAATCAACTGCCCTGAATACCTTAGCAACCGCCTAGCAACCACCCAAAAGACCCTAGCAACCACCCAAAATACCCCAGCAACCGCCTTGCAACCACCCAGAATACCTTAGCAACCGCCTAGCAACACAATAGCAACCACCCAGAACACCCTAGCAACCGCCTAGCAACCACCCAAAATACCTTAGCAACCACCTAGCAATACCATAGCAACCACCCAGAACACCCTAGCAACCGCCTAGCAACCACCCAGAACACCCTAGCAACCGCCTAGCAACACCATAGAAACCACACAGAACACCCTAGCAACCATCTAGCAACACCCTAGCAACCACCCAAAACACCCTAGTAACCATCCATAACACCCTAGCAACCACCCAAAATACCCTAGCAACTGCATAGCAACCACCCAGAACACCCTTGCAACCACCTAAAATACCCTAGCAACCGCATAGCAACCACCCAAAAGACCATTATTTCTGGTCAAAGGTTCCTCAAAAGTTTTTAAACTATGTAAAATTATAGACTCCATCTGATGATAAATATGTCTAACCTCTCCAAGTCAAAATTTTCTAGTGAGTGGTCACATCTAAATTTTTTAATTGGCCCAAGTGCAATTCTTGTTGCAATAGTCTGTAGCAACCACACAGAACACCCTAGCAACCATCTAGCAACACCCTAGCAACCACCCAAACACCCTTGCAACCACCTAAAATACCCTAGCAACCGCATAGCAACCACCCAAAAGACCATAGCAACCACTGAAAATATCCTAGCAACCACCCAGAATACCTTAGCAACCGCCTAGCAACACAATAGCAACCACCCAGAACAGCCTAGCAACCGCCTAGAAACACCCTAGCAACCACCCAAAATACCTTAGCAACCGCTTAGCAACACCATAGCAACCGCCTAGCAACCACCCAGAACACAATAGCAACCGCCTAGCAACCACCCAAAAGACCCTAGCAACCACCCAAAATACCCTAGCTACCGCCTTAAAACTACCCAGAATACAATAGCAACCACCCGAAATACCTTAGCAACCGCCTAGTAACACCCTAGCAAACCCCCAAAATACCTTAGCAACCGCCTAGCAACACAATAGCAACCACCCAGAACACCCTAGCAACCGCCTAGCAACCACCCAAAATACCTTAGCAACCACCCAGAACACCCTAGCAACCATCTAGCAACACCCTAGCAACCACCCAAAACACCCTAGCAACCACCCAAAATACCCTAGCAACTGCATAGCAACCACCCAGAACATCCTTGCAACCACCCAAAATACCCTAGCAACCGTCTAGCAACCACCCAAAAGACCATAGCAACCACTGAAAATATCCCTAGCAACCCCCAAAATACCTTAGCAACCGCCTAGCAACACAATAGCAAACACCCAGAACACCCTAGCAACCGCCTAGCAACACCATAGAAACCACACAGAACACCCTAGCAACCACCCAAAACACCCTAGTAACCATCCATAACACCCTAGCAACCACCCAAAATACCCTAGCAACTGCATAGCAACCACCCAGAACACCCTTGCAACCACCTAAAATACCTTAGCAACCGCATAGCAACCACCCAAAAGACCATTATTTCTGGTCAAAGGTTCCTCAAAAGTTTTTAAACTATGTAAAATTATAGACTCCATCTGATGATAAATATGTCTAACCTCTCTTGGTCAAAATTTTCTAGTGAGTGGTCACATCTAAATTTTTCAATTGGCCCAAGTGCAATTCTTGTTGCAATAGTCTGTAGCAACCACACAGAACACCCTAGCAACCATCTAGCAACACCCTAGCAACCACCCAAAACACCCTTGCAACCACCTAAAATACCCTAGCAACCGCATAGCAACCACCCAAAAGACCATAGCAACCACTGAAAATATCCTAGCAACCACCCAGAACACCATAGCAACCGCCTAGCAACCACCCAGAATACCTTAGCAACCGCCTAGCAACACAATAGCAACCACCCAGAACAGCCTAGCAACCGCCTAGAAACACCCTAGCAAACCACCCAAAATACCTTAGCAACCGCTTAGGAACACCATAGCAACCGCCTAGCAACCACCCAGAACACAATAGCAACCGCCTAGCAACCACCCAAAAGACCCTAAAATACCCTAGCAACCGCCTTAAAACCACCCAGAATACCATAGCAACCACCCGAAATACCTTAGCAACCGCCTAGCATCACCCTAGCAACCCCCCAAAATACCTTAGCAACCGCCTAGCAACACAATAGCAACCACCCAGAATACCCTAGCAACCGCCTAGCAACCACCCAAAATACCTTAGCAACCACCCAAAACACCCTAGCAACCATCTAGCAACACCCTAGCAACCACCCAAAACACCCTAGTAACCATCCATAACACCCTAGCAACCACCCAAAATACCCTAGCATCTGCATAGCAACCACCCAGAACACCCTTGCAACCACCCAAAATACCCTAGCAACCGCCTAGCAACCACCCAAAAGACCATAGCAACCACTGAAAATATCCTAGCAACCACCCAGAACACACTAGCAACCGCCTAGCAACCACCCAAAAGACCCTAGCAACCGCCTTAAAACCACCCAGAATAACATAGCAACCACCCGAAATACCTTAGCAACCGCCTAGCAACACCCTAGCAACCCCCCAAAATACCTTGGCAACTGCCTAGCAACCACCCAGAATACCCTAGCAACCGCTTAGCAACACCATAGCAACCACCCAGAATACCCTAGCAACCGCCTAGCAACACAATAACGACCACCCATAACATCCTAGCAACTGCCTAGCAAAAAACATTCTGGTCCAAACTTTCTCAAGCCAACTTAAAGTTTGTCTCGTTGAACTTTCGCATCTAGCTATTATTATCTTAATAATTCTATTATTTCTGGTCAAAGGTTCCTCAAAAGTTTTTAAACTATGTAAAATTATAGACTCCATCTGATGATAAATATGTCTAACACCGCGTAGCAACCACCCAAAAGACCCTAGCAACCACCCAAAATTCCTTAGCAACCGCTTAGCAACCGCTTAGCAACACCATAGCAACCGCCTAGCAACCACCCAGAACACACTAGCAACCGCCTAGCAACCACCCAAAATTGTTGCAATAGTCTGTTAACATTGGCTTAATGATAAATAATACGTCAGACTAATTGAAAAAATTTGATGTGACCAGTCACTAGATATTTTTGACTTGGGGATGTAATTTTTTTTTACAGTGTAACATAAGAAAGAGTCTACTAGTATATATATAGAAAGGTCAAGTTTCGAGTACTCCTTGGCCAGAAAAAATTTCAGTATGTCAAAAATGGACATTTGTCAAAATGAAATAACATCTTTAAGGAATCTTTGGCCAGAAATATGTTCAGTAGGTCAAAAGCGTACTTATGTATAGCTCATTGTTATAACATTATGTGCATTGCACTAACGATCTAACGTTGTGCACTGAAGAATAACAATATGCACTTTTCGCATTGCATTGCATTGCACACCAGAACTAACCCATGTTGCAATAAAGACATAACGTGTGTTGTTGCTTTGCATTGCATTGCATTGCATTGAACTGCACTAACGATCTGACGTTGAGCACTCAGATTGTTAGTGAATAAATGAATCGTTAAGAATAACAATATGCACTTTTCGCATTGCATTTCATTGCACTAACGATCTAACGTTGTGCACTGAAGAATAACATTTTTGCATTGCATTTCACACCAGAACTAAATCATTCCCAAGTTCAATAAAGACATAACGTGTGTTGTATTTCATTGCATTGCATTGCATTGCATTGCATTACATTGCATTAAATTGCATTGCATTGCATTGCATTGCATTGCATTGCATTGCACTAACAATCTGACGTTGTGCACTGAAGAATAACATATAGGTATGCACTTTTTACATTGCATTGCACACAAGAACTAACTCATTCCCAGTTTGATTAAAGACATAACGTGTGTTGTTGCATTGCATTGCATTGCATTGCACTAACGATCTAACGTTGAGCACTGAAGAATAACATATGCACTTTTCGCATTGCATTGCATTGTACACCAGAAATAACTCATTTCCATGTTCATTACAGAGATAACCTGTGTTGTTGCATTGCATTGCATTGCACAAACGATCTAACGTTGTGCACTGAAGAATAACAATATGCACTTTTCGCATTGCATTGCATTGCACACCAGAAATAACTCGTTTCTATGTTCATTAAAGAAATAACGTGTGTTGTTGCATTGCATTGCATTGCATTGCATTGCATTGCATTGCATTGCATTGCATTGCATTGTATTGCATTGCATTGCATTGCATTGCATTGCATTGCATTGCATTGCATTGCATTGCATTGCATTGCTTTGCACTGCATGTCATTGCACTAACGATCTAACGTTGTGCACTGAAGAATAACACATAAAGTTATTCACTTTTTGCATTGCATTTCACACCAGAACTAAATCATTCCCAAGTTCAATAAAGACATAACGTGTGTTGTTGTATTTCATTGCATTGCATTGCATTGCATTGCATTGCATTGCATTGCATTGCATTGCATTGCATTGCATTGCACTGCATTGCACTAACGAGCTAACGTTGTGCACTGAAGATTAACAATATGCACTTTTCGCATTGCATTGCATTGCAAACCAGAACTAACTCATTCCCATGTTGCAATAAAGACAAAACGTGTTTTGTTGCATTACATTGCATTGTATTGCATTGCATTGCATTGCATTGCATTGCATTGCTTTGCATTGCTTTGCATTGCATTGCATTGCATTGCATTGCATTGCATTAAATTACATTAAATTGCATTAAATTGCATTGCATTGGATTGCATTGCATTGCAATGCATTAAATTGCATTGCATTGCATTGCATTGCATTGCATTGCATTGCATTGCATTGCATTGCATTGCATTGCTTTGCACTGCATTGCATTGCATTTCATTGCACTAACAAGCTAACGTTGTGCACTGAAGATTTACAATATGCTCTTTTCGCATTGCATTGCATTGCACACCAGAACTAACTCATTCCCATGTTGCAATAAAGACATAACGTGTTTTGTTGCATTGCATTGCATTGCATTGCATTGCATTGCATTGCATTGCTTTGCATTGCTTTGCATTGCATTGCATTGCATTGCATTGCATTGCATTGCATTGCATTGCATTGCATTGCATTGCATTGCATTGCATTGCATTGCATTGCATTGCATTAAATTGCATTAAATTGCATTAAATTGCATTGCATTGCAATGCATTAAATTGCATTGCATTGCATTGCATTGCATTGCATTGCATTGCATTGCATTGCATTGCATTGCATTTCATTGCACTAACGATCTAACGTTGTGCATTGAAGAATAATATATAAGGTTATGCACTCTTTGCATTGCATTTCACACCAGAACTAAATCATTCCCAAGTTCAATAAAGACATAACGTGTGTTGTTGTATTTCATTGCATTGCATTGCATTGCATTTGCATTGCATTGCATTGCATTGCATTGCTTTGCACTGCATTGCACTGCATTGCACTGCACTGCACTGCACTGCACTGCATTGCATTGCATTGCATTGCATTGCATTGCATTGCATTGCATTGCATTGCATAGCATTGCATTGCATTGCACTGCATTGCACTAACGATCTGACTTTGTGCACTGAAGAATAACATATGCACATTTCGCATTTCATTGCATTGCAAACCAGAACTAACTCATTTCCTTGTTCATTAAAGCGATAAACTGTGTTGTTGCATTGCATTGCATTGCATTGCACTAACGATCTAACGTTTTGCACTGAAGAATAACATATAGGTATGCACTTTTTACATTGCATTGCACTCAAGAACTCACTCATTCCCAGGTTGATTAAAGACATAACGTGTGTTGTTATGATCTAACGTTGTGCACTGAAGAATAACAATATGCACTTTTCGCATTGCATTGCATTGCACACCAGAAATAACTAATTTCCATGTTCATTAAAGAAATATCGTGTGTTGTTGCATTGCATTGCATTGCATTGCATTGCTTTGCACTGCATTGCATTGCATTGCATTGCACTAACGATATAACGTTGTGCACTGAAGAATAACATATAGGTTATGCACTTTTTGCATTGCATTGAGCACCAGAACTAACTCATTCCCATCTTGATTAAAGACATAACGTGTGTTATGGCATTGCATTGCATTTCTAGACATGAGACCTTGAACTTTAAATTTCTAGACTAATTTCTCTTACAATCCTTCTGTATCAGCCATACAGTATAGTTCAAATTTGACCTATTGAACATTTCTATAACCAAAGTGTCCTCGATCTTGATCGTTCTATACACAATCATAGGCTTGTTCTGATGTTTCATCATTGAGACAGAAGTCCATTATTGACTTACTGAACAAATTTCTGGCAAAAGAATCGTCAAAGGGTATGTTTTCGTAGACATTCTCATCGACTACTTTTGATGTTAAATCAACCATATTGTTAGTCCAAATTTGACCATTGAACATATATCTGAGACCTAAAGAGACCAAGAACTTGAATTATCTATACATAATTACTATCTCCTTCTGATTTTTCATCAGCCAGGCTATTATCCATATTTGACAATTGAACATATTTCTGGCTGGAAGAGTCCTTGATCTTTCTATACATACTCATAGATGCTTTCTGATAGTACTTCAGCCAAAAAATGATCCATAATTGACTACTTAACTCATTTCTGAGAGATGGGTTTATAATCTTGATTTCTCTATACATATTCATTGACTCCTTGTGATGTTACAATAGCAAAACTGTATTGTATTGTATCAATATGACCTATTAAACGTATTTCTGACCAAAGAGTCTATGGACATTTTTCGACTCCTGATTTTACAAGAGCAATATAGTATTTCAAAATTTGACCAAATGAACATATTTCTGGCCAAAGAGACCTTGATCTTATTCTTTCTAAACATACTCCTCCTGATGTTTCATCAGCCAAATAATTGACCTACTGAACATTTTTCTGCCCGAAGAGTCTATGAACTTGCTATACATTCTCAGAGATGCCTTATTTAGTTTCTTTAGCCATACAGAAGTCCAGATTTGACAAGTTGAACATATTTCTGACTGAAGAAATTCTAGAAATGCTCTAGTAACCACCAAAAAACTCTAGCAACCACCCAGAACACCCTAGCAACTGCCTAGCAACCACCCAGAACACCTAGCAACTGCCTAATAACCACCCAGAACGCCTAGCAACCACCCAGAACACCCTAGCAACTGCCTAGCAGCGCCCTAGCATCCACCCAGAATAACATAGCAACCACCCAGAACACCCTAGCAACCACCTAGCAATGCCCTAGCAACCACCAAGAATACCCTAGCAAATGCCTGGCAACCACCAAGAACACCCTAGCAACCACCCAAAATACCTTTGCAACCACCTAGCAACCACCCAGGACACCATAGCAACCACCCGGAACACCCTAGCAACCACCTGGCAACAGCATCTTTGCTAAAAACATGCTAGCAACATACTAATCATGCTAGCATCATGCTAGCAACATGATAATCAAGCTAGCATCATGCTAGCATCATGCTAATCAAGCTAGCAACATGCTAATAATGATAGCATTATGCTACCAAAATGCTAATCAAGCTAGCATAATGCTAGCAACAATGCTAATCATGTTAGCATCTTGCTAAAAACATGCTAGCAACATGCTAATCATGCTAGCATCAAGCTACCAACATGCTAATCAAGCTAGCATCATGTTAACAACATGTTAATCAAGCTAGCATAATGCTAGCAACATGCTAATCATGTTAGCATCTAGCTAAAAACATGCTAGCAAAATGCTAATCATGCTAACATCTTGTTAAAGCATGTTAGCAAAAATGCTAATCATGCTAGCATCATGCTACCAACATGCTAATCATGTTAACAACATGCTAATCATGCTAGCATCATTTTAACAACATGTTAATCATAGTAAATCATGCTGGAATGTGGTAAATCGTAGTAATTGTACGATTAGATTAGATTAGAAACATGGTAAATCGTGGAAAATGATGCTACAACGGTGTATATCATGGTATCACAACATGTTAATTGTGTTAGCATCTGCCCAGTGGCGAGTTTTGCCACTGCAAGCACCACTTCACATTTTCTTCAGGAAATGTACATTCTAGTTATGCTTCTTCTTCTGAGACAAAAATTTATAAATTTAATGCAGCCTAGAGCTTTAACTCTACATACTCCAAACTCGGCTCAGACCTTCAGACTATTCTGACTCGATATGCTATATATTTTCTAACTGATCGGACTTAAGGTGGTTTTCCTAGAATTGACGATCAAAACTCGGAAAAAGTCCCATTGACTTAACATTGGGCATTCTAAAAAAAATCTAATCCAAACCGACGTTTTCACACACACAGACACAAAGGGCCTGACACCCCTGCGTCTCTCCCTCTCTCTCTCCCTCAGAAGATTTATATTATCGAGCAGCCAATAAGTAATGGCCTAAAATCTCCATAGCAACCACCCAGGACACCCTAGCAACCGCCTAGCAACCACCCAGAACACCCTAACAACCACCTAAAATACCCTAGCAACCGCCTAACAACCACCCAGTACACCCTAGCAACCACCTAGCAACCACCCAGAACCCCCTAGCAACCACCCAAAATACCCTAGCAACACCATAGCAACCACCCATAAAATCCTAGCAACCGCCTAGCAAAAAACGTTCTGCTCCAAACTTTCTCAAGCCAACACATGCTAGCAGTGCATAGCTACATGCATAGCTACATAGCTACATAGTTTGTCTACACATGCTAGCAGTGGATAGCTACATGCTAATAGTGATTAGTTAAGTGTTAAATCATGCTAAGAACTCTATAAAAACTCCATAGTAACCATCTGTGACAACTACCAACCACCTAGTAACACCAAATCAACTGCCCTGAATACCTTAGCAACCGCCTAGCAACCACCCAAAAGACCCTAGCAACCACCCAAAATACCCCAGCAACCGCCTTGCAACCACCCAGAATACCTTAGCAACCGCCTAGCAACACAATAGCAACCACCCAGAACACCCTAGCAACCGCCTAGCAACCACCCAAAATACCTTAGCAACCACCTAGCAATACCATAGCAACCACCCAGAACACCCTAGCAACCGCCTAGCAACCACCCAGAACACCCTAGCAACCGCCTAGCAACACCATAGAAACCACACAGAACACCCTAGCAACCATCTAGCAACACCCTAGCAACCACCCAAAACACCCTAGTAACCATCCATAACACCCTAGCAACCACCCAAAATACCCTAGCAACTGCATAGCAACCACCCAGAACACCCTTGCAACCACCTAAAATACCCTAGCAACCGCATAGCAACCACCCAAAAGACCATTATTTCTGGTCAAAGGTTCCTCAAAAGTTTTTAAACTATGTAAAATTATAGACTCCATCTGATGATAAATATGTCTAACCTCTCCAAGTCAAAATTTTCTAGTGAGTGGTCACATCTAAATTTTTTAATTGGCCCAAGTGCAATTCTTGTTGCAATAGTCTGTAGCAACCACACAGAACACCCTAGCAACCATCTAGCAACACCCTAGCAACCACCCAAACACCCTTGCAACCACCTAAAATACCCTAGCAACCGCATAGCAACCACCCAAAAGACCATAGCAACCACTGAAAATATCCTAGCAACCACCCAGAATACCTTAGCAACCGCCTAGCAACACAATAGCAACCACCCAGAACAGCCTAGCAACCGCCTAGAAACACCCTAGCAACCACCCAAAATACCTTAGCAACCGCTTAGCAACACCATAGCAACCGCCTAGCAACCACCCAGAACACAATAGCAACCGCCTAGCAACCACCCAAAAGACCCTAGCAACCACCCAAAATACCCTAGCTACCGCCTTAAAACTACCCAGAATACAATAGCAACCACCCGAAATACCTTAGCAACCGCCTAGCAACACCCTAGCAAACCCCCAAAATACCTTAGCAACCGCCTAGCAACACAATAGCAACCACCCAGAACACCCTAGCAACCGCCTAGCAACCACCCAAAATACCTTAGCAACCACCCAGAACACCCTAGCAACCATCTAGCAACACCCTAGCAACCACCCAAAACACCCTAGCAACCACCCAAAATACCCTAGCAACTGCATAGCAACCACCCAGAACATCCTTGCAACCACCCAAAATACCCTAGCAACCGTCTAGCAACCACCCAAAAGACCATAGCAACCACTGAAAATATCCCTAGCAACCCCCAAAATACCTTAGCAACCGCCTAGCAACACAATAGCAAACACCCAGAACACCCTAGCAACCGCCTAGCAACACCATAGCAACCACACAGAACACCCTAGCAACCACCCAAAACACCCTAGTAACCATCCATAACACCCTAGCAACCACCCAAAATACCCTAGCAACTGCATAGCAACCACCCAGAACACCCTTGCAACCACCTAAAATACCTTAGCAACCGCATAGCAACCACCCAAAAGACCATTATTTCTGGTCAAAGGTTCCTCAAAAGTTTTTAAACTATGTAAAATTATAGACTCCATCTGATGATAAATATGTCTAACCTCTCTTGGTCAAAATTTTCTAGTGAGTGGTCACATCTAAATTTTTCAATTGGCCCAAGTGCAATTCTTGTTGCAATAGTCTGTAGCAACCACACAGAACACCCTAGCAACCATCTAGCAACACCCTAGCAACCACCCAAAACACCCTTGCAACCACCTAAAATACCCTAGCAACCGCATAGCAACCACCCAAAAGACCATAGCAACCACTGAAAATATCCTAGCAACCACCCAGAACACCATAGCAACCGCCTAGCAACCACCCAGAATACCTTAGCAACCGCCTAGCAACACAATAGCAACCACCCAGAACAGCCTAGCAACCGCCTAGAAACACCCTAGCAAACCACCCAAAATACCTTAGCAACCGCTTAGGAACACCATAGCAACCGCCTAGCAACCACCCAAAAGACCCTAAAATACCCTAGCAACCGCCTTAAAACCACCCAGAATACCATAGCAACCACCCGAAATACCTTAGCAACCGCCTAGCATCACCCTAGCAACCCCCCAAAATACCTTAGCAACCGCCTAGCAACACAATAGCAACCACCCAGAACACCCTAGCAACCGCCTAGCAACCACCCAAAATACCTTAGCAACCACCCAAAACACCCTAGCAACCATCTAGCAACACCCTAGCAACCACCCAAAACACCCTAGTAACCATCCATAACACCCTAGCAACCACCCAAAATACCCTAGCATCTGCATAGCAACCACCCAGAACACCCTTGCAACCACCCAAAATACCCTAGCAACCGCCTAGCAACCACCCAAAAGACCATAGCAACCACTGAAAATATCCTAGCAACCACCCAGAACACACTAGCAACCGCCTAGCAACCACCCAAAAGACCCTAGCAACCACCCAAAAGACCCTAGCAACCGCCTTAAAACCACCCAGAATAACATAGCAACCACCCGAAATACCTTAGCAACCGCCTAGCAACACCCTAGCAACCCCCCAAAATACCTTGGCAACTGCCTAGCAACCACCCAGAATACCCTAGCAACCGCTTAGCAACACCATAGCAACCACCCAGAATACCCTAGCAACCGCCTAGCAACACAATAACGACCACCCATAACATCCTAGCAACTGCCTAGCAAAAAACATTCTGGTCCAAACTTTCTCAAGCCAACTTAAAGTTTGTCTCGTTGAACTTTCGCATCTAGCTATTATTATCTTAATAATTTTATTATTTCTGGTCAAAGGTTCCTCAAAAGTTTTTAAACTATGTAAAATTATAGACTCCATCTGATGATAAATATGTCTAACACCGCGTAGCAACCACCCAAAAGACCCTAGCAACCACCCAAAATTCCTTAGCAACCGCTTAGCAACACCATAGCAACCGCCTAGCAACCACCCAGAACACACTAGCAACCGCCTAGCAACCACCCAAAATTGTTGCAATAGTCTGTTAACATTGGCTTAATGATAAATAATACGTCAGACTAATTGAAAAAATTTGATGTGACCAGTCACTAGATATTTTTGACTTGGGGATGTAATTTTTTTACAGACCCCAGAAAGGTCAAGTTTCGAGTACTCCTTGGCCAGAAAAAATTTCAGTATGTCAAAAATGGACATTTGTCAAAATGAAATAACATCTTTAAGGAATCTTTGGCCAGAAATATGTTCAGTAGGTCAAAAGCGTACTTATGTATAGCTCATTGTTATAACATTATGTGCATTGCACTAACGATCTAACGTTGTGCACTGAAGAATAACAATATGCACTTTTCGCATTGCATTGCATTGCACACCAGAACTAACCCATGTTGCAATAAAGACATAACGTGTGTTGTTGCTTTGCATTGCATTGCATTGCATTGAACTGCACTAACGATCTGACGTTGAGCACTCAGATTGTTAGTGAATAAATGAATCGTTAAGAATAACAATATGCACTTTTCGCATTGCATTTCATTGCACTAACGATCTAACGTTGTGCACTGAAGAATAACATTTTTGCATTGCATTTCACACCAGAACTAAATCATTCCCAAGTTCAATAAAGACATAACGTGTGTTGTATTTCATTGCCTTGCATTGCATTGCATTGCATTACATTGCATTAAATTGCATTGCATTGCATTGCATTGCATTGCATTGCATTGCACTAACAATCTGACGTTGTAAACTGAAGAATAACATATAGGTATGCACTTTTTACATTGCATTGCACACAAGAACTAACTCATTCCCAGTTTGATTAAAGACATAAGGTGTGTTGTTGCATTGCATTGCATTGCATTGCACTAACGATCTAACGTTGAGCACTGAAGAATAACATATGCACTTTTCGCATTGCATTGCATTGTACACCAGAAATAACTCATTTCCATGTTCATTACAGAGATAACCTGTGTTGTTGCATTGCATTGCATTGCACAAACGATCTAACGTTGTGCACTGAAGAATAACAATATGCACTTTTCGCATTGCATTGCATTGCACACCAGAAATAACTCGTTTCTATGTTCATTAAAGAAATAACGTGTGTTGTTGCATTGCATTGCATTGCATTGCATTGCATTGCATTGCATTGCATTGCATTGCATTGCATTGCATTGCATTGCATTGCATTGCATTGCATTGCATTGCTTTGCACTGCATGTCATTGCACTAACGATCTAACGTTGTGCACTGAAGAATAACACATAAAGTTATGCACTTTTTGCATTGCATTTCACACCAGAACTAAATCATTCCCAAGTTCAATAAAGACATAACGTGTGTTGTATTTCATTGCATTGCATTGCATTGCATTGCATTACATTGCATTAAATTGCATTGCATTGCATTGCACTGCATTGCACTAACGAGCTAACGTTGTGCACTGAAGATTAACAATATGCACTTTTCGCATTGCATTGCATTGCAAACCAGAACTAACTCATTCCCATGTTGCAATAAAGACAAAACGTGTTTTGTTGCATTACATTGCATTGTATTGCATTGCATTGCATTGCATTGCATTGCATTGCATTGCATTGCATTGCATTGCATTGCATTGCATTGCTTTGCATTGCATTGCATTGCATTGCATTGCATTGCATTGCATTAAATTACATTAAATTGCATTAAATTGCATTGCATTGGATTGCATTGCATTGCAATGCATTAAATTGCATTGCATTGCATTGCATTGCATTGCATTGCATTGCATTGCATTGCATTGCATTGCTTTGCACTGCATTGCATTGCATTGCATTGCACTAACGAGCTAACGTTGTGCACTGAAGATTTACAATATGCTCTTTTCGCATTGCATTGCATTGCACACCAGAACTAACTCATTCCCATGTTGCAATAAAGACATAACGTGTTTTGTTGCATTGCATTGCATTGCATTGCATTGCATTGCATTGCATTGCTTTGCACTGCATGTCATTGCACTAACGATCTAACGTTGTGCACTGAAGAATAACACATAAAGTTATGCACTTTTTGCATTGCATTTCACACCAGAACTAAATCATTCCCAAGTTCAATAAAGACATAACGTGTGTTGTTGTATTTCATTGCATTGCATTGCATTGCATTGCATTGCATTGCATTGCATTGCATTGCATTGCATTGCATTGCATTGCATTGCATTGCATTGCACTGCATTGCACTAACGAGCTAACGTTGTGCACTGAAGATTAACAATATGCACTTTTCGCATTGCATTGCATTGCAAACCAGAACTAACTCATTCCCATGTTGCAATAAAGACAAAACGTGTTTTGTTGCATTACATTGCATTGTATTGCATTGCATTGCATTGCATTGCATTGCATTGCATTGCATTGCATTGCATTGCATTGCTTTGCATTGCATTGCATTGCATTGCATTGCATTGCATTGCATTAAATTACATTAAATTGCATTAAATTGCATTGCATTGGATTGCATTGCATTGCAATGCATTAAATTGCATTGCATTGCATTGCATTGCATTGCATTGCATTGCATTGCATTGCATTGCATTGCATTGCATTGCATTGCATTGCATTGCTTTGCACTGCATTGCATTGCATTGCATTGCACTAACGAGCTAACGTTGTGCACTGAAGATTTACAATATGCTCTTTTCGCATTGCATTGCATTGCACACCAGAACTAACTCATTCCCATGTTGCAATAAAGACATAACGTGTTTTGTTGCATTGCATTGCATTGCATTGCATTGCATTGCATTGCATTGCATTGCATTGCATTGCATTGCATTGCTTTGCATTGCATTGCATTGCATTGCATTGCATTGCATTGCATTGCATTGCATTGCATTGCATTGCATTGCATTGCATTAAATTGCATTAAATTGCATTGCATTGTAATGCATTAAATTGCATTGCATTGCATTGCATTGCATTGCATTGCATTGCATTGCATTGCATTGCATTTCATTGCACTAACGATCTAACGTTGTGCATTGAAGAATAATATATAAGGTTATGCACTCTTTGCATTGCATTTCACACCAGAACTAAATCATTCCCAAGTTCAATAAAGACATAACGTGTGTTGTTGTATTTCATTGCATTGCATTGCATTGCATTGCATTTGCATTGCATTGCATTGCATTGCATTGCTTTGCACTGCATTGCACTGCACTGCACTGCACTGCATTGCATTGCATTGCATTGCATTGCATTGCATTGCATTGCACTGCATTGCACTAACGATCTGACTTTGTGCACTGAAGAATAACATATGCACATTTCGCATTTCATTGCATTGCAAACCAGAACTAACTCATTTCCTTGTTCATTAAAGCGATAAACTGTGTTGTTGCATTGCATTGCATTGCATTGCATTGCACTAACGATCTAACGTTTTGCACTGAAGAATAACATATAGGTATGCACTTTTTACATTGCATTGCACTCAAGAACTAACTCATTCCCAGGTTGATTAAAGACATAACGTGTGTTGTTATGATCTAACGTTGTGCACTGAAGAATAACAATATGCACTTTTCGCATTGCATTGCATTGCACACCAGAAATAACTAATTTCCATGTTCATTAAAGAAATATCGTGTGTTGTTGCATTGCATTGCATTGCATTGCTTTGCACTGCATTGCATTGCATTGCATTGCACTAACGATATAACGTTGTGCACTGAAGAATAACATATAGGTTATGCACTTTTTGCATTGCATTGAGCACCAGAACTAACTCATTCCCATCTTGATTAAAGACATAACGTGTGTTATGGCATTGCATTGCATTTCTAGACATGAGACCTTGAACTTTAAATTTCTAGACTAATTTCTCTTACAATCCTTCTGTATCAGCCATACAGTATAGTTCAAATTTGACCTATTGAACATTTCTATAACCAAAGTGTCCTCGATCTTGATCGTTCTATACACAATCATAGGCTTGTTCTGATGTTTCATCATTGAGACAGAAGTCCATTATTGACTTACTGAACAAATTTCTGGCAAAAGAATCGTCAAAGGGTATGTTTTCGTAGACATTCTCATCGACTACTTTTGATGTTAAATCAACCATATTGTTAGTCCAAATTTGACCATTGAACATATATCTGAGACCTAAAGAGACCAAGAACTTGAATTATCTATACATAATTACTATCTCCTTCTGATTTTTCATCAGCCAGGCTATTATCCATATTTGACAATTGAACATATTTCTGGCTGGAAGAGTCCTTGATCTTTCTATACATACTCATAGATGCTTTCTGATAGTACTTCAGCCAAAAAATGATCCATAATTGACTACTTAACTCATTTCTGAGAGATGGGTTTATAATCTTGATTTCTCTATACATATTAATTGACTCCTTGTGATGTTACAATAGCAAAACTGTATTGTATTGTATGACCTATTTAATATGACCTATTAAACGTATTTCTGACCAAAGAGTCTATGGACATTTTTCGACTCCTGATTTTACAAGAGCAATATAGTATTTCAAAATTTGACCAAATGAACATATTTCTGGCCAAAGAGACCTTGATCTTATTCTTTCTAAACATACTCCTCCTGATGTTTCATCAGCCAAATAATTGACCTACTGAACATTTTTCTGCCCGAAGAGTCTATGAACTTGCTATACATTCTCAGAGATGCCTTATTTAGTTTCTTTAGCCATACAGAAGTCCAGATTTGACAAGTTGAACATATTTCTGACTGAAGAAATTCTAGAAATGCTCTAGTAACCACCAAAAAACTCTAGCAACCACCCAGAACACCCTAGCAACTGCCTAGCAACCACCCAGAACACCTAGCAACTGCCTAATAACCACCCAGAACGCCTAGCAACCACCCAGAACACCCTAGCAACTGCCTAGCAGCGCCCTAGCATCCACCCAGAATAACATAGCAACCACCCAGAACACCCTAGCAACCACCTAGCAATGCCCTAGCAACCACCAAGAATACCCTAGCAAATGCCTGGCAACCACCAAGAACACCCTAGCAACCACCCAAAATACCTTTGCAACCACCTAGCAACCACCCAGGACACCATAGCAACCACCCGGAACACCCTAGCAACCACCTGGCAACAGCATCTTTGCTAAAAACATGCTAGCAACATACTAATCATGCTAGCATCATGCTAGCAACATGATAATCAAGCTAGCATCATGCTAGCATCATGCTAATCAAGCTAGCAACATGCTAATAATGATAGCATTATGCTACCAAAATGCTAATCAAGCTAGCATAATGCTAGCAACAATGCTAATCATGTTAGCATCTTGCTAAAAACATGCTAGCAACATGCTAATCATGCTAGCATCAAGCTACCAACATGCTAATCAAGCTAGCATCATGTTAACAACATGTTAATCAAGCTAGCATAATGCTAGCAACATGCTAATCATGTTAGCATCTAGCTAAAAACATGCTAGCAAAATGCTAATCATGCTAACATCTTGTTAAAGCATGTTAGCAAAAATGCTAATCATGCTAGCATCATGCTACCAACATGCTAATCATGTTAACAACATGCTAATCATGCTAGCATCATTTTAACAACATGTTAATCATAGTAAATCATGCTGGAATGTGGTAAATCGTAGTAATTGTACGATTAGATTAGATTAGAAACATGGTAAATCGTGGAAAATGATGCTACAACGGTGTATATCATGGTATCACAACATGTTAATTGTGTTAGCATCTGCCCAGTGGCGAGTTTTGCCACTGCAAGCACCACTTCACATTTTCTTCAGGAAATGTACATTCTAGTTATGCTTCTTCTTCTGAGACAAAAATTTATAAATTTAATGCAGCCTAGAGCTTTAACTCTACATACTCCAAACTCGGCTCAGACCTTCAGACTATTCTGACTCGATATGCTATATATTTTCTAACTGATCGGACTTAAGGTGGTTTTCCTAGAATTGACGATCAAAACTCGGAAAAAGTCCCATTGACTTAACATTGGGCATACACCACACAGAACACCCTAGCAACCATCTAGCAACACCCTAGCAACCACCCAAAACACCCTAGTAACCATCCATAACACCCTAGCAACCACCCAAAATACCCTAGCAACTGCATAGCAACCACCCAGAACACCCTTGCAACCACCTAAAATACCCTAGCAACCGCATAGCAACCACCCAAAAGACCATTATTTCTGGTCAAAGGTTCCTCAAAAGTTTTTAAACTATGTAAAATTATAGACTCCATCTGATGATAAATATGTCTAACCTCTCCAAGTCAAAATTTTCTAGTGAGTGGTCACATCTAAATTTTTTAATTGGCCCAAGTGCAATTCTTGTTGCAATAGTCTGTAGCAACCACACAGAACACCCTAGCAACCATCTAGCAACACCCTAGCAACCACCCAAACACCCTTGCAACCACCTAAAATACCCTAGCAACCGCATAGCAACCACCCAAAAGACCATAGCAACCACTGAAAATATCCTAGCAACCACCCAGAATACCTTAGCAACCGCCTAGCAACACAATAGCAACCACCCAGAACAGCCTAGCAACCGCCTAGAAACACCCTAGCAACCACCCAAAATACCTTAGCAACCGCTTAGCAACACCATAGCAACCGCCTAGCAACCACCCAGAACACAATAGCAACCGCCTAGCAACCACCCAAAAGACCCTAGCAACCACCCAAAATACCCTAGCTACCGCCTTAAAACTACCCAGAATACAATAGCAACCACCCGAAATACCTTAGCAACCGCCTAGCAACACCCTAGCAAACCCCCAAAATACCTTAGCAACCGCCTAGCAACACAATAGCAACCACCCAGAACACCCTAGCAACCGCCTAGCAACCACCCAAAATACCTTAGCAACCACCCAGAACACCCTAGCAACCATCTAGCAACACCCTAGCAACCACCCAAAACACCCTAGCAACCACCCAAAATACCCTAGCAACTGCATAGCAACCACCCAGAACATCCTTGCAACCACCCAAAATACCCTAGCAACCGTCTAGCAACCACCCAAAAGACCATAGCAACCACTGAAAATATCCCTAGCAACCCCCAAAATACCTTAGCAACCGCCTAGCAACACAATAGCAAACACCCAGAACACCCTAGCAACCGCCTAGCAACACCATAGAAACCACACAGAACACCCTAGCAACCACCCAAAACACCCTAGTAACCATCCATAACACCCTAGCAACCACCCAAAATACCCTAGCAACTGCATAGCAACCACCCAGAACACCCTTGCAACCACCTAAAATACCTTAGCAACCGCATAGCAACCACCCAAAAGACCATTATTTCTGGTCAAAGGTTCCTCAAAAGTTTTTAACCTATGTAAAATTATAGACTCCATCTGATGATAAATATGTCTAACCTCTCTTGGTCAAAATTTTCTAGTGAGTGGTCACATCTAAATTTTTCAATTGGCCCAAGTGCAATTCTTGTTGCAATAGTCTGTAGCAACCACACAGAACACCCTAGCAACCATCTAGCAACACCCTAGCAACCACCCAAAACACCCTTGCAACCACCTAAAATACCCTAGCAACCGCATAGCAACCACCCAAAAGACCATAGCAACCACTGAAAATATCCTAGCAACCAACCAGAACACCATAGCAACCGCCTAGCAACCACCCAGAATACCTTAGCAACCGCCTAGCAACACAATAGCAACCACCCAGAACAGCCTAGCAACCGCCTAGAAACACCCTAGCAAACCACCCAAAATACCTTAGCAACCGCTTAGGAACACCATAGCAACCGCCTAGCAACCACCCAGAACACAATAGCAACCGCCTAGCAACCACCCAAAAGACCCTAAAATACCCTAGCAACCGCCTTAAAACCACCCAGAATACCATAGCAACCACCCGAAATACCTTAGCAACCGCCTAGCATCACCCTAGCAACCCCCCAAAATACCTTAGCAACCGCCTAGCAACACAATAGCAACCACCCAGAACACCCTAGCAACCGCCTAGCAACCACCCAAAATACCTTAGCAACCACCCAAAACACCCTAGCAACCATCTAGCAACACCCTAGCAACCACCCAAAACACCCTAGTAACCATCCATAACACCCTAGCAACCACCCAAAATACCCTAGCATCTGCATAGCAACCACCCAGAACACCCTTGCAACCACCCAAAATACCCTAGCAACCGCCTAGCAACCACCCAAAAGACCATAGCAACCACTGAAAATATCCTAGCAACCACCCAGAACACACTAGCAACCGCCTAGCAACCACCCAAAAGACCCTAGCAACCACCCAAAAGACCCTAGCAACCGCCTTAAAACCACCCAGAATAACATAGCAACCACCCGAAATACCTTAGCAACCGCCTAGCAACACCCTAGCAACCCCCCAAAATACCTTGGCAACTGCCTAGCAACCACCCAGAATACCCTAGCAACCGCTTAGCAACACCATAGCAACCACCCAGAATACCCTAGCAACCGCCTAGCAACACAATAACGACCACCCATAACATCCTAGCAACTGCCTAGCAAAAAACATTCTGGTCCAAACTTTCTCAAGCCAACTTAAAGTTTGTCTCGTTGAACTTTCGCATCTAGCTATTATTATCTTAATAATTCTATTATTTCTGGTCAAAGGTTCCTCAAAAGTTTTTAAACTGTAAAATTATAGACTCCATCTGATGATAAATATGTCTAACACCGCGTAGCAACCACCCAAAAGACCCTAGCAACCACCCAAAATTCCTTAGCAACCGCTTAGCAACCGCTTAGCAACACCATAGCAACCGCCTAGCAACCACCCAGAACACACTAGCAACCGCCTAGCAACCACCCAAAATTGTTGCAATAGTCTGTTAACATTGGCTTAATGATAAATAATACGTCAGACTAATTGAAAAAATTTGATGTGACCAGTCACTAGATATTTTTGACTTGGGGATGTAATTTTTTTTTACAGTGTAACATAAGAAAGAGTCTACTAGTATATATATAGAAAGGTCAAGTTTCGAGTACTCCTTGGCCAGAAAAAATTTCAGTATGTCAAAAATGGACATTTGTCAAAATGAAATAACATCTTTAAGGAATCTTTGGCCAGAAATATGTTCAGTAGGTCAAAAGCGTACTTATGTATAGCTCATTGTTATAACATTATGTGCATTGCACTAACGATCTAACGTTGTGCACTGAAGAATAACAATATGCACTTTTCGCATTGCATTGCATTGCACACCAGAACTAACCCATGTTGCAATAAAGACATAACGTGTGTTGTTGCTTTGCATTGCATTGCATTGCATTGAACTGCACTAACGATCTGACGTTGAGCACTCAGATTGTTAGTGAATAAATGAATCGTTAAGAATAACAATATGCACTTTTCGCATTGCATTTCATTGCACTAACGATCTAACGTTGTGCACTGAAGAATAACATTTTTGCATTGCATTTCACACCAGAACTAAATCATTCCCAAGTTCAATAAAGACATAACGTGTGTTGTATTTCATTGCATTGCATTGCATTGCATTGCATTACATTGCATTAAATTGCATTGCATTGCATTGCATTGCATTGCATTGCATTGCACTAACAATCTGACGTTGTGCACTGAAGAATAACATATAGGTATGCACTTTTTACATTGCATTGCACACAAGAACTAACTCATTCCCAGTTTGATTAAAGCCATAACGTGTGTTGTTGCATTGCATTGCATTGCATTGCACTAACGATCTAACGTTGAGCACTGAAGAATAACATATGCACTTTTCGCATTGCATTGCATTGTACACCAGAAATAACTCATTTCCATGTTCATTACAGAGATAACCTGTGTTGTTGCATTGCATTGCATTGCACAAACGATCTAACGTTGTGCACTGAAGAATAACAATATGCACTTTTCGCATTGCATTGCATTGCACACCAGAAATAACTCGTTTCTATGTTCATTAAAGAAATAACGTGTGTTGTTGCATTGCATTGCATTGCATTGCATTGCATTGTATTGCATTGCATTGCATTGCATTGCATTGCACTAACGATCTAACGTTGTGCATTGAAGAATAATATATAAGGTTATGCACTCTTTGCATTGCATTTCACACCAGAACTAAATCATTCCCAAGTTCAATAAAGACATAACGTGTGTTGTTGTATTTCATTGCATTGCATTGCATTGCATTTGCATTGCATTGCATTGCATTGCATTGCATTGCTTTGCACTGCATTGCACTGCACTGCACTGCACTGCATTGCATTGCATTGCATTGCACTGCATTGCATTGCATTGCATTGCATTGCATTGCATTGCATTGCATTGCATTGCATTGCATTGCATTGCATAGCATTGCATTGCATTGCACTGCATTGCACTAACGATCTGACTTTGTGCACTGAAGAATAACATATGCACATTTCGCATTTCATTGCATTGCAAACCAGAACTAACTCATTTCCTTGTTCATTAAAGCGATAAACTGTGTTGTTGCATTGCATTGCATTGCATTGCATTGCACTAACGATCTAACGTTTTGCACTGAAGAATAACATATAGGTATGCACTTTTTACATTGCATTGCACTCAAGAACTAACTCATTCCCAGGTTGATTAAAGACATAACGTGTGTTGTTATGATCTAACGTTGTGCACTGAAGAATAACAATATGCACTTTTCGCATTGCATTGCATTGCACACCAGAAATAACTAATTTCCATGTTCATTAAAGAAATATCGTGTGTTGTTGCATTGCATTGCATTGCATTGCATTGCTTTGCACTGCATTGCATTGCATTGCATTGCACTAACGATATAACGTTGTGCACTGAAGAATAACATATAGGTTATGCACTTTTTGCATTGCATTGAGCACCAGAACTAACTCATTCCCATCTTGATTAAAGACATAACGTGTGTTATGGCATTGCATTGCATTTCTAGACATGAGACCTTGAACTTTAAATTTCTAGACTAATTTCTCTTACAATCCTTCTGTATCAGCCATACAGTATAGTTCAAATTTGACCTATTGAACATTTCTATAACCAAAGTGTCCTCGATCTTGATCGTTCTATACACAATCATAGGCTTGTTCTGATGTTTCATCATTGAGACAGAAGTCCATTATTGACTTACTGAACAAATTTCTGGCAAAAGAATCGTCAAAGGGTATGTTTTCGTAGACATTCTCATCGACTACTTTTGATGTTAAATCAACCATATTGTTAGTCCAAATTTGACCATTGAACATATATCTGAGACCTAAAGAGACCAAGAACTTGAATTATCTATACATAATTACTATCTCCTTCTGATTTTTCATCAGCCAGGCTATTATCCATATTTGACAATTGAACATATTTCTGGCTGGAAGAGTCCTTGATCTTTCTATACATACTCATAGATGCTTTCTGATAGTACTTCAGCCAAAAAATGATCCATAATTGACTACTTAACTCATTTCTGAGAGATGGGTTTATAATCTTGATTTCTCTATACATATTCATTGACTCCTTGTGATGTTACAATAGCAAAACTGTATTGTATTGTATCAATATGACCTATTAAACGTATTTCTGACCAAAGAGTCTATGGACATTTTTCGACTCCTGATTTTACAAGAGCAATATAGTATTTCAAAATTTGACCAAATGAACATATTTCTGGCCAAAGAGACCTTGATCTTATTCTTTCTAAACATACTCCTCCTGATGTTTCATCAGCCAAATAATTGACCTACTGAACATTTTTCTGCCCGAAGAGTCTATGAACTTGCTATACATTCTCAGAGATGCCTTATTTAGTTTCTTTAGCCATACAGAAGTCCAGATTTGACAAGTTGAACATATTTCTGACTGAAGAAATTCTAGAAATGCTCTAGTAACCACCAAAAAACTCTAGCAACCACCCAGAACACCCTAGCAACTGCCTAGCAACCACCCAGAACACCTAGCAACTGCCTAATAACCACCCAGAACGCCTAGCAACCACCCAGAACACCCTAGCAACTGCCTAGCAGCGCCCTAGCATCCACCCAGAATAACATAGCAACCACCCAGAACACCCTAGCAACCACCTAGCAATGCCCTAGCAACCACCAAGAATACCCTAGCAAATGCCTGGCAACCACCAAGAACACCCTAGCAACCACCCAAAATACCTTTGCAACCACCTAGCAACCACCCAGGACACCATAGCAACCACCCGGAACACCCTAGCAACCACCTGGCAACAGCATCTTTGCTAAAAACATGCTAGCAACATACTAATCATGCTAGCATCATGCTAGCAACATGATAATCAAGCTAGCATCATGCTAGCATCATGCTAATCAAGCTAGCAACATGCTAATAATGATAGCATTATGCTACCAAAATGCTAATCAAGCTAGCATAATGCTAGCAACAATGCTAATCATGTTAGCATCTTGCTAAAAACATGCTAGCAACATGCTAATAATGCTAGCATCAAGCTACCAACATGCTAATCAAGCTAGCATCATGTTAACAACATGTTAATCAAGCTAGCATAATGCTAGCAACATGCTAATCATGTTAGCATCTAGCTAAAAACATGCTAGCAAAATGCTAATCATGCTAACATCTTGTTAAAGCATGTTAGCAAAAATGCTAATCATGCTAGCATCATGCTACCAACATGCTAATCATGTTAACAACATGCTAATCATGCTAGCATCATTTTAACAACATGTTAATCATAGTAAATCATGCTGGAATGTGGTAAATCGTAGTAATTGTACGATTAGATTAGATTAGAAACATGGTAAATCGTGGAAAATGATGCTACAACGGTGTATATCATGGTATCACAACATGTTAATTGTGTTAGCATCTGCCCAGTGGCGAGTTTTGCCACTGCAAGCACCACTTCACATTTTCTTCAGGAAATGTACATTCTAGTTATGCTTCTTCTTCTGAGACAAAAATTTATAAATTTAATGCAGCCTAGAGCTTTAACTCTACATACTCCAAACTCGGCTCAGACCTTCAGACTATTCTGACTCGATATGCTATATATTTTCTAACTGATCGGACTTAAGGTGGTTTTCCTAGAATTGACGATCAAAACTCGGAAAAAGTCCCATTGACTTAACATTGGGCATTCTAAAAAAAATCTAATCCAAACCGACGTTTTCACACACACAGACACAAAGGGCCTGACACCCCTGCGTCTCTCCCTCTCTCTCTCCCTCAGAAGATTTATATTATCGAGCAGCCAATAAGTAATGGCCTAAAATCTCCATAGCAACCACCCAGGACACCCTAGCAACCGCCTAGCAACCACCCAGAACACCCTAACAACCACCTAAAATACCCTAGCAACCGCCTAACAACCACCCAGTACACCCTAGCAACCACCTAGCAACCACCCAGAACCCCCTAGCAACCACCCAAAATACCCTAGCAACACCATAGCAACCACCCATAAAATCCTAGCAACCGCCTAGCAAAAAACGTTCTGCTCCAAACTTTCTCAAGCCAACACATGCTAGCAGTGCATAGCTACATGCATAGCTACATAGCTACATAGTTTGTCTACACATGCTAGCAGTGGATAGCTACATGCTAATAGTGATTAGTTAAGTGTTAAATCATGCTAAGAACTCTATAAAAACTCCATAGTAACCATCTGTGACAACTACCAACCACCTAGTAACACCAAATCAACTGCCCTGAATACCTTAGCAACCGCCTAGCAACCACCCAAAAGACCCTAGCAACCACCCAAAATACCCCAGCAACCGCCTTGCAACCACCCAGAATACCTTAGCAACCGCCTAGCAACACAATAGCAACCACCCAGAACACCCTAGCAACCGCCTAGCAACCACCCAAAATACCTTAGCAACCACCTAGCAATACCATAGCAACCACCCAGAACACCCTAGCAACCGCCTAGCAACCACCCAGAACACCCTAGCAACCGCCTAGCAACACCATAGAAACCACACAGAACACCCTAGCAACCATCTAGCAACACCCTAGCAACCACCCAAAACACCCTAGTAACCATCCATAACACCCTAGCAACCACCCAAAATACCCTAGCAACTGCATAGCAACCACCCAGAACACCCTTGCAACCACCTAAAATACCCTAGCAACCGCATAGCAACCACCCAAAAGACCATTATTTCTGGTCAAAGGTTCCTCAAAAGTTTTTAAACTATGTAAAATTATAGACTCCATCTGATGATAAATATGTCTAACCTCTCCAAGTCAAAATTTTCTAGTGAGTGGTCACATCTAAATTTTTTAATTGGCCCAAGTGCAATTCTTGTTGCAATAGTCTGTAGCAACCACACAGAACACCCTAGCAACCATCTAGCAACACCCTAGCAACCACCCAAACACCCTTGCAACCACCTAAAATACCCTAGCAACCGCATAGCAACCACCCAAAAGACCATAGCAACCACTGAAAATATCCTAGCAACCACCCAGAATACCTTAGCAACCGCCTAGCAACACAATAGCAACCACCCAGAACAGCCTAGCAACCGCCTAGAAACACCCTAGCAACCACCCAAAATACCTTAGCAACCGCTTAGCAACACCATAGCAACCGCCTAGCAACCACCCAGAACACAATAGCAACCGCCTAGCAACCACCCAAAAGACCCTAGCAACCACCCAAAATACCCTAGCTACCGCCTTAAAACTACCCAGAATACAATAGCAACCACCCGAAATACCTTAGCAACCGCCTAGCAACACCCTAGCAAACCCCCAAAATACCTTAGCAACCGCCTAGCAACACAATAGCAACCACCCAGAACACCCTAGCAACCGCCTAGCAACCACCCAAAATACCTTAGCAACCACCCAGAACACCCTAGCAACCATCTAGCAACACCCTAGCAACCACCCAAAACACCCTAGCAACCACCCAAAATACCCTAGCAACTGCATAGCAACCACCCAGAACATCCTTGCAACCACCCAAAATACCCTAGCAACCGTCTAGCAACCACCCAAAAGACCATAGCAACCACTGAAAATATCCCTAGCAACCCCCAAAATACCTTAGCAACCGCCTAGCAACACAATAGCAAACACCCAGAACACCCTAGCAACCGCCTAGCAACACCATAGCAACCACACAGAACACCCTAGCAACCACCCAAAACACCCTAGTAACCATCCATAACACCCTAGCAACCACCCAAAATACCCTAGCAACTGCATAGCAACCACCCAGAACACCCTTGCAACCACCTAAAATACCTTAGCAACCGCATAGCAACCACCCAAAAGACCATTATTTCTGGTCAAAGGTTCCTCAAAAGTTTTTAAACTATGTAAAATTATAGACTCCATCTGATGATAAATATGTCTAACCTCTCTTGGTCAAAATTTTCTAGTGAGTGGTCACATCTAAATTTTTCAATTGGCCCAAGTGCAATTCTTGTTGCAATAGTCTGTAGCAACCACACAGAACACCCTAGCAACCATCTAGCAACACCCTAGCAACCACCCAAAACACCCTTGCAACCACCTAAAATACCCTAGCAACCGCATAGCAACCACCCAAAAGACCATAGCAACCACTGAAAATATCCTAGCAACCAACCAGAACACCATAGCAACCGCCTAGCAACCACCCAGAATACCTTAGCAACCGCCTAGCAACACAATAGCAACCACCCAGAACAGCCTAGCAACCGCCTAGAAACACCCTAGCAAACCACCCAAAATACCTTAGCAACCGCTTAGGAACACCATAGCAACCGCCTAGCAACCACCCAGAACACAATAGCAACCGCCTAGCAACCACCCAAAAGACCCTAAAATACCCTAGCAACCGCCTTAAAACCACCCAGAATACCATAGCAACCACCCGAAATACCTTAGCAACCGCCTAGCATCACCCTAGCAACCCCCCAAAATACCTTAGCAACCGCCTAGCAACACAATAGCAACCACCCAGAACACCCTAGCAACCGCCTAGCAACCACCCAAAATACCTTAGCAACCACCCAAAACACCCTAGCAACCATCTAGCAACACCCTAGCAACCACCCAAAACACCCTAGTAACCATCCATAACACCCTAGCAACCACCCAAAATACCCTAGCATCTGCATAGCAACCACCCAGAACACCCTTGCAACCACCCAAAATACCCTAGCAACCGCCTAGCAACCACCCAAAAGACCATAGCAACCACTGAAAATATCCTAGCAACCACCCAGAACACACTAGCAACCGCCTAGCAACCACCCAAAAGACCCTAGCAACCACCCAAAAGACCCTAGCAACCGCCTTAAAACCACCCAGAATAACATAGCAACCACCCGAAATACCTTAGCAACCGCCTAGCAACACCCTAGCAACCCCCCAAAATACCTTGGCAACTGCCTAGCAACCACCCAGAATACCCTAGCAACCGCTTAGCAACACCATAGCAACCACCCAGAATACCCTAGCAACCGCCTAGCAACACAATAACGACCACCCATAACATCCTAGCAACTGCCTAGCAAAAAACATTCTGGTCCAAACTTTCTCAAGCCAACTTAAAGTTTGTCTCGTTGAACTTTCGCATCTAGCTATTATTATCTTAATAATTCTATTATTTCTGGTCAAAGGTTCCTCAAAAGTTTTTAAACTGTAAAATTATAGACTCCATCTGATGATAAATATGTCTAACACCGCGTAGCAACCACCCAAAAGACCCTAGCAACCACCCAAAATTCCTTAGCAACCGCTTAGCAACCGCTTAGCAACACCATAGCAACCGCCTAGCAACCACCCAGAACACACTAGCAACCGCCTAGCAACCACCCAAAATTGTTGCAATAGTCTGTTAACATTGGCTTAATGATAAATAATACGTCAGACTAATTGAAAAAATTTGATGTGACCAGTCACTAGATATTTTTGACTTGGGGATGTAATTTTTTTTTACAGTGTAACATAAGAAAGAGTCTACTAGTATATATATAGAAAGGTCAAGTTTCGAGTACTCCTTGGCCAGAAAAAATTTCAGTATGTCAAAAATGGACATTTGTCAAAATGAAATAACATCTTTAAGGAATCTTTGGCCAGAAATATGTTCAGTAGGTCAAAAGCGTACTTATGTATAGCTCATTGTTATAACATTATGTGCATTGCACTAACGATCTAACGTTGTGCACTGAAGAATAACAATATGCACTTTTCGCATTGCATTGCATTGCACACCAGAACTAACCCATGTTGCAATAAAGACATAACGTGTGTTGTTGCTTTGCATTGCATTGCATTGCATTGAACTGCACTAACGATCTGACGTTGAGCACTCAGATTGTTAGTGAATAAATGAATCGTTAAGAATAACAATATGCACTTTTCGCATTGCATTTCATTGCACTAACGATCTAACGTTGTGCACTGAAGAATAACATTTTTGCATTGCATTTCACACCAGAACTAAATCATTCCCAAGTTCAATAAAGACATAACGTGTGTTGTATTTCATTGCATTGCATTGCATTGCATTGCATTACATTGCATTAAATTGCATTGCATTGCATTGCATTGCATTGCATTGCATTGCACTAACAATCTGACGTTGTGCACTGAAGAATAACATATAGGTATGCACTTTTTACATTGCATTGCACACAAGAACTAACTCATTCCCAGTTTGATTAAAGCCATAACGTGTGTTGTTGCATTGCATTGCATTGCATTGCACTAACGATCTAACGTTGAGCACTGAAGAATAACATATGCACTTTTCGCATTGCATTGCATTGTACACCAGAAATAACTCATTTCCATGTTCATTACAGAGATAACCTGTGTTGTTGCATTGCATTGCATTGCACAAACGATCTAACGTTGTGCACTGAAGAATAACAATATGCACTTTTCGCATTGCATTGCATTGCACACCAGAAATAACTCGTTTCTATGTTCATTAAAGAAATAACGTGTGTTGTTGCATTGCATTGCATTGCATTGCATTGCATTGTATTGCATTGCATTGCATTGCATTGCATTGCACTAACGATCTAACGTTGTGCATTGAAGAATAATATATAAGGTTATGCACTCTTTGCATTGCATTTCACACCAGAACTAAATCATTCCCAAGTTCAATAAAGACATAACGTGTGTTGTTGTATTTCATTGCATTGCATTGCATTGCATTTGCATTGCATTGCATTGCATTGCATTGCATTGCTTTGCACTGCATTGCACTGCACTGCACTGCACTGCATTGCATTGCATTGCATTGCACTGCATTGCATTGCATTGCATTGCATTGCATTGCATTGCATTGCATTGCATTGCATAGCATTGCATTGCATTGCACTGCATTGCACTAACGATCTGACTTTGTGCACTGAAGAATAACATATGCACATTTCGCATTTCATTGCATTGCAAACCAGAACTAACTCATTTCCTTGTTCATTAAAGCGATAAACTGTGTTGTTGCATTGCATTGCATTGCATTGCATTGCACTAACGATCTAACGTTTTGCACTGAAGAATAACATATAGGTATGCACTTTTTACATTGCATTGCACTCAAGAACTAACTCATTCCCAGGTTGATTAAAGACATAACGTGTGTTGTTATGATCTAACGTTGTGCACTGAAGAATAACAATATGCACTTTTCGCATTGCATTGCATTGCACACCAGAAATAACTAATTTCCATGTTCATTAAAGAAATATCGTGTGTTGTTGCATTGCATTGCATTGCATTGCATTGCTTTGCACTGCATTGCATTGCATTGCATTGCACTAACGATATAACGTTGTGCACTGAAGAATAACATATAGGTTATGCACTTTTTGCATTGCATTGAGCACCAGAACTAACTCATTCCCATCTTGATTAAAGACATAACGTGTGTTATGGCATTGCATTGCATTTCTAGACATGAGACCTTGAACTTTAAATTTCTAGACTAATTTCTCTTACAATCCTTCTGTATCAGCCATACAGTATAGTTCAAATTTGACCTATTGAACATTTCTATAACCAAAGTGTCCTCGATCTTGATCGTTCTATACACAATCATAGGCTTGTTCTGATGTTTCATCATTGAGACAGAAGTCCATTATTGACTTACTGAACAAATTTCTGGCAAAAGAATCGTCAAAGGGTATGTTTTCGTAGACATTCTCATCGACTACTTTTGATGTTAAATCAACCATATTGTTAGTCCAAATTTGACCATTGAACATATATCTGAGACCTAAAGAGACCAAGAACTTGAATTATCTATACATAATTACTATCTCCTTCTGATTTTTCATCAGCCAGGCTATTATCCATATTTGACAATTGAACATATTTCTGGCTGGAAGAGTCCTTGATCTTTCTATACATACTCATAGATGCTTTCTGATAGTACTTCAGCCAAAAAATGATCCATAATTGACTACTTAACTCATTTCTGAGAGATGGGTTTATAATCTTGATTTCTCTATACATATTCATTGACTCCTTGTGATGTTACAATAGCAAAACTGTATTGTATTGTATCAATATGACCTATTAAACGTATTTCTGACCAAAGAGTCTATGGACATTTTTCGACTCCTGATTTTACAAGAGCAATATAGTATTTCAAAATTTGACCAAATGAACATATTTCTGGCCAAAGAGACCTTGATCTTATTCTTTCTAAACATACTCCTCCTGATGTTTCATCAGCCAAATAATTGACCTACTGAACATTTTTCTGCCCGAAGAGTCTATGAACTTGCTATACATTCTCAGAGATGCCTTATTTAGTTTCTTTAGCCATACAGAAGTCCAGATTTGACAAGTTGAACATATTTCTGACTGAAGAAATTCTAGAAATGCTCTAGTAACCACCAAAAAACTCTAGCAACCACCCAGAACACCCTAGCAACTGCCTAGCAACCACCCAGAACACCTAGCAACTGCCTAATAACCACCCAGAACGCCTAGCAACCACCCAGAACACCCTAGCAACTGCCTAGCAGCGCCCTAGCATCCACCCAGAATAACATAGCAACCACCCAGAACACCCTAGCAACCACCTAGCAATGCCCTAGCAACCACCAAGAATACCCTAGCAAATGCCTGGCAACCACCAAGAACACCCTAGCAACCACCCAAAATACCTTTGCAACCACCTAGCAACCACCCAGGACACCATAGCAACCACCCGGAACACCCTAGCAACCACCTGGCAACAGCATCTTTGCTAAAAACATGCTAGCAACATACTAATCATGCTAGCATCATGCTAGCAACATGATAATCAAGCTAGCATCATGCTAGCATCATGCTAATCAAGCTAGCAACATGCTAATAATGATAGCATTATGCTACCAAAATGCTAATCAAGCTAGCATAATGCTAGCAACAATGCTAATCATGTTAGCATCTTGCTAAAAACATGCTAGCAACATGCTAATAATGCTAGCATCAAGCTACCAACATGCTAATCAAGCTAGCATCATGTTAACAACATGTTAATCAAGCTAGCATAATGCTAGCAACATGCTAATCATGTTAGCATCTAGCTAAAAACATGCTAGCAAAATGCTAATCATGCTAACATCTTGTTAAAGCATGTTAGCAAAAATGCTAATCATGCTAGCATCATGCTACCAACATGCTAATCATGTTAACAACATGCTAATCATGCTAGCATCATTTTAACAACATGTTAATCATAGTAAATCATGCTGGAATGTGGTAAATCGTAGTAATTGTACGATTAGATTAGATTAGAAACATGGTAAATCGTGGAAAATGATGCTACAACGGTGTATATCATGGTATCACAACATGTTAATTGTGTTAGCATCTGCCCAGTGGCGAGTTTTGCCACTGCAAGCACCACTTCACATTTTCTTCAGGAAATGTACATTCTAGTTATGCTTCTTCTTCTGAGACAAAAATTTATAAATTTAATGCAGCCTAGAGCTTTAACTCTACATACTCCAAACTCGGCTCAGACCTTCAGACTATTCTGACTCGATATGCTATATATTTTCTAACTGATCGGACTTAAGGTGGTTTTCCTAGAATTGACGATCAAAACTCGGAAAAAGTCCCATTGACTTAACATTGGGCATTCTAAAAAAAATCTAATCCAAACCGACGTTTTCACACACACAGACACAAAGGGCCTGACACCCCTGCGTCTCTCCCTCTCTCTCTCCCTCAGAAGATTTATATTATCGAGCAGCCAATAAGTAATGGCCTAAAATCTCCATAGCAACCACCCAGGACACCCTAGCAACCGCCTAGCAACCACCCAGAACACCCTAACAACCACCTAAAATACCCTAGCAACCGCCTAACAACCACCCAGTACACCCTAGCAACCACCTAGCAACCACCCAGAACCCCCTAGCAACCACCCAAAATACCCTAGCAACACCATAGCAACCACCCATAAAATCCTAGCAACCGCCTAGCAAAAAACGTTCTGCTCCAAACTTTCTCAAGCCAACACATGCTAGCAGTGCATAGCTACATGCATAGCTACATAGCTACATAGTTTGTCTACACATGCTAGCAGTGGATAGCTACATGCTAATAGTGATTAGTTAAGTGTTAAATCATGCTAAGAACTCTATAAAAACTCCATAGTAACCATCTGTGACAACTACCAACCACCTAGTAACACCAAATCAACTGCCCTGAATACCTTAGCAACCGCCTAGCAACCACCCAAAAGACCCTAGCAACCACCCAAAATACCCCAGCAACCGCCTTGCAACCACCCAGAATACCTTAGCAACCGCCTAGCAACACAATAGCAACCACCCAGAACACCCTAGCAACCGCCTAGCAACCACCCAAAATACCTTAGCAACCACCTAGCAATACCATAGCAACCACCCAGAACACCCTAGCAACCGCCTAGCAACCACCCAGAACACCCTAGCAACCGCCTAGCAACACCATAGAAACCACACAGAACACCCTAGCAACCATCTAGCAACACCCTAGCAACCACCCAAAACACCCTAGTAACCATCCATAACACCCTAGCAACCACCCAAAATACCCTAGCAACTGCATAGCAACCACCCAGAACACCCTTGCAACCACCTAAAATACCCTAGCAACCGCATAGCAACCACCCAAAAGACCATTATTTCTGGTCAAAGGTTCCTCAAAAGTTTTTAAACTATGTAAAATTATAGACTCCATCTGATGATAAATATGTCTAACCTCTCCAAGTCAAAATTTTCTAGTGAGTGGTCACATCTAAATTTTTTAATTGGCCCAAGTGCAATTCTTGTTGCAATAGTCTGTAGCAACCACACAGAACACCCTAGCAACCATCTAGCAACACCCTAGCAACCACCCAAACACCCTTGCAACCACCTAAAATACCCTAGCAACCGCATAGCAACCACCCAAAAGACCATAGCAACCACTGAAAATATCCTAGCAACCACCCAGAATACCTTAGCAACCGCCTAGCAACACAATAGCAACCACCCAGAACAGCCTAGCAACCGCCTAGAAACACCCTAGCAACCACCCAAAATACCTTAGCAACCGCTTAGCAACACCATAGCAACCGCCTAGCAACCACCCAGAACACAATAGCAACCGCCTAGCAACCACCCAAAAGACCCTAGCAACCACCCAAAATACCCTAGCTACCGCCTTAAAACTACCCAGAATACAATAGCAACCACCCGAAATACCTTAGCAACCGCCTAGCAACCACCCAAAAGACCCTAGCAACCACCCAAAATACCCTAGCTACCGCCTTAAAACTACCCAGAATACAATAGCAACCACCCGAAATACCCTAGCAACCGCCTAGCAACACCCTAGCAAACCCCCAAAATACCTTAGCAACCGCCTAGCAACACAATAGCAACCACCCAGAACACCCTAGCAACCGCCTAGCAACCACCCAAAATACCTTAGCAACCACCCAGAACACCCTAGCAACCATCTAGCAACACCCTAGCAACCACCCAAAACACCCTAGCAACCACCCAAAATACCCTAGCAACTGCATAGCAACCACCCAGAACATCCTTGCAACCACCCAAAATACCCTAGCAACCGTCTAGCAACCACCCAAAAGACCATAGCAACCACTGAAAATATCCCTAGCAACCCCCAAAATACCTTAGCAACCGCCTAGCAACACAATAGCAAACACCCAGAACACCCTAGCAACCGCCTAGCAACACCATAGAAACCACACAGAACACCCTAGCAAACACCCAAAACACCCTAGTAACCATCCATAACACCCTAGCAACCACCCAAAATACCCTAGCAACTGCATAGCAAACACCCAGAACACCCTTGCAACCACCTAAAATACCTTAGCAACCGCATAGCAACCACCCAAAAGACCATTATTTCTGGTCAAAGGTTCCTCAAAAGTTTTTAAACTATGTAAAATTATAGACTCCATCTGATGATAAATATGTCTAACCTCTCTTGGTCAAAATTTTCTAGTGAGTGGTCACATCTAAATTTTTCAATTGGCCCAAGTGCAATTCTTGTTGCAATAGTCTGTAGCAACCACACAGAACACCCTAGCAACCATCTAGCAACACCCTAGCAACCACCCAAAACACCCTTGCAACCACCTAAAATACCCTAGCAACCGCATAGCAACCACCCAAAAGACCATAGCAACCACTGAAAATATCCTAGCAACCACCCAGAACACCATAGCAACCGCCTAGCAACCACCCAGAATACCTTAGCAACCGCCTAGCAACACAATAGCAACCACCCAGAACAGCCTAGCAACCGCCTAGAAACACCCTAGCAAACCACCCAAAATACCTTAGCAACCGCTTAGGAACACCATAGCAACCGCCTAGCAACCACCCAGAACACAATAGCAACCGCCTAGCAACCACCCAAAAGACCCTAAAATACCCTAGCAACCGCCTTAAAACCACCCAGAATACCATAGCAACCACCCGAAATACCTTAGCAACCGCCTAGCATCACCCTAGCAACCCCCCAAAATACCTTAGCAACCGCCTAGCAACACAATAGCAACCACCCAGAACACCCTAGCAACCGCCTAGCAACCACCCAAAATACCTTAGCAACCACCCAAAACACCCTAGCAACCATCTAGCAACACCCTAGCAACCACCCAAAACACCCTAGTAACCATCCATAACACCCTAGCAACCACCCAAAATACCCTAGCATCTGCATAGCAACCACCCAGAACACCCTTGCAACCACCCAAAATACCCTAGCAACCGCCTAGCAACCACCCAAAAGACCATAGCAACCACTGAAAATATCCTAGCAACCACCCAGAACACACTAGCAACCGCCTAGCAACCACCCAAAAGACCCTAGCAACCACCCAAAAGACCCTAGCAACCGCCTTAAAACCACCCAGAATAACATAGCAACCACCCGAAATACCTTAGCAACCGCCTAGCAACACCCTAGCAACCCCCCAAAATACCTTGGCAACTGCCTAGCAACCACCCAGAATACCCTAGCAACCGCTTAGCAACACCATAGCAACCACCCAGAATACCCTAGCAACCGCCTAGCAACACAATAACGACCACCCATAACATCCTAGCAACTGCCTAGCAAAAAACATTCTGGTCCAAACTTTCTCAAGCCAACTTAAAGTTTGTCTCGTTGAACTTTCGCATCTAGCTATTATTATCTTAATAATTCTATTATTTCTGGTCAAAGGTTCCTCAAAAGTTTTTAAACTATGTCAAATTATAGACTCCATCTGATGATAAATATGTCTAACACCGCGTAGCAACCACCCAAAAGACCCTAGCAACCACCCAAAATTCCTTAGCAACCGCTTAGCAACCGCTTAGCAACACCATAGCAACCGCCTAGCAACCACCCAGAACACACTAGCAACCGCCTAGCAACCACCCAAAATTGTTGCAATAGTCTGTTAACATTGGCTTAATGATAAATAATACGTCAGACTAATTGAAAAAATTTGATGTGACCAGTCACTAGATATTTTTGACTTGGGGATGTAATTTTTTTTTACAGTGTAACATAAGAAAGAGTCTACTAGTATATATATAGAAAGGTCAAGTTTCGAGTACTCCTTGGCCAGAAAAAATTTCAGTATGTCAAAAATGGACATTTGTCAAAATGAAATAACATCTTTAAGGAATCTTTGGCCAGAAATATGTTCAGTAGGTCAAAAGCGTACTTATGTATAGCTCATTGTTATAACATTATGTGCATTGCACTAACGATCTAACGTTGTGCACTGAAGAATAACAATATGCACTTTTCGCATTGCATTGCATTGCACACCAGAACTAACCCATGTTGCAATAAAGACATAACGTGTGTTGTTGCTTTGCATTGCATTGCATTGCATTGAACTGCACTAACGATCTGACGTTGAGCACTCAGATTGTTAGTGAATAAATGAATCGTTAAGAATAACAATATGCACTTTTCGCATTGCATTTCATTGCACTAACGATCTAACGTTGTGCACTGAAGAATAACATTTTTGCATTGCATTTCACACCAGAACTAAATCATTCCCAAGTTCAATAAAGACATAACGTGTGTTGTATTTCATTGCATTGCATTGCATTGCATTGCATTACATTGCATTAAATTGCATTGCATTGCATTGCATTGCATTGCATTGCACTAACAATCTGACGTTGTGCACTGAAGAATAACATATAGGTATGCACTTTTTACATTGCATTGCACACAAGAACTAACTCATTCCCAGTTTGATTAAAGCCATAACGTGTGTTGTTGCATTGCATTGCATTGCATTGCACTAACGATCTAACGTTGAGCACTGAAGAATAACATATGCACTTTTCGCATTGCATTGCATTGTACACCAGAAATAACTCATTTCCATGTTCATTACAGAGATAACCTGTGTTGTTGCATTGCATTGCATTGCACAAACGATCTAACGTTGTGCACTGAAGAATAACAATATGCACTTTTCGCATTGCATTGCATTGCACACCAGAAATAACTCGTTTCTATGTTCATTAAAGAAATAACGTGTGTTGTTGCATTGCATTGCATTGCATTGCATTGCATTGCATTGCATTGCATTGTATTGCATTGCATTGCATTGCATTGCATTGCATTGCATTGCATTGCATTGCATTGCATTGCATTGCTTTGCACTGCATGTCATTGCACTAACGATCTAACGTTGTGCACTGAAGAATAACACATAAAGTTATTCACTTTTTGCATTGCATTTCACACCAGAACTAAATCATTCCCAAGTTCAATAAAGACATAACGTGTGTTGTTGTATTTCATTGCATTGCATTGCATTGCATTGCATTGCATTGCATTGCATTGCATTGCATTGCATTGCATTGCATTGCACTGCATTGCACTAATGAGCTAACGTTGTGCACTGAAGATTAACAATATGCACTTTTCGCATTGCATTGCATTGCAAACCAGAACTAACTCATTCCCATGTTGCAATAAAGACAAAACGTGTTTTGTTGCATTACATTGCATTGTATTGCATTGCATTGCATTGCATTGCATTGCATTGCATTGCATTGCATTGCATTGCATTGCATTGCATTGCATTGCTTTGCATTGCATTGCATTGCATTGCATTGCATTGCATTGCATTAAATTACATTAAATTGCATTAAATTGCATTGCATTGGATTGCATTGCATTGCAATGCATTAAATTGCATTGCATTGCATTGCATTGCATTGCATTGCATTGCATTGCATTGCATTGCATTGCATTGCTTTGCACTGCATTGCATTGCATTTCATTGCACTAACAAGCTAACGTTGTGCACTGAAGATTTACAATATGCTCTTTTCGCATTGCATTGCATTGCACACCAGAACTAACTCATTCCCATGTTGCAATAAAGACATAACGTGTTTTGTTGCATTGCATTGCATTGCATTGCATTGCATTGCATTGCATTGCATTGCATTGCTTTGCATTGCATTGCATTGCATTGCATTGCATTGCATTGCATTGCATTGCATTGCATTGCATTAAATTGCATTAAATTGCATTAAATTGCATTGCATTGCAATGCATTAAATTGCATTGCATTGCATTGCATTGCATTGCATTGCATTGCATTTCATTGCACTAACGATCTAACGTTGTGCATTGAAGAATAATATATAAGGTTATGCACTCTTTGCATTGCATTTCACACCAGAACTAAATCATTCCCAAGTTCAATAAAGACATAACGTGTGTTGTTGTATTTCATTGCATTGCATTGCATTGCATTTGCATTGCATTGCATTGCATTGCATTGCATTGCTTTGCACTGCATTGCACTGCACTGCACTGCACTGCATTGCATTGCATTGCACTGCATTGCATTGCATTGCATTGCATTGCATTGCATTGCATTGCATTGCATTGCATTGCATTGCATTGCATTGCATTGCATAGCATTGCATTGCATTGCACTGCATTGCACTAACGATCTGACTTTGTGCACTGAAGAATAACATATGCACATTTCGCATTTCATTGCATTGCAAACCAGAACTAACTCATTTCCTTGTTCATTAAAGCGATAAACTGTGTTGTTGCATTGCATTGCATTGCATTGCATTGCACTAACGATCTAACGTTTTGCACTGAAGAATAACATATTGGTATGCACTTTTTACATTGCATTGCACTCAAGAACTAACTCATTCCCAGGTTGATTAAAGACATAACGTGTGTTGTTATGATCTAACGTTGTGCACTGAAGAATAACAATATGCACTTTTCGCATTGCATTGCATTGCACACCAGAAATAACTAATTTCCATGTTCATTAAAGAAATATCGTGTGTTGTTGCATTGCATTGCATTGCATTGCTTTGCACTGCATTGCATTGCATTGCATTGCACTAACGATATAACGTTGTGCACTGAAGAATAACATATAGGTTATGCACTTTTTGCATTGCATTGAGCACCAGAACTAACTCATTCCCATCTTGATTAAAGACATAACGTGTGTTATGGCATTGCATTGCATTTCTAGACATGAGACCTTGAACTTTAAATTTCTAGACTAATTTCTCTTACAATCCTTCTGTATCAGCCATACAGTATAGTTCAAATTTGACCTATTGAACATTTCTATAACCAAAGTGTCCTCGATCTTGATCGTTCTATACACAATCATAGGCTTGTTCTGATGTTTCATCATTGAGACAGAAGTCCATTATTGACTTACTGAACAAATTTCTGGCAAAAGAATCGTCATAGGGTATGTTTTCGTAGACATTCTCATCGACTACTTTTGATGTTAAATCAACCATATTGTTAGTCCAAATTTGACCATTGAACATATATCTGAGACCTAAAGAGACCAAGAACTTGAATTATCTATACATAATTACTATCTCCTTCTGATTTTTCATCAGCCAGGCTATTATCCATATTTGACAATTGAACATATTTCTGGCTGGAAGAGTCCTTGATCTTTCTATACATACTCATAGATGCTTTCTGATAGTACTTCAGCCAAAAAATGATCCATAATTGACTACTTAACTCATTTCTGAGAGATGGGTTTATAATCTTGATTTCTCTATACATATTCATTGACTCCTTGTGATGTTACAATAGCAAAACTGTATTGTATTGTATCAATATGACCTATTAAACGTATTTCTGACCAAAGAGTCTATGGACATTTTTCGACTCCTGATTTTACAAGAGCAATATAGTATTTCAAAATTTGACCAAATGAACATATTTCTGGCCAAAGAGACCTTGATCTTATTCTTTCTAAACATACTCCTCCTGATGTTTCATCAGCCAAATAATTGACCTACTGAACATTTTTCTGCCCGAAGAGTCTATGAACTTGCTATACATTCTCAGAGATGCCTTATTTAGTTTCTTTAGCCATACAGAAGTCCAGATTTGACAAGTTGAACATATTTCTGACTGAAGAAATTCTAGAAATGCTCTAGTAACCACCAAAAAACTCTAGCAACCACCCAGAACACCCTAGCAACTGCCTAGCAACCACCCAGAACACCTAGCAACTGCCTAATAACCACCCAGAACGCCTAGCAACCACCCAGAACACCCTAGCAACTGCCTAGCAGCGCCCTAGCATCCACCCAGAATAACATAGCAACCACCCAGAACACCCTAGCAACCACCTAGCAATGCCCTAGCAACCACCAAGAATACCCTAGCAAATGCCTGGCAACCACCAAGAACACCCTAGCAACCACCCAAAATACCTTTGCAACCACCTAGCAACCACCCAGGACACCATAGCAACCACCCGGAACACCCTAGCAACCACCTGGCAACAGCATCTTTGCTAAAAACATGCTAGCAACATACTAATCATGCTAGCATCATGCTAGCAACATGATAATCAAGCTAGCATCATGCTAGCATCATGCTAATCAAGCTAGCAACATGCTAATAATGATAGCATTATGCTACCAAAATGCTAATCAAGCTAGCATAATGCTAGCAACAATGCTAATCATGTTAGCATCTTGCTAAAAACATGCTAGCAACATGCTAATCATGCTAGCATCAAGCTACCAACATGCTAATCAAGCTAGCATCATGTTAACAACATGTTAATCAAGCTAGCATAATGCTAGCAACATGCTAATCATGTTAGCATCTAGCTAAAAACATGCTAACAAAATGCTAATCATGCTAACATCTTGTTAAAGCATGTTAGCAAAAATGCTAATCATGCTAGCATCATGCTACCAACATGCTAATCATGTTAACAACATGCTAATCATGCTAGCATCATTTTAACAACATGTTAATCATAGTAAATCATGCTGGAATGTGGTAAATCGTAGTAATTGTACGATTAGATTAGATTAGAAACATGGTAAATCGTGGAAAATGATGCTACAACGGTGTATATCATGGTATCACAACATGTTAATTGTGTTAGCATCTGCCCAGTGGCGAGTTTTGCCACTGCAAGCACCACTTCACATTTTCTTCAGGAAATGTACATTCTAGTTATGCTTCTTCTTCTGAGACAAAAATTTATAAATTTAATGCAGCCTAGAGCTTTAACTCTACATACTCCAAACTCGGCTCAGACCTTCAGACTATTCTGACTCGATATGCTATATATTTTCTAACTGATCGGACTTAAGGTGGTTTTCCTAGAATTGACGATCAAAACTCGGAAAAAGTCCCATTGACTTAACATTGGGCATTCTAAAAAAAATCTAATCCAAACCGACGTTTTCACACACACAGACACAAAGGGCCTGACACCCCTGCGTCTCTCCCTCTCTCTCTCCCTCAGAAGATTTATATTATCGAGCAGCCAATAAGTAATGGCCTAAAATCTCCATAGCAACCACCCAGGACACCCTAGCAACCGCCTAGCAACCACCCAGAACACCCTAACAACCACCTAAAATACCCTAGCAACCGCCTAACAACCACCCAGTACACCCTAGCAACCACCTAGCAACCACCCAGAACCCCCTAGCAACCACCCAAAATACCCTAGCAACACCATAGCAACCACCCATAAAATCCTAGCAACCGCCTAGCAAAAAACGTTCTGCTCCAAACTTTCTCAAGCCAACACATGCTAGCAGTGCATAGCTACATGCATAGCTACATAGCTACATAGTTTGTCTACACATGCTAACAGTGGATAGCTACATGCTAATAGTGATTAGTTAAGTGTTAAATCATGCTAAGAACTCTATAAAAACTCCATAGTAACCATCTGTGACAACTACCAACCACCTAGTAACACCAAATCAACTGCCCTGAATACCTTAGCAACCGCCTAGCAACCACCCAAAAGACCCTAGCAACCACCCAAAATACCCCAGCAACCGCCTTGCAACCACCCAGAATACCTTAGCAACCGCCTAGCAACACAATAGCAACCACCCAGAACACCCTAGCAACCGCCTAGCAACCACCCAAAATACCTTAGCAACCACCTAGCAATACCATAGCAACCACCCAGAACACCCTAGCAACCGCCTAGCAACACCATAGAAACCACACAGAACACCCTAGCAACCATCTAGCAACACCCTAGCAACCACCCAAAACACCCTAGTAACCATCCATAACACCCTAGCAACCACCCAAAATACCCTAGCAACTGCATAGCAACCACCCAGAACACCCTTGCAACCACCTAAAATACCCTAGCAACCGCATAGCAACCACCCAAAAGACCATAGCAACCACTGAAAATATCCTAGCAACCACCCAGAATACCTTAGCAACCGCCTAGCAACACAATAGCAACCACCCAGAACAGCCTAGCAACCGCCTAGAAACACCCTAGCAACCACCCAAAATACCTTAGCAACCGCTTAGCAACACCATAGCAACCGCCTAGCAACCACCCAGAACAATATAGCAACCGCCTAGCAACCACCCAAAAGACCCTAGCAACCACCCAAAATACCCTAGCTACCGCCTTAAAACTACCCAGAATACAATAGCAACCACCCGAAATACCTTAGCAACCGCCTAGCAACACCCTAGCAAACCCCCAAAATACCTTAGCAACCGCCTAGCAACACAATAGCAACCACCCAGAACACCCTAGCAACCGCCTAGCAACCACCCAAAATACCTTAGCAACCACCCAGAACACCCTAGCAACCATCTAGCAACACCCTAGCAACCACCCAAAACACCCTAGCAACCACCCAAAATACCCTAGCAACTGCATAGCAACCACCCAGAACATCCTTGCAACCACCCAAAATACCCTAGCAACCGTCTAGCAACCACCCAAAAGACCATAGCAACCACTGAAAATATCCCTAGCAACCCCCAAAATACCTTAGCAACCGCCTAGCAACACAATAGCAAACACCCAGAACACCCTAGCAACCGCCTAGCAACACCATAGAAACCACACAGAACACCCTAGCAACCACCCAAAACACCCTAGTAACCATCCATAACACCCTAGCAACCACCCAAAATACCCTAGCAACTGCATAGCAACCACCCAGAACACCCTTGCAACCACCTAAAATACCTTAGCAACCGCATAGCAACCACCCAAAAGACCATTATTTCTGGTCAAAGGTTCCTCAAAAGTTTTTAAACTATGTAAAATTATAGACTCCATCTGATGATAAATATGTCTAACCTCTCTTGGTCAAAATTTTCTAGTGAGTGGTCACATCTAAATTTTTCAATTGGCCCAAGTGCAATTCTTGTTGCAATAGTCTGTAGCAACCACACAGAACACCCTAGCAACCATCTAGCAACACCCTAGCAACCACCCAAAACACCCTTGCAACCACCTAAAATACCCTAGCAACCGCATAGCAACCACCCAAAAGACCATAGCAACCACTGAAAATATCCTAGCAACCACCCAGAACACCATAGCAACCGCCTAGCAACCACCCAGAATACCTTAGCAACCGCCTAGCAACACAATAGCAACCACCCAGAACAGCCTAGCAACCGCCTAGAAACACCCTAGCAAACCACCCAAAATACCTTAGCAACCGCTTAGGAACACCATAGCAACCGCCTAGCAACCACCCAGAACACAATAGCAACCGCCTAGCAACCACCCAAAAGACCCTAAAATACCCTAGCAACCGCCTTAAAACCACCCAGAATACCATAGCAACCACCCGAAATACCTTAGCAACCGCCTAGCATCACCCTAGCAACCCCCCAAAATACCTTAGCAACCGCCTAGCAACACAATAGCAACCACCCAAAATACCTTAGCAACCACCCAAAACACCCTAGCAACCATCTAGCAACACCCTAGCAACCACCCAAAACACCCTAGTAACCATCCATAACACCCTAGCAACCACCCAAAATACCCTAGCATCTGCATAGCAACCACCCAGAACACCCTTGCAACCACCCAAAAGACCCTAGCAACCGCCTAGCAACCACCCAAAAGACCATAGCAACCACTGAAAATATCCTAGCAACCACCCAGAACACACTAGCAACCGCCTAGCAACCACCCAAAAGACCCTAGCAACCACCCAAAAGACCCTAGCAACCGCCTTAAAACCACCCAGAATAACATAGCAACCACCCGAAATACCTTAGCAACCGCCTAGCAACACCCTAGCAACCCCCCAAAATACCTTGGCAACTGCCTAGCAACCACCCAGAATACCCTAGCAACCGCTTAGCAACACCATAGCAACCACCCAGAATACCCTAGCAACCGCCTAGCAACACAATAACGACCACCCATAACATCCTAGCAACTGCCTAGCAAAAAACATTCTGGTCCAAACTTTCTCAAGCCAACTTAAAGTTTGTCTCGTTGAACTTTCGCATCTAGCTATTATTATCTTAATAATTTTATTATTTCTGGTCAAAGGTTCCTCAAAAGTTTTTAAACTATGTAAAATTATAGACTCCATCTGATGATAAATATGTCTAACACCGCGTAGCAACCACCCAAAAGACCCTAGCAACCACCCAAAATTCCTTAGCAACCGCTTAGCAACACCATAGCAACCGCCTAGCAACCACCCAGAACACACTAGCAACCGCCTAGCAACCACCCAAAATTGTTGCAATAGTCTGTTAACATTGGCTTAATGATAAATAATACGTCAGACTAATTGAAAAAATTTGATGTGACCAGTCACTAGATATTTTTGACTTGGGGATGTAATTTTTTTACAGACCCCAGAAAGGTCAAGTTTCGAGTACTCCTTGGCCAGAAAAAATTTCAGTATGTCAAAAATGGACATTTGTCAAAATGAAATAACATCTTTAAGGAATCTTTGGCCAGAAATATGTTCAGTAGGTCAAAAGCGTACTTATGTATAGCTCATTGTTATAACATTATGTGCATTGCACTAACGATCTAACGTTGTGCACTGAAGAATAACAATATGCACTTTTCGCATTGCATTGCATTGCACACCAGAACTAACCCATGTTGCAATAAAGACATAACGTGTGTTGTTGCTTTGCATTGCATTGCATTGCATTGAACTGCACTAACGATCTGACGTTGAGCACTCAGATTGTTAGTGAATAAATGAATCGTTAAGAATAACAATATGCACTTTTCGCATTGCATTTCATTGCACTAACGATCTAACGTTGTGCACTGAAGAATAACATTTTTGCATTGCATTTCACACCAGAACTAAATCATTCCCAAGTTCAATAAAGACATAACGTGTGTTGTATTTCATTGCATTGCATTGCATTGCATTGCATTACATTGCATTAAATTGCATTGCATTGCATTGCATTGCATTGCATTGCATTGCATTGCACAAACAATCTGACGTTGTGCACTGAAGAATAACATATAGGTATGCACTTTTTACATTGCATTGCACACAAGAACTAACTCATTCCCAGTTTGATTAAAGACATAACGTGTGTTGTTGCATTGCATTGCATTGCATTGCACTAACGATCTAACGTTGAGCACTGAAGAATAACATATGCACTTTTCGCATTGCATTGCATTGTACACCAGAAATAACTCATTTCCATGTTCATTACAGAGATAACCTGTGTTGTTGCATTGCATTGCATTGCACAAACGATCTAACGTTGTGCACTGAAGAATAACAATATGCACTTTTCGCATTGCATTGCATTGCACACCAGAAATAACTCGTTTCTATGTTCATTAAAGAAATAACGTGTGTTGTTGCATTGCATTGCATTGCATTGCATTGCATTGCATTGCATTGCATTGTATTGCATTGCATTGCATTGCATTGCATTGCATTGCATTGCATTGCATTGCATTGCATTGCTTTGCACTGCATGTCATTGCACTAACGATCTAACGTTGTGCACTGAAGAATAACACATAAAGTTATTCACTTTTTGCATTGCATTTCACACCAGAACTAAATCATTCCCAAGTTCAATAAAGACATAACGTGTGTTGTTGTATTTCATTGCATTGCATTGCATTGCATTGCATTGCATTGCATTGCATTGCATTGCATTGCACTGCATTGTACTAACGAGCTAACGTTGTGCACTGAAGATTAACAATATGCACTTTTCGCATTGCATTGCATTGCAAACCAGAACTAACTCATTCCCATGTTGCAATAAAGACAAAACGTGTTTTGTTGCATTACATTGCATTGTATTGCATTGCATTGCATTGCATTGCATTGCATTGCATTGCATTGCATTGCATTGCTTTGCATTGCATTGCATTGCATTGCATTGCATTGCTTTGCATTGCATTGCATTGCATTGCATTGCATTGCATTGCATTGCATTGCATTGCATTGCATTGCATTAAATTACATTAAATTGCATTAAATTGCATTGCATTGGATTGCATTGCATTGCAATGCATTAAATTGCATTGCATTGCATTGCATTGCATTGCATTGCATTGCATTGCATTGCATTGCATTGCTTTGCACTGCATTGCATTGCATTTCATTGCACTAACGAGCTAACGTTGTGCACTGAAGATTTACAATATGCTCTTTTCGCATTGCATTGCATTGCACACCAGAACTAACTCATTCCCATGTTGCAATAAAGACATAACGTGTTTTGTTGCATTGCATTGCATTGCATTGCATTGCATTGCATTGCATTGCATTGCATTGCATTGCATTGCATTAAATTGCATTAAATTGCATTGCATTGCAATGCATTAAATTGCATTGCATTGCATTGCATTGCATTGCATTGCATTGCATTTCATTGCACTAACGATCTAACGTTGTGCATTGAAGAATAATATATAAGGTTATGCACTCTTTGCATTGCATTTCACACCAGAACTAAATCATTCCCAAGTTCAATAAAGACATAACGTGTGTTGTTGTATTTCATTGCATTGCATTGCATTGCATTGCATTGCATTGCATTGCATTTGCATTGCATTGCATTGCATTGCATTGCATTGCTTTGCACTGCATTGCACTGCACTGCACTGCACTGCATTGCATTGCATTGCATTGCATTGCATTGCATTGCATTGCATTGCATTGCATTGCATTGCATAGCATTGCATTGCATTGCACTGCATTGCACTAACGATCTGACTTTGTGCACTGAAGAATAACATATGCACATTTCGCATTTCATTGCATTGCAAACCAGAACTAACTCATTTCCTTGTTCATTAAAGCGATAAACTGTGTTGTTGCATTGCATTGCATTGCATTGCATTGCACTAACGATCTAACGTTTTGCACTGAAGAATAACATATAGGTATGCACTTTTTACATTGCATTGCACTCAAGAACTAACTCATTCCCAGGTTGATTAAAGACATAACGTGTGTTGTTATGATCTAACGTTGTGCACTGAAGAATAACAATATGCACTTTTCGCATTGCATTGCATTGCACACCAGAAATAACTAATTTCCATGTTCATTAAAGAAATATCGTGTGTTGTTGCATTGCATTGCATTGCATTGCTTTGCACTGCATTGCATTGCATTGCATTGCACTAACGATATAACGTTGTGCACTGAAGAATAACATATAGGTTATGCACTTTTTGCATTGCATTGAGCACCAGAACTAACTCATTCCCATCTTGATTAAAGACATAACGTGTGTTATGGCATTGCATTGCATTTCTAGACATGAGACCTTGAACTTTAAATTTCTAGACTAATTTCTCTTACAATCCTTCTGTATCAGCCATACAGTATAGTTCAAATTTGACCTATTGAACATTTCTATAACCAAAGTGTCCTCGATCTTGATCGTTCTATACACAATCATAGGCTTGTTCTGATGTTTCATCATTGAGACAGAAGTCCATTATTGACTTACTGAACAAATTTCTGGCAAAAGAATCGTCAAAGGGTATGTTTTCGTAGACATTCTCATCGACTACTTTTGATGTTAAATCAACCATATTGTTAGTCCAAATTTGACCATTGAACATATATCTGAGACCTAAAGAGACCAAGAACTTGAATTATCTATACATAATTACTATCTCCTTCTGATTTTTCATCAGCCAGGCTATTATCCATATTTGACAATTGAACATATTTCTGGCTGGAAGAGTCCTTGATCTTTCTATACATACTCATAGATGCTTTCTGATAGTACTTCAGCCAAAAAATGATCCATAATTGACTACTTAACTCATTTCTGAGAGATGGGTTTATAATCTTGATTTCTCTATACATATTCATTGACTCCTTGTGATGTTACAATAGCAAAACTGTATTGTATTGTATCAATATGACCTATTAAACGTATTTCTGACCAAAGAGTCTATGGACATTTTTCGACTCCTGATTTTACAAGAGCAATATAGTATTTCAAAATTTGACCAAATGAACATATTTCTGGCCAAAGAGACCTTGATCTTATTCTTTCTAAACATACTCCTCCTGATGTTTCATCAGCCAAATAATTGACCTACTGAACATTTTTCTGCCCGAAGAGTCTATGAACTTGCTATACATTCTCAGAGATGCCTTATTTAGTTTCTTTAGCCATACAGAAGTCCAGATTTGACAAGTTGAACATATTTCTGACTGAAGAAATTCTAGAAATGCTCTAGTAACCACCAAAAAACTCTAGCAACCACCCAGAACACCCTAGCAACTGCCTAGCAACCACCCAGAACACCTAGCAACTGCCTAATAACCACCCAGAACGCCTAGCAACCACCCAGAACACCCTAGCAACTGCCTAGCAGCGCCCTAGCATCCACCCAGAATAACATAGCAACCACCCAGAACACCCTAGCAACCACCTAGCAATGCCCTAGCAACCACCAAGAATACCCTAGCAAATGCCTGGCAACCACCAAGAACACCCTAGCAACCACCCAAAATACCTTTGCAACCACCTAGCAACCACCCAGGACACCATAGCAACCACCCGGAACACCCTAGCAACCACCTGGCAACAGCATCTTTGCTAAAAACATGCTAGCAACATACTAATCATGCTAGCATCATGCTAGCAACATGATAATCAAGCTAGCATCATGCTAGCATCATGCTAATCAAGCTAGCAACATGCTAATAATGATAGCATTATGCTACCAAAATGCTAATCAAGCTAGCATAATGCTAGCAACAATGCTAATCATGTTAGCATCTTGCTAAAAACATGCTAGCAACATGCTAATCATGCTAGCATCAAGCTACCAACATGCTAATCAAGCTAGCATCATGTTAACAACATGTTAATCAAGCTAGCATAATGCTAGCAACATGCTAATCATGTTAGCATCTAGCTAAAAACATGCTAGCAAAATGCTAATCATGCTAACATCTTGTTAAAGCATGTTAGCAAAAATGCTAATCATGCTAGCATCATGCTACCAACATGCTAATCATGTTAACAACATGCTAATCATGCTAGCATCATTTTAACAACATGTTAATCATAGTAAATCATGCTGGAATGTGGTAAATCGTAGTAATTGTACGATTAGATTAGATTAGAAACATGGTAAATCGTGGAAAATGATGCTACAACGGTGTATATCATGGTATCACAACATGTTAATTGTGTTAGCATCTGCCCAGTGGCGAGTTTTGCCACTGCAAGCACCACTTCACATTTTCTTCAGGAAATGTACATTCTAGTTATGCTTCTTCTTCTGAGACAAAAATTTATAAATTTAATGCAGCCTAGAGCTTTAACTCTACATACTCCAAACTCGGCTCAGACCTTCAGACTATTCTGACTCGATATGCTATATATTTTCTAACTGATCGGACTTAAGGTGGTTTTCCTAGAATTGACGATCAAAACTCGGAAAAAGTCCCATTGACTTAACATTGGGCATTCTAAAAAAAATCTAATCCAAACCGACGTTTTCACACACACAGACACAAAGGGCCTGACACCCCTGCGTCTCTCCCTCTCTCTCTCCCTCAGAAGATTTATATTATCGAGCAGCCAATAAGTAATGGCCTAAAATCTCCATAGCAACCACCCAGGACACCCTAGCAACCGCCTAGCAACCACCCAGAACACCCTAACAACCACCTAAAATACCCTAGCAACCGCCTAACAACCACCCAGTACACCCTAGCAACCACCTAGCAACCACCCAGAACCCCCTAGCAACCACCCAAAATACCCTAGCAACACCATAGCAACCACCCATAAAATCCTAGCAACCGCCTAGCAAAAAACGTTCTGCTCCAAACTTTCTCAAGCCAACACATGCTAGCAGTGCATAGCTACATGCATAGCTACATAGCTACATAGTTTGTCTACACATGCTAGCAGTGGATAGCTACATGCTAATAGTGATTAGTTAAGTGTTAAATCATGCTAAGAACTCTATAAAAACTCCATAGTAACCATCTGTGACAACTACCAACCACCTAGTAACACCAAATCAACTGCCCTGAATACCTTAGCAACCGCCTAGCAACCACCCAAAAGACCCTAGCAACCACCCAAAATACCCCAGCAACCGCCTTGCAACCACCCAGAATACCTTAGCAACCGCCTAGCAACACAATAGCAACCACCCAGAACACCCTAGCAACCGCCTAGCAACCACCCAAAATACCTTAGCAACCACCTAGCAATACCATAGCAACCACCCAGAACACCCTAGCAACCGCCTAGCAACCACCCAGAACACCCTAGCAACCGCCTAGCAACACCATAGAAACCACACAGAACACCCTAGCAACCATCTAGCAACACCCTAGCAACCACCCAAAACACCCTAGTAACCATCCATAACACCCTAGCAACCACCCAAAATACCCTAGCAACTGCATAGCAACCACCCAGAACACCCTTGCAACCACCTAAAATACCCTAGCAACCGCATAGCAACCACCCAAAAGACCATTATTTCTGGTCAAAGGTTCCTCAAAAGTTTTTAAACTATGTAAAATTATAGACTCCATCTGATGATAAATATGTCTAACCTCTCCAAGTCAAAATTTTCTAGTGAGTGGTCACATCTAAATTTTTTAATTGGCCCAAGTGCAATTCTTGTTGCAATAGTCTGTAGCAACCACACAGAACACCCTAGCAACCATCTAGCAACACCCTAGCAACCACCCAAACACCCTTGCAACCACCTAAAATACCCTAGCAACCGCATAGCAACCACCCAAAAGACCATAGCAACCACTGAAAATATCCTAGCAACCACCCAGAACACACTAGCAACCGCCTAGCAACCACCCAAAAGACCCTAGCAACCACCCAAAAGACCCTAGCAACCGCCTTAAAACCACCCAGAATAACATAGCAACCACCCGAAATACCTTAGCAACCGCCTAGCAACACCCTAGCAACCCCCCAAAATACCTTGGCAACTGCCTAGCAACCACCCAGAATACCCTAGCAACCGCTTAGCAACACCATAGCAACCACCCAGAATACCCTAGCAACCGCCTAGCAACACAATAACGACCACCCATAACATCCTAGCAACTGCCTAGCAAAAAACATTCTGGTCCAAACTTTCTCAAGCCAACTTAAAGTTTGTCTCGTTGAACTTTCGCATCTAGCTATTATTATCTTAATAATTTTATTATTTCTGGTCAAAGGTTCCTCAAAAGTTTTTAAACTATGTAAAATTATAGACTCCATCTGATGATAAATATGTCTAACACCGCGTAGCAACCACCCAAAAGACCCTAGCAACCACCCAAAATTCCTTAGCAACCGCTTAGCAACACCATAGCAACCGCCTAGCAACCACCCAGAACACACTAGCAACCGCCTAGCAACCACCCAAAATTGTTGCAATAGTCTGTTAACATTGGCTTAATGATAAATAATACGTCAGACTAATTGAAAAAATTTGATGTGACCAGTCACTAGATATTTTTGACTTGGGGATGTAATTTTTTTACAGACCCCAGAAAGGTCAAGTTTCGAGTACTCCTTGGCCAGAAAAAATTTCAGTATGTCAAAAATGGACATTTGTCAAAATGAAATAACATCTTTAAGGAATCTTTGGCCAGAAATATGTTCAGTAGGTCAAAAGCGTACTTATGTATAGCTCATTGTTATAACATTATGTGCATTGCACTAACGATCTAACGTTGTGCACTGAAGAATAACAATATGCACTTTTCGCATTGCATTGCATTGCACACCAGAACTAACCCATGTTGCAATAAAGACATAACGTGTGTTGTTGCTTTGCATTGCATTGCATTGCATTGAACTGCACTAACGATCTGACGTTGAGCACTCAGATTGTTAGTGAATAAATGAATCGTTAAGAATAACAATATGCACTTTTCGCATTGCATTTCATTGCACTAACGATCTAACGTTGTGCACTGAAGAATAACATTTTTGCATTGCATTTCACACCAGAAATAACTCGTTTCTATGTTCATTAAAGAAATAACGTGTGTTGTTGCATTGCATTGCATTGCATTGCATTGCATTGCATTGCATTGCATTGCATTGCATTGCATTGCATTGCTTTGCACTGCATGTCATTGCACTAACGATGTAACGTTTTGCACTGAAGAATAACACATAAAGTTATGCACTTTTTGCATTGCATTTCACACCAGAACTAAATCATTCCCAAGTTCAATAAAGACATAACGTGTGTTGTTGTATTTCATTGCATTGCATTGCATTGCATTGCATTGCATTGCATTGCATTGCATTGCATTGCATTGCATTGCACTGCATTGCACTAACGAGCTAACGTTGTGCACTGAAGATTAACAATATGCACTTTTCGCATTGCATTGCATTGCAAACCAGAACTAACTCATTCCCATGTTGCAATAAAGACAAAACGTGTTTTGTTGCATTACATTGCATTGTATTGCATTGCATTAAATTACATTAAATTGCATTAAATTGCATTGCATTAAATTACATTAAATTGCATTAAATTGCATTGCATTGGATTGCATTGCATTGCAATGCATTAAATTGCATTGCATTGCATTGCATTGCATTGCATTGCATTGCATTGCATTGCATTGCATTGCATTGCACTGCATTGCATTGCATTTCATTGCACTAACGAGCTAACGTTGTGCACTGAAGATTTACAATATGCTCTTTTCGCATTGCATTGCATTGCACACCAGAACTAACTCATTCCCATGTTGCAATAAAGACATAACGTGTTTTGTTGCATTGCATTGCATTGCATTGCATTGCATTGCATTGCATTGCATTGCATTGCATTGCTTTGCATTGCATTGCATTGCATTGCATTGCATTGCATTGCATTGCATTGCATTGCATTGCATTGCATTGCATTAAATTGCATTAAATTGCATTAAATTGCAATGCATTGCAATGCATTGCATTGCATTGCATTGCATTGCATTGCATTGCATTGCATTTCATTGCACTAACGATCTAACGTTGTGCATTGAAGAATAATATATAAGGTTATGCACTCTTTGCATTGCATTTCACACCAGAACTAAATCATTCCCAAGTTCAATAAAGACATAACGTGTGTTGTTGTATTTCATTGCATTGCATTGCATTGCATTGCATTGCATTGCATTGCATTGCATTGCATTGCATTGCATTGCATTGCATTGCATTGCATTGCATTGCATTGCATAGCATTGCATTGCATTGCACTGCATTGCACTAACGATCTGACTTTGTGCACTGAAGAATAACATATGCACATTTCGCATTTCATTGCATTGCAAACCAGAACTAACTCATTTCCTTGTTCATTAAAGCGATAAACTGTGTTGTTGCATTGCATTGCATTGCATTGCATTGCACTAACGTTCTAACGTTTTGCACTGAAGAATAACATATAGGTATGCACTTTTTACATTGCATTGCACTCAAGAACTAACTCATTCCCAGGTTGATTAAAGACATAACGTGTGTTGTTATGATCTAACGTTGTGCACTGAAGAATAACAATATGCACTTTTCGCATTGCATTGCATTGCACACCAGAAATAACTAATTTCCATGTTCATTAAAGAAATATCGTGTGTTGTTGCATTGCATTGCATTGCATTGCTTTGCACTGCATTGCATTGCATTGCTTTGCACTGCATTGCATTGCATTGCATTGCACTAACGATATAACGTTGTGCACTGAAGAATAACATATAGGTTATGCACTTTTTGCATTGCATTGAGCACCAGAACTAACTCATTCCCATCTTGATTAAAGACATAACGTGTGTTATGGCATTGCATTGCATTTCTAGACATGAGACCTTGAACTTTAAATTTCTAGACTAATTTCTCTTACAATCCTTCTGTATCAGCCATACAGTATAGTTCAAATTTGACCTATTGAACATTTCTATAACCAAAGTGTCCTCGATCTTGATCGTTCTATACACAATCATAGGCTTGTTCTGATGTTTCATCATTGAGACAGAAGTCCATTATTGACTTACTGAACAAATTTCTGGCAAAAGAATCGTCAAAGGGTATGTTTTCGTAGACATTCTCATCGACTACTTTTGATGTTAAATCAACCATATTGTTAGTCCAAATTTGACCATTGAACATATATCTGAGACCTAAAGAGACCAAGAACTTGAATTATCTATACATAATTACTATCTCCTTCTGATTTTTCATCAGCCAGGCTATTATCCATATTTGACAATTGAACATATTTCTGGCTGGAAGAGTCCTTGATCTTTCTATACATACTCATAGATGCTTTCTGATAGTACTTCAGCCAAAAAATGATCCATAATTGACTACTTAACTCATTTCTGAGAGATGGGTTTATAATCTTGATTTCTCTATACATATTAATTGACTCCTTGTGATGTTACAATAGCAAAACTGTATTGTATTGTATCAATATGACCTATTAAACGTATTTCTGACCAAAGAGTCTATGGACATTTTTCGACTCCTGATTTTACAAGAGCAATATAGTATTTCAAAATTTGACCAAATGAACATATTTCTGGCCAAAGAGACCTTGATCTTATTCTTTCTAAACATACTCCTCCTGATGTTTCATCAGCCAAATAATTGACCTACTGAACATTTTTCTGCCCGAAGAGTCTATGAACTTGCTATACATTCTCAGAGATGCCTTATTTAGTTTCTTTAGCCATACAGAAGTCCAGATTTGACAAGTTGAACATATTTCTGACTGAAGAAATTCTAGAAATGCTCTAGTAACCACCAAAAAACTCTAGCAACCACCCAGAACACCCTAGCAACTGCCTAGCAACCACCCAGAACACCTAGCAACTGCCTAATAACCACCCAGAACGCCTAGCAACCACCCAGAACACCCTAGCAACTGCCTAGCAGCGCCCTAGCATCCACCCAGAATAACATAGCAACCACCCAGAACACCCTAGCAACCACCTAGCAATGCCCTAGCAACCACCAAGAATACCCTAGCAAATGCCTGGCAACCACCAAGAACACCCTAGCAACCACCCAAAATACCTTTGCAACCACCTAGCAACCACCCAGGACACTATAGCAACCACCCGGAACACCCTAGCAACCACCTGGCAACAGCATCTTTGCTAAAAACATGCTAGCAACATACTAATCATGCTAGCATCATGCTAGCAACATGATAATCAAGCTAGCATCATGCTAGCATCATGCTAATCAAGCTAGCAACATGCTAATAATGGTAGCATTATGCTACCAACATGCTAATCAAGCTAGCATAATGCTAGCAACAATGCTAATCATGTTAGCATCTTGCTAAAAACATGCTAGCAACATGCTAATCATGCTAGCATCAAGCTACCAACATGCTAATCAAGCTAGCATCATGTTAACAACATGTTAATCAAGCTAGCATAATGCTAGCAACATGCTAATCATGTTAGCATCTAGCTAAAAACATGCTAGCAAAATGCTAATCATGCTAACATCTTGTTAAAGCATGCTAGCAAAAATGCTAATCATGCTAGCATCATGCTACCAACATGCTAATCATGTTAACAACATGCTAATCATGCTAGCATCATTTTAACAACATGTTAATCATAGTAAATCATGCTGGAATGTGGTAAATCGTAGTAATTGTACGATTAGATTAGATTAGAAACATGGTAAATCGTGGAAAATGATGCTACAACGGTGTATATCATGGTATCACAACATGTTAATTGTGTTAGCATCTGCCCAGTGGCGAGTTTTGCCACTGCAAGCACCACTTCACATTTTCTTCAGGAAATGTACATTCTAGTTATGCTTCTTCTTCTGAGACAAAAAATTATAAATTTAATGCAGCCTAGAGCTTTAACTCTACATACTCCAAACTCGGCTCAGACCTTCAGACTATTCTGACTCGATATGCTATATATTTTCTAACTGATCGGACTTAAGGTGGTTTTCCCAGAATTGACGATCAAAACTCGGAAAAAGTCCCATTGACTTAACATTGGGCATTCTAAAAAAAATCTAATCCAAACCGACGTTTTCACACACACAGACACAAAGGGCCTGACACCCCTGCGTCTCTCCCTCTCTCTCTCCCTCAGAGGATTTATATTATCGAGCAGCCAATAAGTAATGGCCTAAAATCTCCATAGCAACCACCCAGGACACCCTAGCAACCGCCTAGCAACCACCCAGAACACCCTAACAACCACCTAAAATACCCTAGCAACCGCCTAACAACCACCCAGTACACCCTAGCAACCACCTAGCAACCACCCAGAACCCCCTAGCAACCACCCAAAATACCCTAGCAACACCATAGCAACCACCCATAAAATCCTAGCAACCGCCTAGCAAAAAACGTTCTGCTCCAAACTTTCTCAAGCCAACACATGCTAGCAGTGCATAGCTACATGCATAGCTACATAGCTACATAGTTTGTCTACACATGCTAGCAGTGGATAGCTACATGCTAATAGTGATTAGTTAAGTGTTAAATCATGCTAAGAACTCTATAAAAACTCCATAGTAACCATCTGTGACAACTACCAACCACCTAGTAACACCAAATCAACTGCCCTGAATACCTTAGCAACCGCCTAGCAACCACCCAAAAGACCCTAGCAACCACCCAAAATACCCCAGCAACCGCCTTGCAACCACCCAGAATACCTTAGCAACCGCCTAGCAACACAATAGCAACCACCCAGAACACCCTAGCAACCGCCTAGCAACCACCCAAAATACCTTAGCAACCACCTAGCAATACCATAGCAACCACCCAGAACACCCTAGCAACCACCCAGAACACCCTAGCAACCGCCTAGCAACACCATAGAAACCACACAGAACACCCTAGCAACCATCTAGCAACACCCTAGCAACCACCCAAAACACCCTAGTAACCATCCATAACACCCTAGCAACCACCCAAAATACCCTAGCAACTGCATAGCAACCACCCAGAACACCCTTGCAACCACCTAAAATACCCTAGCAACCGCATAGCAACCACCCAAAAGACCATTATTTTTGGTCAAAGGTTCCTCAAAAGTTTTTAAACTATGTAAAATTATAGACTCCATCTGATGATAAATATGTCTAACCTCTCCAAGTCAAAATTTTCTAGTGAGTGGTCACATCTAAATTTTTTAATTGGCCCAAGTGCAATTCTTGTTGCAATAGTCTGTAGCAACCGCACAGAACACCCTAGCAACCATCTAGCAACACCCTAGCAACCACCCAAACACCCTTGCAACCACCTAAAATACCCTAGCAACCGCATAGCAACCACCCAGAACAGCCTAGCAACCGCCTAGAAACACCCTAGCAACCACCCAAAATACCTTAGCAACCGCTTAGCAACACCATAGCAACCGCCTAGCAACCACCCAGAACACAATAGCAACCGCCTAGCAACCACCCAAAAGACCCTAGCAACCACCCAAAATACCCTAGCTACCGCCTTAAAACTACCCAGAATACAATAGCAACCACCCGAAATACCTTAGCAACCGCCTAGCAACACCCTAGCAACCCCCCAAAATACCTTAGCAACCGCCTAGCAACACAATAGCAACCACCCAGAACAACACAATAGCAACCACCCAGAACAGCCTAGCAACCGCCTAGAAACACCCTAGCAAACCACCCAAAATACCTTAGCAACCGCTTAGCAACACCATAGCAACCGCCTAGCAACCACCCAGAACACAATAGCAACCGCCTAGCAACCACCCAAAAGACCCTAAAATACCCTAGCAACCGCCTTAAAACCACCCAGAATACCATAGCAACCACCCGAAATACCTTAGCAACCGCCTAGCATCACCCTAGCAACCCCCCAAAATACCTTAGCAACCGCCTAGCAACACAATAGCAACCACCCAGAACACCCTAGCAACCGCCTAGCAACCACCCAAAATACCTTAGCAACCACCCAAAACACCCTAGCAACCATCTAGCAACACCCTAGCAACCACCCAAAACACCCTAGTAACCATCCATAACACCCTAGCAACCACCCAAAATACCCTAGCATCTGCATAGCAACCACCCAGAACACCCTTGCAACCACCCAAAATACCCTAGCAACCGCCTAGCAACCACCCAAAAGACCATAGCAACCACTGAAAATATCCTAGCAACCACCCAGAACACACTAGCAACCGCCTAGCAACCACCCAAAAGACCCTAGCAACCACCCAAAAGACCCTAGCAACCGCCTTAAAACCACCCAGAATAACATAGCAACCACCCGAAATACCTTAGCAACCGCCTAGCAACACCCTAGCAACCCCCCAAAATACCTTGGCAACTGCCTAGCAACCACCCAGAATACCCTAGCAACCGCTTAGCAACACCATAGCAACCACCCAGAATACCCTAGCAACCGCCTAGCAACACAATAACGACCACCCATAACATCCTAGCAACTGCCTAGCAAAAAACATTCTGGTCCAAACTTTCTCAAGCCAACTTAAAGTTTGTCTCGTTGAACTTTCGCATCTAGCTATTATTATCTTAATAATTCTATTATTTCTGGTCAAAGGTTCCTCAAAAGTTTTTAAACTATGTAAAATTATAGACTCCATCTGATGATAAATATGTCTAACACCGCGTAGCAACCACCCAAAAGACCCTAGCAACCACCCAAAATACCTTAGCAACCGCTTAGCAACACCATAGCAACCGCCTAGCAACCACCCAGAACACACTAGCAACCGCCTAGCAACCACCCAAAATTGTTGCAATAGTCTGTTAACATTGGCTTAATGATAAATAATACGTCAGACTAATTGAAAAAATTTGATGTGACCAGTCACTAGATATTTTTGACTTGGGGATGTAATTTTTTTTTACAGTGTAACATAAGAAAGAGTCTACTAGTATATATATAGAAAGGTCAAGTTTCGAGTACTCCTTGGCCAGAAAAAATTTCTGTATGTCAAAAATGGACATTTGTCAAAATGAAATAACATCTTTAAGGAATCTTTGGCCAGTAATATGTTCAGTAGGTCAAAAGCGTACTTATGTATAGCTCATTGTTATAACATTATGTGCATTGCACTAACGATCTAACGTTGTGCACTGAAGAATAACAATATGCACTTTTCGCATTGCATTGCATTGCACACCAGAACTAACCCATGTTGCAATAAAGACATAACGTGTGTTGTTGCTTTGCATTGCATTGCATTGCATTGCATTGAACTGCACTAACGATCTGACGTTGAGCACTCAGATTGTTAGTGAATAAATGAATCGTTAAGAATAACAATATGCACTTTTCGCATTGCATTTCATTGCACTAACGATCTAATGTTGTGCACTGAAGAATAACATTTTTGCATTGCATTTCACACCAGAACTAAATCATTCCCAAGTTCAATAAAGACATAACGTGTGTTGTATTTCATTGCATTGCATTGCATTGCATTGCATTACATTGCATTAAATTGCATTGCATTGCATTGCATTGCATTGCATTGCATTGCACTAACAATCTGACGTTGTGCACTGAAGAATAACATATAGGTATGCACTTTTTACATTGTATTGCACACAAGAACTAACTCATTCCCAGTTTGATTAAAGACATAACGTGTGTTGTTGCATTGCATTGCATTGCATTGCACTAACGATCTAACGTTGTGCACTGAAGAATAACATATGCACTTTTCGCATTGCATTGCATTGTACACCAGAAATAACTCATTTCCATGTTCATTACAGAGATAACCTGTGTTGTTGCATTGCATTGCATTGCACAAACGATCTAACGTTGTGCACTGAAGAATAACAATATGCACTTTTTGCATTGCATTGCATTGCACACCAGAAATAACTCGTTTCTATGTTCATTAAAGAAATAACGTGTGTTGTTGCATTGCATTGCATTGCATTGCATTGCACTGCATTGCACTAACGAGCTAACGTTGTGCACTGAAGATTAACAATATGCACTTTTCGCATTGCATTGCATTGCAAACCAGAACTAACTCATTCCCATGTTGCAATAAAGACAAAACGTGTTTTGTTGCATTACATTGCATTGTATTGCATTGCATTGCATTGCATTGCATTGCATTGCATTGCATTGCATTGCATTGCTTTGCATTGCATTGCATTGCATTGCATTGCATTGCATTGCATTGCATTGCATTGCATTGCATTGCATTGCATTGCTTTGCACTGCACTGCACTGCACTGCACTGCATTGCATTGCATTGCATTGCATTGCATTGCATTGCATTGCATTGCATTGCATTGCATTGCATAGCATAGCATTGCATTGCATTGCACTGCATTGCACTAACGATCTGACTTTGTGCACTGAAGAATAACATATGCACATTTCGCATTTCATTGCATTGCAAACCAGAACTAACTCATTTCCTTGTTCATTAAAGCGATAAACTGTGTTGTTGCATTGCATTGCATTGCATTGCATTGCACTAACGATCTAACGTTTTGCACTGAAGAATAACATATAGGTATGCACTTTTTACATTGCATTGCACTCAAGAACTAACTCATTCCCAGGTTGATTAAAGACATAACGTGTGTTGTTGCATTGCATTGCATTGCATTGCACTAACGATCTAACGTTGTGCACTGAAGAATAACAATATGCACTTTTCGCATTGCATTGCATTGCACACCAGAAATAACTAATTTCCATGTTCATTAAAGAAATATCGTGTGTTGTTGCATTGCATTGCATTGCATTGCTTTGCATTGCATTGCATTGCATTGCATTGCATTGCATTGCATTGCACTAACGATATAACGTTGTGCACTGAAGAATAACATATAGGTTATGCACTTTTTGCATTGCATTGAGCACCAGAACTAACTCATTCCCATCTTGATTAAAGACATAACGTGTGTTATGGCATTGCATTGCATTTCTAGACATGAGACCTTGAACTTTAAATTTCTAGACTAATTTCTCTTACAATCCTTCTGTATCAGCCATACAGTATAGTTCAAATTTGACCTATTGAACATTTCTATAACCAAAGTGTCCTCGATCTTGATCGTTCTATACACAATCATAGGCTTGTTCTGATGTTTCATCATTGAGACAGAAGTCCATTATTGACTTACTGAACAAATTTCTGGCAAAAGAATCGTCAAAGGGTATGTTTTCGTAGACATTCTCATCGACTACTTTTGATGTTAAATCAACCATATTGTTAGTCCAAATTTGACCATTGAACATATATCTGAAACCTAAAGAGACCAAGAACTTGAATTATCTATACATAATTACTATCTCCTTCTGATTTTTCATCAGCCAGGCTATTATCCATATTTGACAATTGAACATATTTCTGGCTGGAAGAGTCCTTGATCTTTCTATACATACTCATAGATGCTTTCTGATAGTACTTCAGCCAAAAAATGATCCATAATTGACTACTAAACTCATTTCTGAGAGATGGGTTTATAATCTTGAATTCTCTATACATATTAATTGACTCCTTGTGATGTTACAATAGCAAAACTGTATTGTATTGTATCAATATGACCTATTAAACGTATTTCTGACCAAAGAGTCTATGGACATTTTTCGACTCCTGATTTTACAAGAGCAATATAGTATTTCAAAATTTGACCAAATGAACATATTTCTGGCCAAAGAGAGCTTGATCTTATTCTTTCTAAACATACTCCTCCTGATGTTTCATCAGCCAAATAATTGACCTACTGAACATTTTTCTGCCCGAAGAGTCTATGAACTTGCTATACATTCTCAGAGATGCCTTATTTAGTTTCTTTAGCCATACAGAAGTCCAGATTTGACAAGTTGAACATATTTCTGACTGAAGAGTCCTTTATCTTGAACTTTCTATTCATACTTATAGACTCCTTCAGATAGTACATCGGCCAGTCAACTGTCCATAGTGAAAAAAAATATGTTCTGGCCAACTATGTACTTGAACTTTCTATACATGCTCATGAGCAACCGTTTTGCAAGACCTATATCTCTGTATCAGAACATCGTATAGAGATGAGGTTTGGCTCTTTTGACTCATGCTAGCAAACCGCACTTCCAACATGCTACACATGCTAGCAGTGAATAGCTACATGCTAATAGCAATTAGTTAAGTGTTAAATCATGCCAAGATCATGCTAAGAACTCTATAAAAACTCCATAGTAACCATCTGTGACAACTACCAACCACCTAGTAACACCATACCAACCGCCCTGAATACCATAGCAACCACCCAAAACACCCTAGTAACCATCCAGAACACCCTAGCAACCACCCAAAATGCAACCGCCTACCAACCACCCAAAAGACCCTAGCAACCACGCAAAATATCCTAGCAACCACCCAAAACACCCTAGCAACCGCCTAGCAACCACCCAAAAGACCCTAGCAACAACGCAAAATATCCTAGCAACCGCCTAGCAACCACCCAGAACACCCTAGAAACCACCCAAAATACCCTAGCAACCACCCAACAGACCCTAGCAAACCACCCAAAATATCCTAGCAACCACCCAAAACACCCTAGCTAACACCTTGCAACCATCCAAAAGACCTTAGCAACCACCCAAAATATCCTAGCAACCGCCTAGCAACCACCCAGAATACCCTAGCAACCACCCAGAACACCCTAGCAACTGGGTGGTTGCTAGGGTGTTCTGGGTGGTTGCTAGGGTATTCTGGGTGGTTGCTAGGCGGTTAAAGGCGGTTAAAAATTAAAAAGACCCTAGCAACCGCCTAGCAACCACCCAGAACACCTTAGCAACCGCCTAGCAACCATCCAGAATACCTTAGCAACCGCCTAGCAACAACATAGCAACCACATGCTAATCATGTTAGCATCTAGCTAAAAACATGCTAGCAAAATGCTAATCATGCTAACATCTTGTTAAAGCATGCTAGCAAAATGCTAATCATGCTAGCATCATGCTACCAACATGCTAATCATGTTAACAACATGCTAATCATGCTAGCATCATTTTAACAACATGTTAATCATAGTAAATCATGCTGGAATGTGGTAAATCGTAGTAATTGTACGATTAGATTAGATTAGAAACATGGTAAATCGTGGAAAATGATGCTACAACGGTGTATATCATGGTATCACAACATGTTAATTGTGTTAGCATCTGCCCAGTGGCGAGTTTTGCCACTGCAAGCACCACTTCACATTTTCTTCAGGAAATGTACATTCTAGTTATGCTTCTTCTTCTGAGACAAAAATTTATCAATTTAATGCAGCCTAGAGCTTTAACTCTACATACTCCAAACTCGGCTCAGACCTTCAGACTATTCTGACTCGATATGCTATATATTTTCTAACTGATCGGACTTAAGGTGGTTTTCCTAGAATTGACGATCAAAACTCGGAAAAAGTCCCATTGACTTAACATTGGGCATTCTAAAAAAAATCTAATCCAAACCAACGTTTTCACACACACAGACACAAAGGGCCTGACACCCCTGCGTCTCTCCCTCTCTCTCTCCCTCAGAGGATTTATATTATCGAGCAGCCAATAAGTAATGGCCTAAAATCTCCATAGCAACCACCCAGGACACCCTAGCAACCGCCTAGCAACCACCCAGAACACCCTAACAACCACCTAAAATACCCTAGCAACCTCCTAACAACCACCCAGTACACCCTAGCAACCACCTAGCAACCACCCAGAACCCCCTAGCAACCACCCAAAATACCCTAGCAACACCATAGCAACCACCCATAAAATCCTAGCAACCGCCTAGCAAAAAACGTTCTGCTCCAAACTTTCTCAAGCCAACACATGCTAGCAGTGCATAGCTACATGCATAGCTACATAGCTACATAGTTTGTCTACACATGCTAGCAGTGGATAGCTACATGCTAATAGTGATTAGTTAAGTGTTAAATCATGCTAAGAACTCTATAAAAACTCCATAGTAACCATCTGTGACAACTACCAACCACCTAGTAACACCAAATCAACTGCCCTGAATACCTTAGCAACCGCCTAGCAACCACCCAAAAGACCCTAGCAACCACCCAAAATACCCCAGCAACCGCCTTGCAACCACCCAGAATACCTTAGCAACCGCCTAGCAACACAATAGCAACCACCCAGAACACCCTAGCAACCGCCTAGCAACCACCCAAAATACCTTAGCAACCACCTAGCAATACCATAGCAACCACCCAGAACACCCTAGCAACCGCCTAGCAACCACCCAGAACACCCTAGCAACCGCCTGGCAACACCATAGAAACCACACAGAACACCCTAGCAACCATCTAGCAACACCCTAGCAACCACCCAAAACACCCTAGTAACCATCCATAACACCCTAGCAACCACCCAAAATACCCTAGCAACTGCATAGCAACCACCCAGAACACCCTTGCAACCACCTAAAATACCCTAGCAACCGCATAGCAACCACCCAAAAGACCATTATTTCTGGTCAAAGGTTCCTCAAAAGTTTTTAAACTATGTAAAATTATAGACTCCATCTGATGATAAATATGTCTAACCTCTCTTGGTCAAAATTTTCTAGTGAGTGGTCACATCTAAATTTTTTAATTGGCCCAAGTGCAATTCTTGTTGCAATAGTCTGTAGCAACCACACAGAACACCCTAGCAACCATCTAGCAACACCCTAGCAACCACCCAAAACACCCTTGCAACCACCTAAAATACCCTAGCAACCGCATAGCAACCACCCAAAAGACCATAGCAACCACTGAAAATATCCTAGCAACCACCCAGAACACCATAGCAACCGCCTAGCAACCACCCAGAATACCTTAGCAACCGCCTAGCAACACAATAGCAACCACCCAGAACAGCCTAGCAACCGCCTAGAAACACCCTAGCAAACCACCCAAAATACCTTAGCAACCGCTTAGCAACACCATAGCAACCGCCTAGCAACCACCCAGAACACAATAGCAACCGCCTAGCAACCACCCAAAAGACCCTAAAATACCCTAGCAACCGCCTTAAAACCACCCAGAATACCATAGCAACCACCCGAAATACCTTAGCAACCGCCTAGCATCACCCTAGCAACCCCCCAAAATACCTTAGCAACCGCCTAGCAACACAATAGCAACCACCCAGAACACCCTAGCAACCGCCTAGCAACCACCCAAAATACCTTAGCAACCACCCAAAACACCCTAGTAACCATCCATAACACCCTAGCAACCACCCAAAATACCCTAGCATCTGCATAGCAACCACCCAGAACACCCTTGCAACCACCTAAAATACCCTAGCAACCGCCTAGCAACCACCCAAAAGACCATAGCAACCACTGAAAATATCCTAGCAACCACCCAGAACACACTAGCAACCGCCTAGCAACCACCCAAAAGACCCTAGCAACCACCCAAAAGACCCTAGTAACCGCCTTAAAACCACCCAGAATAACATAGCAACCACCCGAAATACCTTAGCAACCGCCTAGCAACACCCTAGCAACCCCCCAAAATACCTTGGCAACTGCCTAGCAACCACCCAGAATACCCTAGCAACCGCTTAGCAACACCATAGCAACCACCCAGAATACCCTAGCAACCGCTTAGCAACACCATAGCAACCACCCAGAATACCCTAGCAACCGCCTAGCAACACAATAACGACCACCCATAACATCCTAGCAACTGCCTAGCAAAAAACATTCTGGTCCAAACTTTCTCAAGCCAACTTAAAGTTTGTCTCGTTGAACTTTCGCATCTAGCTATTATTATCTTAATAATTCTATTATTTCTGGTCAAAGGTTCCTCAAAAGTTTTTAAACTATGTAAAATTATAGACTCCATCTGATGATAAATATGTCTAACACCGCGTAGCAACCACCCAAAAGACCCTAGCAACCACCCAAAATACCTTAGCAACCGCTTAGCAACACCATAGCAACCGCCTAGCAACCACCCAGAACACACTAGCAACCGCCTAGCAACCACCCAAAATTGTTGCAATAGTCTGTTAACATTGGCTTAATGATAAATAATACGTCAGACTAATTGAAAAAATTTGATGTGACCAGTCACTAGATATTTTTGACTTGGGGATGTAATTTTTTTTTACAGTGTAACATAAGAAAGAGTCTACTAGTATATATATAGAAAGGTCAAGTTTCGAGTACTCCTTGGCCAGAAAAAATTTCTGTATGTCAAAAATGGACATTTGTCAAAATGAAATAACATCTTTAAGGAATCTTTGGCCAGAAATATGTTCAGTAGGTCAAAAGCGTACTTACGTATAGCTCATTGTTATAACATTATGTGCATTGCACTAACGATCTAACGTTGTGCACTGAAGAATAACAATATGCACTTTTCGCATTGCATTGCATTGCACACAAGAACTAACCCATGTTGCAATAAAGACATAACGTGTGTTGTTGCTTTGCATTGCATTGCATTGCATTGAACTGCACTAACGATCTGACGTTGAGCACTCAGATTGTTAGTGAATAAATGAATCGTTAAGAATAACAATATGCACTTTTCGCATTGCATTTCATTGCACTAACGATCTAACGTTGTGCACTGAAGAATAACATTTTTGCATTGCATTTCACACCAGAACTAAATCATTCCCAAGTTCAATAAAGACATAACGTGTGTTGTATTTCATTGCATTGCATTGCATTGCATTGCATTACATTGCATTAAATTGCATTGCATTGCATTGAATTGCATTGCATTGCATTGCATTGCATTGCATTGCATTGCATTGCATTGCATTGCATTGCATTGCACTAACAATCTGACGTTGTGCACTGAAGAATAACATATAGGTATGCACTTTTTACATTGCATTGCACACAAGAACTAACTCATTCCCAGTTTGATTAAAGACATAACGTGTGTTGTTGCATTGCATTGCATTGCATTGCACTAACGATCTAACGTTGTGCACTGAAGAATAACATATGCACTTTTCGCATTGCATTGCATTGTACACCAGAAATAACTCATTTCCATGTTCATTACAGAGATAACCTGTGTTGTTGCATTGCATTGCATTGCACAAACGATCTAACGTTGTGCACTGAAGAATAACAATATGCACTTTTCGCATTGCATTGCATTGCACACCAGAAATAACTCGTTTCTATGTTCATTAAAGAAATAACGTGTGTTGTTGCATTGCATTGCATTGCATTGCATTGTATTGCATTGCATTGCATTGCATTGCATTGCATTGCATTGCATTGCATTGCATTGCATTGCATTGCATTGCTTTGCACTGCATGTCATTGCACTAATGATCTAACGTTGTGCACTGAAGAATAACATATAAAGTTATGCACTTTTTGCATTGCATTTCACACCAGAACTAAATCATTCCCAAGTTCAATAAAGACATAACGTGTGTTGTTGTATTTCATTGCATTGCATTGCATTGCATTGCATTGCATTGCATTGCATTGCATTGCATTGCACTGCACTGCATTGCACTAACGAGCTAACGTTGTGCACTGAAGATTAACAATATGCACTTTTCGCATTGCATTGCATTGCAAACCAGAACTAACTCATTCCCATGTTGCAATAAAGACAAAACGTGTTTTGTTGCATTACATTGCATTGTATTGCATTGCATTGCATTGCATTGCATTGCATTGCTTTGCATTGCATTGCATTGCATTGCATTGCATTAAATTGCATTGCATTGCATTGCATTAAATTGCATTGCATTGCATTGCATTGCATTGCATTGCATTGCATTGCATTGCATTAAATTGCATTGCATTGCATTGCATTGCATTGAATTGCTTTGCACTGCATTGCATTTCATTGCACTAACGATCTAACGTTGTGCACTGAAGAATAACATATAAGGTTATGCACTTTTTGCATTGCATTTCACACCAGAACTAAATCATTCCCAAGTTCAATAAAGACATAACGTGTGTTGTTGCATTGCATTGCATTGCATTGCATTGCATTGCATTGCATTGCATTAAATTGCATTGCATTGCATTGCATTGCATTGCATTGCATTGCATTGCATTGCATTGCATTGCATTGCATTGCATTGCTTTGCACTGCATTGCATTGCATTTCATTGCACTAACGAGCTAACGTTGTGCACTGAAGATTTACAATATGCTCTTTTCGCATTGCATTGCATTGCACACCAGAACTAACTCATTCCCATGTTGCAATAAAGACATAACGTGTTTTGTTGCATTGCATTGCATTGCATTGCATTGCTTTGCATTGCATTGCATTGCATTGCATTGCATTAAATTGCATTAAATTGCATTAAATTGCATTGCATTGCATTGCATTAAATTGCATTGCATTGCATTGCATTGCATTGCATTGCATTGCATTGCATTGCATTGCATTGCTTTGCACTGCATTGCATTGCATTTCATTGCACTAACGATCTAACGTTGTGCATTGAAGAATAATATATAAGGTTACGCACTCTTTGCATTGCATTTCACACCAGAACTAAATCATTCCCAAGTTCAATAAAGACATAACGTGTGTTGTTGTATTCCATTGCATTGCATTGCATTGCATTGCATTGCATTGCATTGCATTGCATTGCATTGCATTGCATTGCATTGCATTGCTTTGCACTGCATTGCACTGCACTGCACTGCACTGCATTGCATTGCATTGCATTGCATTGCATTGCATAGCATAGCATTGCATTGCATTGCACTGCATTGCACTAACGATCTGACTTTGTGCACTGAAGAATAACATATGCACATTTCGCATTTCATTGCATTGCAAACCAGAACTAACTCATTTCCTTTTTCATTAAAGCGATAAACTGTGTTGTTGCATTGCATTGCATTGCATTGCATTGCACTAACGATATAACGTTGTGCACTGAAGAATAACATATAGGTTATGCACTTTTTGCATTGCATTGAGCACCAGAACTAACTCATTCCCATCTTGATTAAAGACATAACGTGTGTTATGGCATTGCATTGCATTTCTAGACATGAGACCTTGAACTTTAAATTTCTAGACTAATTTCTCTTACAATCCTTCTGTATCAGCCATACAGTATAGTTCAAATTTGACCTATTGAACATTTCTATAACCAAAGTGTCCTCGATCTTGATCGTTCTATACACAATCATAGGCTTGTTCTGATGTTTCATCATTGAGACAGAAGTCCATTATTGACTTACTGAACAAATTTCTGGCAAAAGAATCGTCAAAGGGTATGTTTTCGTAGACATTCTCATCGACTACTTTTGATGTTAAATCAACCATATTGTTAGTCCAAATTTGACCATTGAACATATATCTGAAACCTAAAGAGACCAAGAACTTGAATTATCTATACATAATTACTATCTCCTTCTGATTTTTCATCAGCCAGGCTATTATCCATATTTAACAATTGAACATATTTCTGGCTGGAAGAGTCCTTGATCTTTCTATACATACTCATAGATGCTTTCTGATAGTACTTCAGCCAAAAAATGATCCATAATTGACTACTAAACTCATTTCTGAGAGATGGGTTTATAATCTTGATTTCTCTATACATATTAATTGACTCCTTGTGATGTTACAATAGCAAAACTGTATTGTATTGTATCAATATGACCTATTAAACGTATTTCTGACCAAAGAGTCTATGGACATTTTTCGACTCCTGATTTTACAAGAGCAATATAGTATTTCAAAATTTGACCAAATGAACATATTTCTGGCCAAAGAGAGCTTGATCTTATTCTTTCTAAACATACTCCTCCTGATGTTTCATCAGCCAAATAATTGACCTACTGAACATTTTTCTGCCCGAAGAGTCTATGAACTTGCTATACATTCTCAGAGATGCCTTATTTAGTTTCTTTAGCCATACAGAAGTCCAGATTTGACAAGTTGAACATATTTCTGACTGAAGAGTCCTTTATCTTGAACTTTCTATTCATACTTATAGACTCCTTCAGATAGAACATCGGCCAGTCAACTGTCCATAATGAAAAAAAAAATGTTCTGGCCAACTATGTACTTGAACTTTCTATACATGCTCATGAGCAACCGTTTTGCAAGACCTATATCTCTGTATCAGAACATCGTATAGAGATGAGGTTTGGCTCTTTTGACTCATGCTAGCAAACCGCACTTCCAACATGCTACACATGCTAGCAGTGAATAGCTACATGCTAATAGCAATTAGTTAAGTGTTAAATCATGCCAAGATCATGCTAAGAACTCTATAAAAACTCCATAGTAACCATCTGTGACAACTACCAACCACCTAGTAACACCATACCAACCGGCCTGAATACCATAGCAACCACCCAAAACACCCTAGTAACCATCCAGAACACCCTAGCAACCACCCAAAATACAACCGCCTACCAACCACCCAAAAGACCCTAGCAACCACGCAAAATATCCTAGCAACCACCCAAAACACCCTAGCAACCGCCTAGCAACCACCCAAAAGACCCTAGCAACCACGCAAAATATCCTAGCAACCGCCTAGCAACCACCCAGAACACCCTAGCAACCACCCAAAATACCCTAGCAACCACCCAACAGACCCTAGCAAACCACCCAAAATATCCTAGCAACCACCCAAAACACCCTAGCTAACACCTTGCAACCATCCAAAAGACCTTAGCAACCACCCAAAATATCCTAGCAACCGCCTAGCAACCACCCAGAATACCCTAGCAACCACCCAGAACACCCTAGCAACCACCCAAAAGACCCTAGCAACCGCCTAGCAACCACCCAGAACACCTTAGCAACCGCCTAGCAACCATCCAGAATACCTTAGCAACCGCCTAGCAACAACATAGCAACCACCCATAACATCCTAGCATCCTAGCCAATAAGTAATGGCCTAAAATCTTGATAGCCACACCCTAGCAACCACTCTGAGCTCCATAGCAACCACCCTAAACCAATAAATAATATAAAAAATTTTTTTTTACATTTTTTAAAGCAATATCACACTTCGCCTTGCGATATTGCTCCATGCTTGTGCCTATTCGGCCATAGGCACAAGGCCGCAGGCCGAGTGCCGTACTGAAGCACTCGTTATTAAAGATTTTAAGAACTCTATAAAAACTCCATAGTAACCATATTTGACAACTACCAACCACCTAGTAGTACCATAGCAACTACCAAAAATACCTTAGCAACCACCCTGAACGTCTAGAACGTCTAGCAACGTCTAGAAATGCTCTAGTAACCACCAAAAAACTCTAGCAACCACCCAGAACACCCTAGCAACTGCCTAGCAACCACCCAGAACACCTAGCAACTGCCTAATAACCACCCAGAACGCCTAGCAACCACCCAGAACACCCTAGCAACTGCCTAGCAGCGCCCTAGCATCCACCCAGAATAACATAGCAACCACCCAGAACACCCTAGCAACCACCTAGCAATGCCCTAGCAACCACCAAGAATACCCTAGCAAATGCCTGGCAACCACCAAGAACACCCTAGCAACCACCCAAAATACCTTTGCAACCACCTAGCAACCACCCAGGACACCATAGCAACCACCCAGAACACCCTAGCAACCACCTGGCAACAGCATCTTTGCTAAAAACATGCTAGCAACATACTAATCATGCTAGCATCATGCTAGCAACATGATAATCAAGCTAGCATCATGCTAGCATCATGCTAATCAAGCTAGCAACATGCTAATAATGATAGCATTATGCTACCATGCTAATCAAGCTAGCATAATGCTAGCAACAATGCTAATCATGTTAGCATCTTGTTAAAAACATGCTAGCAACATGCTAATCATGCTAGCATCAAGCTACCAACATGCTAATCAAGCTAGCATCATGTTAACAACATGTTAATCAAGCTAGCATAATGCTAGCAACATGCTAATCATGTTAGCATCTAGCTAAAAACATGCTAGCAAAATGCTAATCATGCTAACATCTTGTTAAAGCATGCTAGCAAAAATGCTAATCATGCTAGCATCATGCTACCAACATGCTAATCATGTTAACAACATGCTAATCATGCTAGCATCATTTTAACAACATGTTAATCATAGTAAATCATGCTGGAATGTGGTAAATCGTAGTAATTGTACGATTAGATTAGATTAGAAACATGGTAAATCGTGGAAAATGATGCTACAACGGTGTATATCATGGTATCACAACATGTTAATTGTGTTAGCATCTGCCCAGTGGCGAGTTTTGCCACTGCAAGCACCACTTCACATTTTCTTCAGGAAATGTACATTCTAGTTATGCTTCTTCTTCTGAGACAAAAATTTATAAATTTAATGCAGCCTAGAGCTTTAACTCTACATACTCCAAACTCGGCTCAGACCTTCAGACTATTCTGACTCGATATGCTATATATTTTCTAACTGATCGGACTTGAGGTGGTTTTCCTAGAATTGACGATCAAAACTCGGAAAAAGTCCCATTGACTTAACATTGGGCATTCTAAAAAAAATCTAATCCAAACCGACGTTTTCACACACACAGACACAAAGGGCCTGACACCCCTGCGTCTCTCCCTCTCTCTCTCCCTCAGAGGATTTATATTATCGAGCAGCCAATAAGTAATGGCCTAAAATCTCCATAGCAACCACCCAGGACACCCTAGCAACCGCCTAGCAACCACCCAGAACACCCTAACAACAACCTAAAATACCCTAGCAACCTCCTAACAACCACCCAGTACACCCTAGCAACCACCTAGCAACCACCCAGAACCCCCTAGCAACCACCCAAAATACCCTAGCAACACCATAGCAACCACCCATAAAATCCTAGCAACCGCCTAGCAAAAAACGTTCTGCTCCAAACTTTCTCAAGCCAACACATGCTAGCAGTGCATAGCTACATGCATAGCTACATAGCTACATAGTTTGTCTACACATGCTAGCAGTGGATAGCTACATGCTAATAGTGATTAGTTAAGTGTTAAATCATGCTAAGAACTCTATAAAAACTCCATAGTAACCATCTGTGACAACTACCAACCACCTAGTAACACCAAATCAACTGCCCTGAATACCTTAGCAACCGCCTAGCAACCACCCAAAAGACCCTAGCAACCACCCAAAATACCCCAGCAACCGCCTTGCAACCACCCAGAATACCTTAGCAACCGCCTAGCAACACAATAGCAACCACCCAGAACACCCTAGCAACCGCCTAGCAACCACCCAAAATACCTTAGCAACCACCTAGCAATACCATAGCAACCACCCAGAACACCCTAGCAACCGCCTAGCAACCACCCAGAACACCCTAGCAACCGCCTAGCAACACCATAGAAACCACACAGAACACCCTAGCAACCATCTAGCAACACCCTAGCAACCACCCAAAACACCCTAGTAACCATCCATAACACCCTAGCAACCACCCAAAATACCCTAGCAACTGCATAGCAACCACCCAGAACACCCTTGCAACCACCTAAAATACCCTAGCAACCGCATAGCAACCACCCAAAAGACCATTATTTCTGGTCAAAGGTTCCTCAAAAGTTTTTAAACTATGTAAAATTATAGACTCCATCTGATGATAAATATGTCTAACCTCTCCAAGTCAAAATTTTCTAGTGATCACATCTAAATTTTTTAATTGGCCCAAGTGCAATTCTTGTTGCAATAGTCTGTAGCAACCACACAGAACACCCTAGCAACCATTTAGCAACACCCTAGCAACCACCCAAACACCCTTGCAACCACCTAAAATACCCTAGCAACCGTATAGCAACCACCCAAAAGACCATAGCAACCACTGAAAATATCCTAGCAACCACCCAGAATACCTTAGCAACCGCCTAGCAACACAATAGCAACCACCCAGAACAGCCTAGCAACCGCCTAGAAACACCCTAGCAACCACCCAAAATACCTTAGCAACCGCTTAGCAACACCATAGCAACCGCCTAGCAACCACCCGAACACAATAGCAACCGCCTAGCAACCACCCAAAAGACCCTAGCAACCACCCAAAATACCCTAGCTACCGCCTTAAAACTACCCAGAATACAATAGCAACCACCCGAAATACCTTAGCAACCGCCTAGCAACACCCTAGCAACCCCCCAAAATACCTTAGCAACCGCCTAGCAACACAATAGCAACCACCCAGAACACCCTAGCAACCGCCTAGCAACCACCCAAAATACCTTAGCAACCACCCAGAAAACCCTAGCAACCATCTAGCAACACCCTAGCAACCACCCAAAACACCCTAGCAACCACCCAAAATACCCTAGCAACTGCATAGCAACCACCCAGAACACCCTTGCAACCACCCAAAATACCCTAGCAACCGTCTAGCAACCACCCAAAAGACCATAGCAACCACTGAAAATATCCCTAGCAACCCCCAAAATACCTTAGCAACCGCCTAGCAACACAATAGCAAACACCCAGAACACCCTAGCAACCGCCTAGCAACACCATAGCAACCACACAGAACACCCTAGCAACCACCCAAAACACCCTAGTAACCATCCATAACACCCTAGCAACCACCCAAAATACCCTAGCAACTGCATAGCAACCACCCAGAACACCCTTGCAACCACCTAAAATACCTTAGCAACCGCATAGCAACCACCCAAAAGACCATTATTTCTGGTCAAAGGTTCCTCAAAAGTTTTTAAACTATGTAAAATTATAGACTCCATCTGATGATAAATATGTCTAACCTCTCTTGGTCAAAATTTTCTAGTGAGTGGTCACATCTAAATTTTTTAATTGGCCCAAGTGCAATTCTTGTTGCAATAGTCTGTAGCAACCACACAGAACACCCTAGCAACCATCTAGCAACACCCTTGCAACCACCTAAAATACCCTAGCAACCGCATAGCAACCACCCAAAAGACCATAGCAACCACTGAAAATATCCTAGCAACCACCCAGAATACCTTAGCAACCGCCTAGCAACACAATAGCAACCACCCAGAACAGCCTAGCAACCGCCTAGAAACACCCTAGCAAACCACCCAAAATACCTTAGCAACCGCTTAGCAACACCATAGCAACCGCCTAGCAACCACCCAGAACACAATAGCAACCGCCTAGCAACCACCCAAAAGACCCTAAAATACCCTAGCAACCGCCTTAAAACCACCCAGAATACCATAGCAACCACCGGAAATACCTTAGCAACCGCCTAGCATCACCCTAGCAACCCCCCAAAATACCTTAGCAACCGCCAATACTAACGAGCTAACGTTGTGCACTGAAGATTTACAATATGCTCTTTTCGCATTGCATTGCATTGCACACCAGAACTAACTCATTCCCATGTTGCAATAAAGACATAACGTGTTTTGTTGCATTGCATTGCATTGCATTGCATTGCTTTGCATTGCATTGCTTTGCATTGCATTGCATTGCATTGCATTGCATTGCATTGCATTGCATTGCATTGCATTGCATTGCATTGCATTGCATTGCATTGCATTGCATTGCATTGCATTGCATTAAATTGCATTAAATTGCATTAAATTGCATTGCATTGCAATGCATTAAATTGCATTGCATTGCATTGCATTGCATTGCATTGCATTGCATTTCATTGCACTAACGATCTAACGTTGTGCATTGAAGAATAATATATAAGGTTATGCACTCTTTGCATTGCATTTCACACCAGAACTAAATCATTCCCAAGTTCAATAAAGACATAACGTGTGTTGTTGTATTCCATTGCATTGCATTGCATTGCATTGCATTGCATTGCATTGCATTGCATTGCATTGCATTGCTTTGCTTTGCACTGCATTGCACTGCACTGCACTGCACTGCATTGCATTGCATTGCATTGCATTGCATTGCATAGCATAGCATTGCATTGCATTGCACTGCATTGCACTAACGATCTGACTTTGTGCACTGAAGAATAACATATGCACATTTCGCATTTCATTGCATTGCAAACCAGAACTAACTCATTTCCTTTTTCATTAAAGCGATAAACTGTGTTGTTGCATTGCATTGCATTGCATTGCATTGCATTGCACTAACGATATAACGTTGTGCACTGAAGAATAACATATAGGTTATGCACTTTTTGCATTGCATTGAGCACCAGAACTAACTCATTCCCATCTTGATTAAAGACATAACGTGTGTTATGGCATTGCATTGCATTTCTAGACATGAGACCTTGAACTTTAAATTTCTAGACTAATTTCTCTTACAATCCTTCTGTATCAGCCATACAGTATAGTTCAAATTTGACCTATTGAACATTTCTATAACCAAAGTGTCCTCGATCTTGATCGTTCTATACACAATCATAGGCTTGTTCTGATGTTTCATCATTGAGACAGAAGTCCATTATTGACTTACTGAACAAATTTCTGGCAAAAGAATCGTCAAAGGGTATGTTTTCGTAGACATTCTCATCGACTACTTTTGATGTTAAATCAACCATATTGTTAGTCCAAATTTGACCATTGAACATATATCTGAAACCTAAAGAGACCAAGACCTTGAATTATCTATACATAATTACTATCTCCTTCTGATTTTTCATCAGCCAGGCTATTATCCATATTTGACAATTGAACATATTTCTGGCTGGAAGAGTCCTTGATCTTTCTATACATACTCATAGATGCTTTCTGATAGTACTTCAGCCAAAAAATGATCCATAATTGACTACTAAACTCATTTCTGAGAGATGGGTTTATAATCTTGATTTCTCTATACATATTAATTGACTCCTTGTGATGTTACAATAGCAAAACTGTATTGTATTGTATCAATATGACCTATTAAACGTATTTCTGACCAAAGAGTCTATGGACATTTTTCGACTCCTGATTTTACAAGAGCAATATAGTATTTAAAAATTTGACCAAATGAACATATTTCTGGCCAAAGAGAGCTTGATCTTATTCTTTCTAAACATACTCCTCCTGATGTTTCATCAGCCAAATAATTGACCTACTGAACATTTTTCTGCCCGAAGAGTCTATGAACTTGCTATACATTCTCAGAGATGCCTTATTTAGTTTCTTTAGCCATACAGAAGTCCAGATTTGACAAGTTGAACATATTTCTGACTGAAGAGTCCTTTATCTTGAACTTTCTATTCATACTTATAGACTCCTTCAGATAGTACATCGGCCAGTCAACTGTCCATAATGAAAAAAAAAATGTTCTGGCCAACTATGTACTTGAACTTTCTATACATGCTCATTTTCCGTTTTGCAAGACCTATATCTCTGTATCAGAACATCGTATAGAGATGAGGTTTGGCTCTTTTGACTCATGCTAGCAAACCGCACTTCCAACATGCTACACATGCTAGCAGTGAATAGCTACATGCTAATAGCAATTAGTTAAGTGTTAAATCATGCCAAGATCATGCTAAGAACTCTATAAAAACTCCATAGTAACCATCTGTGACAACTACCAACCACCTAGTAACACCATACCAACCGCCCTGAATACCATAGCAACCACCCAAAACACCCTAGTAACCATCCAGAACACCCTAGCAACCACCCAAAATACAACCGCCTAGCAACCACCCAAAAGACCCTAGCAACCACGCAAAATATCCTAGCAACCACCCAAAACACCCTAGCAACCGCCTAGCAACCACCCAAAAGACCCTAGCAACCACGCAAAATATCCTAGCAACCACCCAAAACACCCTAGCAACCGCCTAGCAACCACCCAAAATACCCTAGCAACCACCCAAAATATTCTAGCAACCGCCTAGCAACCACCCAGAACACCCTAGCAACCACCCAAAATACCCTAGCAACCACCCAACAGACCCTAGTAAACCACCCAAAATATCCTAGCTACCACCCAAAACACCCTAGCTAACACCTTGCAACCATCCAAAAGACCTTAGCAACCACCCAAAATATCCTAGCAACCGCCTAGCAACCACCCAGAATACCCTAGCAACCACCCAGAACACCCTAGCAACCACCCAAAAGACCCTAGCAACCGCCTAGCAACCACCCAGAACACCTTAGCAACCGCCTAGCAACCATCCAGAATACCTTAGCAACCGCCTAGCAACAACATAGCAACCACCCATAACATCCTAGCATCCTAGCCAATAAGTAATGGCCCAAAATCTTGATAGCCACACCCTAGCAACCACTCTGAGCTCCCTAGCAACCACCCTAAACCAATAAATAATATAAAAAATTTTTTTTTACATTTTTTAAAGCAATATCACACTTTGCCTTGCGATATTGCTCCATGCTTGTGCCTATTCGGCCATAGGCACAAGGCCGCAGGCCGAGTGCCGTACTGAAGCACTCGTTATTAAAGATTTTAAGAACTCTATAAAAACTCCATAGTAACCATATTTGACAACTACCAACCACCTAGTAGTACCATAGCAACTACCAAAAATACCTTAGCAACCACCCTGAACGTCTAGAACGTCTAGCAACGTCTAGAAATGCTCTAGTAACCACCAAAAAACTCTAGCAACCACCCAGAACACCCTAGCAACTGCCTAGCAACCACCCAGAACACCTAGCAACTGCCTAATAACCACCCAGAACGCCTAGCAACCACCCAGAACACCCTAGAAACTGCCTAGCAGCGCCCTAGCATCCACCCAGAATACCATAGCAACCACCCAGAACACCCTAGCAACCACCTAGCAATGCCCTAGCAACCAACAAGAATACCCTAGCAAATGCCTAGCAACCACCAAGAACACCCTAGCAACCACCCAAAATACCTTTGCAACCACCTAGCAACCACCCAGGACACCATAGCAACCACCCAGAACACCCTAGCAACCACCTGGCAACAGCATCTTTGCTAAAAACATGCTAGCAACATACTAATCATGCTAGCATCATGCTAGCATCATGCTAATCAAGCTAGCAACATGCTAATAATGATAGCATTATGCTACCAAAATGCTAATCAAGCTAGCATAATGCTAGCAACATGCTAATCATGTTAGCATCTAGCTAAAAACATGCTAGCAACATGCTAATCATGCTAGCATCAAGCTACCAACATGCTAATCAAGCTAGCATCATGTTAACAACATGTTAATCAAGCTAGCATAATGCTAGCAACATGCTAATCATGTTAGCATCTAGCTAAAAACACGCTAGCAAAATGCTAATCATGCTAGCATCATGCTACCAACATGCTAATCATGTTAACAACATGCTAATCATGCTAGCATCATTTTAACAACATGTTAATCATAGTAAATCATGCTGGAATGTGGTAAATCGTAGTAATTGTACGATTAGATTAGATTAGAAACATGGTAAATCGTGGAAAATGATGCTACAACGGTGTATATCATGGTATCACAACATGTTAAGAGTTTTGCCACTGCAAGCACCACTTCACATTTTCTTCAGGAAATGTACATTCTAGTCTTCTTCTTCTGAGACAAAAATTTATAAATTTAATGCAGCCTAGAGCTTTAACTCTACATACTCCAAACTCGGCTCAGACCTTCAGACTATTCTGACTCGATATGCTATATCTTTTCTAACTGATCGGACTTACGGTGGTTTTCCTAGAATTGACGATCAAAACTCGGAAAAAGTCCCATTGACTTAACATTGGGCCTTCTAAAAAAATTCTAATCCAAACCGACGTTTTCACACACACAGACACAAAGGGCCTGACACCCCTGCGTCTCTCCCTCTCTCTCTCCCTCAGAGGATTTATATTATCGAGCAGCCAATAAGTAATGGCCTAAAATCTCCATAGCAACCACCCAGGACACCCTAGCAACCGCCTAGCAACCACCCAGAACACCCTAACAACCACCTAAAATAACCCTAGCAACCGCCTAGCAACCACCCAGTACACCCTAGCAACCACCTAGCAACCACCCAGAACACCCTAGCAACCACCCAAAATACCCTAGCAACACCATAGCAACCACCCATAAAATCCTAGCAACCGCCTAGCAAAAAACGTTCTGCTCCAAACTTTCTCAAGCCAACACATGCTAGCAGTGCATAGCTACATGCATAGCTACATAGCTACATAGTTTGTCTACACATGCTAGCAGTGGATAGCTACATGCTAATAGTGATTAGTTAAGTGTTAAATCATGCTAAGAACTCTATAAAAACTCCATAGTAACCATCTGTGACAACTACCAACCACCTAGTAACACCAAATCAACTGCCCTGAATACCTTAGCAACCGCCTAGCAACCACCCAAAAGACCCTAGCAACCACCCAAAATACCCCAGCAACCGCCTTGCAACCACCCAGAATACCTTAGCAACCGCCTAGCAACACAATAGCAACCACCCAGAAAACCCTAGCAACCGCCTAGCAACCACCCAGAACACCCTAGCAATACCATAGCAACCACCCAGAACACCCTAGCAACCGCCTAGCAACCACCCAGAACACCCTAGCAACCGCCTAGCAACACCATAGAAACCACACAGAACACCCTAGCAACCATCTAGCAACACCCTAGCAACCACCCAAAACACCCTAGTAACCACCCAGAACACCCTTGCAACCACCTAAAATACCCTAGCAACCGCATAGCAACCACCCAAAAGACCATTATTTCTGGTCAAAGGTTCCTCAAAAGTTTTTAAACTATGTAAAATTATAGACTCCATCTGATGATAAATATGTCTAAACTCTCCAAGTCAAAATTTTCTAGTGAGTGGTCACATCTAAATTTTTTAATTGGCCCAAGTGCAATTCTTGTTGCAATAGTCTGTAGCAACCACACAGAACACCCTAGCAACCATCTAGCAACACCCTAGCAACCACCCAAAAGACCATAGCAACCACTGAAAATATCCTAGCAACCACCGAGAATACCTTAGCAACCGCCTAGCAAAACAATAGCAACCACCCAGAACAGCCTAGCAACTGCCTAAAAACACCCTAGCAACCACCCAAAATACCTTAGCAACCGCTTAGCAACACCATAGCAACCGCCTAGCAACCACCCAGAACACAAAAGCAACCGCCTAGCAACCACCCAAAAGACCCTAGCAACCACCCAAAATACCCTAGCAACCGCCTTAAAACCACCCAGAATACAATAGCAACCACCCGAAATTATTATTTCTGGTCAAAGGTTCCTCAAACGTTTTTAAAATATGTAAAATTATAGACTCCATCTGATGATAAATATGTCTAACCTCTCTTGGTCAAAATTTTCTAGTGAGTGGTCACATCTAAATTTTTTAATTGGCCCAAGTGCAATTCTTGTTGCAATAGTCTGTAGCAACCACACAGAACACCCTAGCAACCATCTAGCAACACCCTAGCATCCACCCAAAAAACCCTTGCAACCACCTAAAATACCCTAGCAACCGCATAGCAACCACCCAAAAGACCATAGCAACCACTGAAAATATCCTAGCAACCACCCAGAACACCATAGCAACCGCCTAGCATCCACCCAGAATACCTGAGCAACCGCCTAGCAACACAATAGCAACCACCCAGAACAGCCTAGCAACCGCCTAGAAACACCCTAGCAAACCACCCAAAATACCTTAGCAACCGCTTAGCAACACCATAGCAACCGCCAAGCAACCACCCAGAACACAATAGCAACTGCCTAGCAACCACCCAAAAGACCTTAGCAACCACCCAAAATACCCTAGCAACCGCCTTAAAACCACCCAGAATACCATAGCAACCACCCGAAATACCTTAGCAACCGCCTAGCAACACCCTGGCAACCCCCCAAAATACCTTAGCAACCGCCTAGCAACACAATAGCAACCACCCAGAACACCCTAGCAACCGCCTAGCAACCACCCAAAATACCTTAGCAACCACCCAAAACACCCTAGCAACCATCTAGCAACACCCTAGCAACCACCCAAAACACCCTAGTAACCATCCATAACACCCTAGCAACCACCCAAAATACCCTAGCATCTGCATAGCAACCACCCAGAACAACCTTGCAACCACCCAAAATACCCTAGCAACCGCCTAGCAACCACCCAAAAGACCATAGCAACCACTGAAAACATCCTAGCAACCACCCAGAACACCATAGCAACCGCCTAGCAACCACCCAGAATACCTTAGCAACCGCCTAGCAACACAATAGCAACCACCCAGAACAGCCTAGCAACCGCCTAGAAACACCCTAGCAACCACCCAAAATACCTTAGCAACCGCTTAGCAACACCATAGCAACCGCCTAGCAACCACCCAGAACACAATAGCAACCGCCTAGCAACCACCCAACAGACCTTAGCAACCACCCAAAATACCCTAGCAACCGCCTTAAAACCACCCAGAATACCATAGCAACCACCCGAAATACCTTAGCAACCACCTATCAACACCCTAGCAACCCCCCAAAATACCTTAGCAACCGCCTAGCAACACAATAGCAACCACCCAGAACACCCTAGCAACCATCTAGCAACACCCTAGCAACCACCCAAAACACCCTAGTAACCATCCATAACACCCTAGCAACCACCCAAAATACCCTATTATCTGCATAGCAACCACCCTGAACACCCTTGCAACCACCCAAAATACCCTAGCAACCGCCTAGCAACCACCCAAAAGACCCTTGCAACCACCCAAAAGACCCTAGCAACCGCCTTAAAACCACCCAGAATAACATAGCAACCACCCGAAATACCTTAGCAACCGCCTAGCAACACCCTAGCAACCCCCCAAAATACCTTGGCAACTGCCTAGCAACCACCCAGAATACCCTAGGAACCGCTTAGCAACACCATAGCAACCACCCAGAATACCCTAGCAACCGCCTAGCAACACAATAACGACCACCCATAACATCCTAGCAACTGCCTAGCAAAAAACATTGTGGTCCAAACTTTCTCAAGCCAACTTATAGTTTGTCTCGTTGAACTTTCGCATCTAGCTATTATTATCTTAATAATTCTATTATTTCTGGTCAAAGGTTCCTCAAAAGTTTTTAAACTATGTAAAATTATAGACTCCATCTGATGATAAATATGTCTAACACCGCGTAGCAACCACCCAAAAGACCCTAGCAACCACCCAAAATACCTTAGCAACCGCTTAGCAACACCATAGCAACCGCCTAGCAACCACCCAGAACACACTAGCAACCGCCTAGCAACCACCCAAAATTGTTGCAATAGTCTGTTAACATTGGCTTAATGATAAATAATACGTCAGACTAATTGAAAAATTTTGATGTGACCAGTCACAAGATATTTTTGACTTGGGGATGTAATTTTTTTTTACAGTGTAACATAAGAAAGAGTCCACTAGTATATATATAGAAAGGTCAAGTTTCGAGTACTCCTTGGCCAGAAAAAAATTCAGTATGTCAAAAATGGACTTTTGTCAAAATGAAATAACATCTTTAAGGAATCTTTGGCCAGAAATATGTTCAGTAGGTCAAAAGCGTACCTATGTATAGCTCATTGAATTAACATTATGTGCATTGCACTAACGATCACTGAAGAATAACAATATGCACTTTTCGCATTGCATTGCATTGCACACCAGAACTAACCCATGTTGCAATAAAGACATAACGTGTGTTGTTGCTTTGCATTGCATTGCATTGCATTGAACTGCAAAACGATCTGACGTTGAGCACTCAGATTGTTAGTGAATAAATGAATCGTTAAGAATAACAATATGCACTTTTCGCATTGCATTTCATTGCACTAACGATCTAACATTGTGCACTGAAGAATAACATATAAAGTTATGCACTTTTTGCATTGCATTTCACACCAGAACTAAATCATTCCCAAGTTCAATAAAGACAACGTGTGTTGTTGTATTTCATTGCATTGCATTGCATTGCATTGCATTACATTGCATTAAATTGCATTGCATTGCATTGCATTGCATTGCATTGCATTGCACTGCATTGAACTAACGATCTGACGTTGTGCACTGAAGAATAACATATAGGTATGCACTTTTTACATTGCATTGCACACAAGAACTAACTCATTCCCAGTTTGATTAAAGACATAACGTGTGCATTGCATTGCACCAACGAACTAACGTTGTGCACTGAAGAATAACAATATGCACTTTTCGCATTGCATTGCACACCAGAAATAACTCGTTTCTATGTTCATTAAAGAAATAACGTGTGTTGTTGCATTGCATTGCATTGCATTGCACTGCATTGCACTAACGAGCTAACGTTGTGCACTGAAGATTAACAATATGCACTTTTCGCATTGCATTGCACACCAGAACTAACTCATTCCCATGTTGCAATAAAGACATAACGTGTTTTGTTGCATTGCATTGCATTGTATTGCAGTGCATTGCATTGCATTGCATTGCATTGCATTGCATTGCATTGCATTGCATTGCATTTTATTGCATTGCATTGCATTAAATTGCATTAAATTGCATTGCATTGCATTGCATTAAATTGCATTGCATTGCATTGCATTAAATTGCATTGCATTGCATTTCATTGCTTTGCAGTGCATTGCATTGCATTGCATTGCATTGCATTGCATTAAATTGCATTAAATTGCATTGCATTGCATTGCATTGCATTGCATTGAATTGCATTGCATTGCACCAACGATCTAACGTTGTGCACTGAAGAATAATATATAAGGTTATGCACTTTTTGCATTGCATTGCATTGCATTGCATTGCATTGAATTGCATTGCATTGCACCAACGATCTAACGTTGTGCACTGAAGAATAATATATAAGGTTATGCACTTTTTGCATTGCATTTCACACCAGAACTAAATTATTCCCAAGTTCAATAAAGACATAACGTGTGTTGTTGTATTTCATTGCATTGCATTGCATTGCATTGCATTGCATTGCATTGCATTGCATTGCATTGCATTGCATTGCATTGCATTGCACTAACGATCTAACGTTGTGCATTTAAGAATAACAATATGCACTTTTCGCAATGCATTGCATTGCACACCAGGAATAACTCATTTTGCATGTTCATTAAAGAGATAACCTGTGTTGTTGCATTGCATTGCATTGCATTAACGATCTAACGTTGTGCATTGAAGAATAACAATATGCCCATTTCGCATTGCATTGCATTGCAAACCAGAACTAACTCATTCCCATGTTGATTAAAAACATAACGTTTGTTTTTGCATTGCATTGCATTGCATTGCATTGCATTGCATTGTATTGCATTGCATTGCATTGCATTGCATTGCATTGCATTGCATTGCATTGCATTGCATTGCATTGCTTTGCATTGCTTTGCATTGCATTGCATTACACTAACGATCTAACGTTATGCACAGAAGAATAAAATATAGGTTATGCACTTTTTGCATTGCATTGCACACCAGAACTTACTCATTCCCAAGTTCAATAAAGACATAACGTGTGTTGTTGTATTTCATTGCATTGCATTGCATTGCATTACATTGCATTAAATTGCATTGCATTGCATTGCATTGCATTGCATTGCATTGCATTGCATTGCACCAACGATCTAACGTTGTGCACTGAAGAATAACAATATGCACTTTTCGCATTGCATTGCACACCAGAAATAACTCGTTTCTATGTTCATTAAAGAAATAACGTGTGTTGTTGCATTGCATTGCATTGCATTGCACTGCATTGCACTAACGAGCTAACGTTGTGCACTGAAGATTAACAATATGCACTTTTCGCATTGCATTGCACACCAGAACTAACTCATTCCCATGTTGCAATAAAGACATAACGTGTTTTGTTGCATTGCATTGCATTGTATTGCAGTGCATTGCATTGCATTGCATTGCATTGCATTGCATTGCATTGCATTTTATTGCATTGCATTGCATTAAATTGCATTAAATTGCATTGCATTGCATTGCATTAAATTGCATTAAATTGCATTGCATTGCATTGCATTGCATTGCATTGCATTAAATTGCATTGCATTGCATTGCATTTCATTGCTTTGCATTGCATTGCATTGCATTGCATTGCATTGCATTGCATTGCATTAAATTGCATTAAATTGCATTGCATTGCATTGCATTGCATTGCATTGCATTGCATTGCATTGCATTGCATTGCATTGCATTGCATTGCATTGCATTAAATTGCATTGCATTGCATTGCATTAAATTGCATTGCATTAAATTGCATTGCATTGCATTGCATTGCATTAAATTGCATTGCATTGCATTGCATTGCATTTCATTGCTTTGCATTGCATTGCATTGCATTGCATTGCATTGCATTAAATTGCATTAAATTGCATTGCATTGCATTGCATTGCATTGCATTGCATTGCATTGCATTGCATTGCATTGCATTGCATTGCATTGCATTGAATTGCATTGCATTGCACCAACGATCTAACGTTGTGCACTGAAGAATAATATATAAGGTTATGCACTTTTTGCATTGCATTTCACACCAGAACTAAATCATTCCCAAGTTCAATGAAGACATAACGTGTGTTGTTGTATTGCATTGCTTTGCATTGCTTTGCATTGCTTTGCATTGCTTTGCATTGCTTTTCATTGCATTGCATTGCATTAAATTGCATTAAATCGCATTGCATTGCATTGCAATGCATTGCATTGCATTGCATTGCATTGCATTGCATTACACTAACGATCTAACGTTATGCACAGAAGAATAAAATATAGGTTATGCACTTTTTGCATTGCATTGCACACCAGAACTTACTCATTCCCAAGTTCAATAAAGACATAACGTGTGTTGTTGTATTTCATTGCATTGCATTGCATTGCATTGCATTGCATTGCATTGCATTGCATTACATTGCATTAAATTGCATTGCATTGCATTGCATTGCATTGCATTGCATTGCATTACATTGCATTAAATTGCATTGCATTGCATTGCATTGCATTGCATTGCATTGCATTGCATTGCATTGCATTGCATTGCACCAACGATCTAACGTTGTGCACTGAAGAATAACAATATGCACTTTTCGCATTGCATTGCACACCAGAAATAACTCGTTTCTATGTTCATTAAAGAAATAACGTGTGTTGTTGCATTGCATTGCATTGCATTGCACTGCATTGCACTAACGAGCTAACGTTGTGCACTGAAGATTAACAATATGCACTTTTCGCATTGCATTGCATTGCACACCAGAACTAACTCATTCCCATGTTGCAATAAAGACATAACGTGTTTTGTTGCATTGCATTGCATTGTATTGCAGTGCATTGCATTGCATTGCATTGCATTGCATTGCATTGCATTGCATTGCATTTTATTGCATTGCATTGCATTAAATTGCATTAAATTGCATTGCATTGCATTGCATTAAATTGCATTAAATTGCATTGCATTGCATTGCATTGCATTGCATTGCATTAAATTGCATTGCATTGCATTGCATTTCATTGCTTTGCATTGCATTGCATTGCATTGCATTGCATTGCATTGCATTGCATTGCATTAAATTGCATTAAATTGCATTGCATTGCATTGCATTGCATTGCATTGCATTGCATTGCATTGCATTAAATTGCATTGCATTGCATTGCATTAAATTGCATTGCATTAAATTGCATTGCATTGCATTGCATTGCATTAAATTGCATTGCATTGCATTGCATTGCATTTCATTGCTTTGCATTGCATTGCATTGCATTGCATTGCATTGCATTGCATTAAATTGCATTAAATTGCATTGCATTGCATTGCATTGCATTGCATTGCATTGCATTGCATTGCATTGCATTGAATTGCATTGCATTGCACCAACGATCTAACGTTGTGCACTGAAGAATAATATATAAGGTTATGCACTTTTTGCATTGCATTTCACACCAGAACTAAATCATTCCCAAGTTCAATGAAGACATAACGTGTGTTGTTGTATTGCATTGCTTTGCATTGCTTTGCATTGCTTTGCATTGCTTTGCATTGCTTTGCATTGCTTTTCATTGCATTGCATTGCATTAAATTGCATTAAATCGCATTGCATTGCATTGCAATGCATTGCATTGCATTGCATTGCATTGCATTGCATTACACTAACGATCTAACGTTATGCACTGAAGAATAAAATATAGGTTATGCACTTTTTGCATTGCATTGCACACCAGAACTTACTCATTCCAATGTTGATTCTTTAATCAACATGGGAATGAGTTCGTTCTGGTGTGCAATGCAATGCAAAAAGCGCACTCAAAAAATGCATTGCATTGTATTGCTTTGCATTGCATTGCATTGCATTGCATTGCATTGCATTGCATTGCATTGCATTGCATTGCATTGCATTGCATTGCATTGCATTAAATTGCATTGCATTGCATTGCATTCAATTGCATTAAATTGCATTGCATTGCATTAAATTGCATTGCATTGCATTGCATTTCATTGCTTTGCATTGCATTGCATTGCATTGCATTGCATTGCATTGCATTGCATTAAATTGCATTAAATTGCATTGCATTGCATTGCATTGCATTGCATTGCATTGCATTGCATTGCATTGAATTGCATTGCATTGCACCAACGATCTAACGTTGTGCACTGAAGAATAATATATAAGGTTATGCACTTTTTGCATTGCATTTCACACCAGAACTAAATCATTCCCAAGTTCAATGAAGACATAACGTGTGTTGTTGTATTGCATTGCTTTGCATTGCTTTGCATTGCTTTGCATTGCTTTGCATTGCTTTGCATTGCTTTTCATTGCATTGCATTGCATTAAATTGCATTAAATCGCATTGCATTGCATTGCATTGCATTACACTAACGATCTAACGTTATGCACTGAAGAATAAAATATAGGTTATGCACTTTTTGCATTGCATTGCACACCAGAACTTACTCATTCCAATGTTGATTCTTTAATCAACATGGGAATGAGTTCGTTCTGGTGTGCAATGCAATGCAAAAAGCGCACTCAAAAAATGCATTGCATTGCATTGCTTTGCATTGCATTGCATTGCATTGCATTGCATTGCATTGCATTGCATTGCTTTGCATTGCTTTGCATTGCATTGCATTGCATTGCATTGCATTGCATTGCATTGCATTGCATTGCATTGCATTGCTTTGCACTGCATTGCATTTCATTGCACTAACGATCTAACTTTGTGCACTAAAGAATAAAATATAGGTTATGCACTTTTTGCATTGCATTGCACACCAGAACTAAATCATTCCCAAGTTCAATGAAGACATAACGTGTGTTGTTGTATTGCATTGCTTTGCATTGCTTTGCATTGCTTTGCATTGCTTTGCATTGCTTTGCATTGCTTTGCATTGCTTTGCATTGCTTTGCATTGCTTTTCATTGCATTGCATTAAATTGCATTAAATCGCATTGCATTGCATTGCATTGCATTGCATTGCATTACACTAACGATCTAACGTTATGCACTGAAGAATAAAATATAGGTTATGCACTTTTTGCATTGCATTGCACACCAGAACTTACTCATTCCAATGTTGATTCTTTAATCAACATGGGAATGAGTTCGTTCTGGTGTGCAATGCAATGCAAAAAGCGCACTCAAAAAATGCATTGCATTGCATTGCTTTGCATTGCATTGCATTGCATTGCATTGCATTGCATTGCATTGCATTGCATTGCATTGCATTGCTTTGCATTGCTTTGCATTGCATTGCATTGCATTGCATTGCATTGCATTGCATTGCATTGCATTGCATTAAATTGCATTAAATTGCATTGCATTGCATTGCATTGCACTGCATTGCATTTCATTGCACTAACGATCTAACGTTGTGCATTTAAGAATAACAATATGCACTTTTCGCAATGCATTGCATTGCACACCAGGAATAACTCATTTTGCATGTTCATTAAAGAGATAACCTGTGTTGTTGCATTGCATTGCATTGCATTAACGATCTAACGTTGTGCATTGAAGAATAACAATATGCCCATTTCACATTGCATTGCATTGCAAACCAGAACTAACTCATTCCCATGTTGATTAAAGACATAACGTTTGTTTTTGCATTGCATTGCATTGCATTGCATTGCATTGCATTCATTGCATTGCATTCAATGTATTGCATTAAATTGCATTATATTGCATTGCATTGCATTGCATTGCATTGCATTGCTTTGCATTGCTTTGCACTGCATTGCATTGCTTTGCATTGCTTTGCATTGCTTTGCATTGCTTTGCATTGCTTTGCATTGCTTTGCATTGCTTTGCATTGCTTTGCATTGCTTTGCATTGCTTTGCATTGCTTTGCATTGCTTTTCATTGCATTGCATTGCATTAAATTGCATTAAATCGCATTGCATTGCATTGCATTGCATTGCATTGCATTGCATTGCACTAACGATCTAACGTTATGCACTGAAGAATAAAATATAGGTTATGCACTTTTTGCATTGCATTGCACACCAGAACATACTCATTCCAATGTTGATTCTTTAATCAACATGGGAATGAGTTAGTTCTGGTGTGCAATGCAATGCAAAAAGCGCACTCAAAAAATTTATTGCATTGCTTTGCATTGCATTGCATTGCATTGCATTGCATTGCATTGCATTGCTTTGCATTGCTTTGCATTGCTTTGCATTGCTTTGCATTGCTTTGCATATCATTGCATTGCATTGCATTGCATTGCATTGCATTAAATTGCATTAAATTGCATTGCATTGCATTGCACTGCATTGCATTTCATTGCACTAACGATCTAACGTTGTGCACTGAAGAATAAAATATAGGTTATGCACTTTTTGCATTGCATTGCACACAAGAACTAACTCATTCCCAAGTTCAATGAAGACATAATGTGTGTTGTTGTATTTCATCATTGCATTGCTTTGCATTGCTTTGCATTGCTTTTCATTGCTTTGCATTGCTTTGCATTGCTTTGCATTGCTTTGGATTGATTTGCAATGCTTTGCATTGCTTTGCATTGCTTTGCTTTTGCATTGCATTGCATTGCATTGCATTGCATTGCATTGCATTGCATTGCATTGCTTTGCATTGCTTTGCATTGCTTTGCATTGCTTTGCATTGCTTTGCATTGCTTTGCATTGCATTGCATTGCATTGCATTGCATTGCATTGCTTTGCATTGCTTTGCATTCAATGTATTGCATTAAATTGCATTGCATTGCATTGCATTGCATTGCATTGCATTGCATTGCATTGCATTGCATTCAATGTATTGCATTAAATTGCATTGCATTGCATTGCATTGCATTGCATTGCTTTGCACTGCATTGCATTTCATTGCACTAACGATCTAACTTTGTGCACTAAAGAATAAAATATAGGTTATGCACTTTTTGCATTGCATTGCACACCAGAACTAAATCATTCCCAAGTTCAATGAAGACATAACGTGTGTTGTTGTATTGCATTGCTTTGCATTGCTTTGCATTGCTTTGCATTGCTTTGCATTGCTTTGCATTGCTTTGCATTGCTTTGCATTGCTTTGCATTGCTTTGCATTGCTTTGCATTGCTTTGCATTGCTTTGCATTGCTTTTCATTGCATTGCATTAAATTGCATTAAATCGCATTGCATTGCATTGCATTGCATTGCATTGCATTACACTAACGATCTAACGTTATGCACTGAAGAATAAAATATAGGTTATGCACTTTTTGCATTGCATTGCACACCAGAACTTACTCATTCCAATGTTGATTCTTTAATCAACATGGGAATGAGTTCGTTCTGGTGTGCAATGCAATGCAAAAAGCGCACTCAAAAAATGCATTGCATTGCATTGCTTTGCATTGCATTGCATTGCATTGCATTGCATTGCATTGCATTGCATTGCATTGCATTGCATTGCATTGCTTTGCATTGCTTTGCATTGCATTGCATTGCATTGCATTGCATTGCATTGCATTGCATTGCATTGCATTAAATTGCATTAAATTGCATTGCATTGCATTGCATTGCACTGCATTGCATTTCATTGCACTAACGATCTAACGTTGTGCATTTAAGAATAACAATATGCACTTTTCGCAATGCATTGCATTGCACACCAGGAATAACTCATTTTGCATGTTCATTAAAGAGATAACCTGTGTTGTTGCATTGCATTGCATTGCATTAACGATCTAACGTTGTGCATTGAAGAATAACAATATGCCCATTTCACATTGCATTGCATTGCAAACCAGAACTAACTCATTCCCATGTTGATTAAAGACATAACGTTTGTTTTTGCATTGCATTGCATTGCATTGCATTGCATTGCATTCAATGTATTGCATTAAATTGCATTGCATTGCATTGCATTGCATTGCATTGCATTGCATTGCATTGCATTGCATTGCTTTGCATTGCTTTGCACTGCATTGCATTGCTTTGCATTGCTTTGCATTGCTTTGCATTGCTTTGCATTGCTTTGCATTGCTTTGCATTGCTTTGCATTGCTTTGCATTGCTTTGCATTGCTTTGCATTGCTTTTCATTGCATTAAATTGCATTAAATCGCATTGCATTGCATTGCATTGCATTGCATTGCATTGCATTGCATTGCACTAACGATCTAACGTTATGCACTGAAGAATAAAATATAGGTTATGCACTTTTTGCATTGCATTGCACACCAGAACATACTCATTCCAATGTTGATTCTTTAATCAACATGGGAATGAGTTAGTTCTGGTGTGCAATGCAATGCAAAAAGCGCACTCAAAAAATTTATTGCATTGCTTTGCATTGCATTGCATTGCATTGCATTGCTTTGCATTGCTTTGCATTGCTTTGCATTGCTTTGCATTGCTTTGCATTGCATTGCATTGCATTGCATTGCATTGCATTGCATTGCATTAAATTGCATTAAATTGCATTGCATTGCATTGCACTGCATTGCATTTCATTGCACTAACGATCTAACGTTGTGCACTGAAGAATAAAATATAGGTTATGCACTTTTTGCATTGCATTGCACACAAGAACTAACTCATTCCCAAGTTCAATGAAGACATAATGTGTGTTGTTGTATTTCATCATTGCATTGCTTTGCATTGCTTTGCATTGCTTTTCATTGCTTTGCATTGCTTTGCATTGCTTTGCATTGCTTTGGATTGATTTGCAATGCTTTGCATTGCTTTGCATTGCTTTGCTTTTGCATTGCATTGCATTGCATTGCATTGCATTGCATTGCATTGCATTGCATTGCATTGCATTGCATTGCATTGCATTGCATTGCTTTGCATTGCTTTGCATTGCTTTGCATTGCTTTGCATTGCATTGCATTGCATTGCATTGCATTGCATTACATTGCATTGCATTGCATTGTATTGCATTGCATTACATTGCATTGCATTGCATTCATTGTATTGCATTAAATTTTATTGCATTGCATGGCATTGCATTGCACTGCTTTGCATTTCATTGCACTAACGATCTAACGTTGTGCACGAAGAATAAAATATAGGTTATGCACTTTTTGCATTGCATTGCACACCATAACTAAATCATTCCCAAGTTCAAAAAAGACATAACGTGTGTTGTTGTATTTCATTGCATTGCATTGCATTGCTTTGCTTTGCATTGCATTGCATTTCATTGCTTTGCATTGCATTGCATTGCATTGCATTGCATTGCATTGCATTGCATTGCATTGCATTGCATTGCATTGCATTGCATTGCATTGCTTTGCATTGCTTTGCATTGCTTTGCATCATTGCTTTGCATCATTGCTTTGCATCATTGCTTTGCATCATTGCTTTGCATCATTGCTTTGCATCATTGCTTTGCATCATTGCTTTCATTGTATTGCATTGCATTGCATTGCATTGCATTAAATTGCATTGCATTGCATTGCATTGCATTGCATTGCATTGCATTGCATTGCATTGCATTAAATTGCATTGCACTAACGATCTAACGTTGTGCACTGAAGAATAACAATATGAACTTTTCGCATTGCTTTGCATTGCTTTGCATTGCATTGCATTGCATTGCATTGCATTGCATTGCATTGCTTTGCATTGCTTTGCATTGCATTGCATTGCATTGCATTGCATTGCATTGCATTGCATTGCATTGCATTGCATTAAATTGCATTGCACTAACGATCTAAAGTTGTGCACTGAAGAATAACAATATGCACTTTTCGCATTGCTTTGCATTGCAAACCAGAACTAACTCATTCCCATGTTGATTAAAGACATAACGTTTGTTGTTGCATTGCATTGCATTGCATTGCATTGCATTGCATTGCATTGCATTTGCATTGCATTGGTTTGCATTGCATTGTATTGTATTGCTTTGCACTGCATTGCATTTCATTGCACTAACGATCTAACGTTGTGCACTGAAGAATAAAATATAGGTTATGCACTTTTTGCATTGCATTGCACACAAGAACTAACTCATTCCCAAGTTCAATGAAGACATAACGTGTGTTGTTGTATTTCATTGCATTGCAATTGCATTGCTTTGCATTGCTTTGCATTGCTTTGCATTGCTTTGCATTTAATTTCATTGCACTAACGATCTAACGTTGTGCACTGAAGAATGCAATGCGAAAAGTGCATATTGTTATTCTTCAGTGCACAACGTTAGATCGTTTGTGCAATGCAATGCAATTGCACGTTATGTTTAAATGCACGTTTAATGTTAAAAGTGCACGTTATTGCACTTTTATGAATAAAAAGACACGTTATGTCTTTAATCAACATGGGAAGGATTTATTTTTGGTGTGCAATGCAATGCAATGCGAAAAGTGCATATGTTATTCTTCAGTGCACAACGTTAGATCGTTTGTGTAATGCAATGCAATGCGAAAAGTGCATATTGTTATTCTTACGATTCACTTATTCACTAACGATCTGAGTGCACAACGTCAGATCGTTAGTGCTGTTCAATGCAATGCAATGCAATGCAATGCAATGCAATGCAATGCAATGCAAAGCAACAACACACGTTATGTCTTTAATGAACATGGGAATTAGTTAGTTCTGGTACCCAAGCAATGCAATGCGAAAGTGCATATGTTATTCTTCAGTGCACAACGTTAGATCGTTTGTGCAATGCAATGCAACAACACACGTTATCTCTTCATTGAACATGGGAATGATTTAGTTCTGGTGTGCATTGCAATGTAATGCAATGCGAAAAGTGCATAATCTGTATGGTATTCTTCAGTGCACAACGTTAGATCGTTAGTGCAATGCACATAATGTTATAACAATGAGCTTATACACAGAATACCTTAGCAACCACCTAGCAACACCATAGCAACCACCCGAAATACCCCAGCAACCGCCTAGCAACACCCTAGCAACCACCCAAAATACATTTACATTTACATTTACATTTATTCATTTAGCTGACGCTTTTATACAAAGCGACTTACAATTGCTATATATGTCAGAGGTCGCACGCCTCTGGAGCAACTAGGGGTTAAGTGTCTTGCTCAGGGACACATTGGTGTCTCACAGTGGATTCGAACCCGGGTCTCTCACACCAAAGGCATGTGTCTTATCCATTGCGCCACCACCACCCAAATACCTTAGCAACTGCCTAGCAACAACACAGCAACCACCCAGAACACCCTAGCAACCGCCTAGCAACCACCCAGAATACCCTAGCAACCGCTTAGCAACACCATAGCAACCACCCAGAATACTCTAGCAACCGCCTAGCAACATAATAACGACCAACCATAACATCCTAGCAACTGCCTAGCAAAAAACATTCTGGTCCAAACTTTCTCAAGCCAACACATGCTAGCAGTGCATAGCTACATGCATAGCTACATAGCTACATAGTTTGTCTACACATGCTAGCAGTGGATAGCTACATGCTAATAGTGATTAGTTAAGTGTTAAAAACTCCATAGTAACCATCTGTGACAACTACCAACCACACCTAGCATGTGTAGACAAACTATGTAGCTATGTAGCTATGCATGTAGCTATGCACTGCTAGCATGTGTTGGCTTGAGAAAGTTTGGAGCAGAAAGTTTTTTGCTAGGCTGTTGCTAGGATGTTATGGGTGGTTGCTATGGTGTTGCTAGGGTATTTTGGGTGGTTGCTAGGGTGTTCTGGGTCGTTGCTAGGGTGTACTGGGTGGTTGCTAGGGTCTTTTGGGTGGTTGCTAGGGTGTTCTAGGTGGTTGCTAGGTGGTTGCTTTGGTATTATGGGTGGTTGCTAGGCGGTTGCTAGGGTGTTCTGGGTGGTTGCTAGGCTGTTTTGGGTGGTTGCTAGGGTATTCTGGGTGGTTGCTAGGCGGTTGCTAGGATATTTTGGGTGGTTGCTAGGCGGTTGCTAGGGTATTTTAGGTGGTTGCTAGGGTCTTTTGGGTGGTTGCAAGGCGGTTGCTAGGGTGTTTTGGGTGGTTGCTAGGATATTCTGCGTGGTTGCTAGGTGTTCTGGGTGGTTGCTAGGATGTTTTTTGTGGTTGCTAGGGTGTTGCTAGGGTATATTGGGTTGTTACTAGGGTGTTCTGGGTGGTTGCTAGGCGGTTGCTAGGATATTTTGGGTGGTTGCTAGGCGGTTGCTAGGGTATTTTAGGTGGTTGCTAGGGTCTTTTGGGTGGTTGCTAGGCGGTTGCTAGGGTGTTTTGGGTGGTTGCTAGGATATTTTGCGTGGTTGCTAGGTGTTCTGGGTGGTTGCTAGGATATTTTGGGTGGTTGCTAGGGTCTTTTGGGTGGTTGCTAGGCGGTTGCTAGGGTGTTTTGGGTGGTTGCTAGGATATTTTGCGTGGTTGCTAGGGTCTTTTTGGGTGGTTGCTAGGCGGTTGCTAGGGTGTTTTGGGTGGTTGCTAGGATATTTTGCGTGGTTGCTAGGGTCTTTTGGGTGGTTGCTTGGCGGATGCTAGGGTATTTTGGGTGGTTGCTAGGGTGTTCTGGATGGTTACTAGGGTGTTTTGGGTGGTTGCTATGGTATTCAGGGCGGTTGATATGGTGTTCCTAGGTGGTTGGTAGTTGTCACAGATGGTTACTATGGAGTTTTTATAGAGTTCTTAGCATGATCTTGGCATGATTTAACACTTAACTAATCGCTTTTAGCATGTAGCTATTCACTGCTAGCATGTGTAGCATGTTGGAAGTGTTGTTTGCTAGCATGAGTCAAAAGAGCCAAACCTCATCTCTATACAATGTTCTGATACAGAGATATAGGTCTTGCAAAACGGTTGCTCATGAGCATGTACAGAAAGTTCAAGTACATAGTTGGGCAGACATTTTTTTTTTTCATTATGGACAGTTGACTGGCCGATGTACTATCTGAAGGAGTCTATAAGTATGAATAGAAAGTTCAAGATAAAGGACTCTTCAGTCAGAAATATGTTAAACTTGTCAAATCTGGACTTCTGTATGGCTAAAGAAACTAAATAAGGCATCTCTGAGAATGTATAGAAAGTTCAAGTTCATAGACTCTTCGGGCAGAAAAATGTTTAGTAGATAAATTATTTGGCTGATGAAACATCAGAAGGAGTATGTTTAGAAAGAATAAGATCATGGTCTCTTTGGCCAGAAATATGTTCATTTGGTCAAATTTTGAAATACTACATTGCTCTTGTAAAATCAGGAGTCTTGAGTATGTATTGAAAAATGTCCATAGACTCTTTGGTCAGAAATAGGTTTAATAGGTCATATTGATACAATACAATACAGTTTTGCTATTGTAACATCACAAGGAGTCAATTAATATGTATAGAGAAATCAAGATTATAAACCCAACTCTCAGAAATGAGTTTAGTAGTCAATTATGGATCATTTTTTGGCTGAAGTACTATCAGAAAGCATTTATGAGTAAGAATAGAAAGATCAAGGACTCTTCCAGACAGAAATATGTTCATTTGTCAAATATGGATAATAGCCTGGCTGATGAAAAATCAGAAGGAGATAGTAATTATGTATAGATAATTAAAGTTCTAGGTCTCTTTGGCCAGATATATGTTCAATGGTCAAATTTGGACTAACAATATGGTTGATTTAACATCAAAAGTAGTCGATGAGAATGCATATAAACTTACCCTTTGACGACTCTTTGGCCAGAAATATGTTCCCTTGGTCAAATATGGACTACTGTATGGTGGGTGTAAAATCAAAAATAGTCTAGGAGAAGGAACAGTGAGTTAAACTTTGATGATTCTTTTGCCAGAAATTTGTTCAGTAAGTCAATAATGGACTTCTCTCTCAATGATGAAACATCAGAACAAGCCTATGATTATGTATAGAACGATCAAGATCGAGGACACTTTTGTTATAGAAATGTTCAATAGGTCAAATTTGAACTATACTGTATGGCTGATGAAACATCAGAAGGATTGTAAGAGAAATTAGTCTAGAAATTTAAAGTTCAAGGTCTCATGTCATGTCTAGAAATGCAATGCAATGCCATAACACACACGTTATGTCTTTAATCAAGATGGGAATGAGTTAGTTCTGGTGTTCAATGCAATGCAAAAAGTGCATAACCTATATGTTATTCTTCAGTGCACAACGTTATATCGTTAGTGCAATGCAATGCAATGCAATGCAATGCAACAACACACGTTATTTCTTTAATGAACTCTTAAGGCGAGACACTACAGGTGAATAGGGTAAAATTTTAAAATAATAGATATCACCATGAAACTTCCTCAGTTCATTACTTACACAAGTTCATAGAAAAAATGTACAAGTACAAGTTTTTGAAATTTTTATGTTTAATTATGCAAATTAGGTATTAGCTCATTAAATATGTGCAATTTTGCATATTTTTTCAGTAGATATATCTGAAAATATGATAAAGCCAGAAGCAAAATTATTTTTTCATTTTGATTACACACAAGATGAAAAAAGATGTTCAGAGGGATTTCAGGATATATGCTTTCATTACCTAGGAAATCAAAATATACTGTCCATAGCCTTAAAATATCGATTTTCGACATTTTTTTTTATTATTAAAATGTCACATAAATCAGGCCAGGAATGATTTATTAACAAATCCCTCTGAACAGATCTTCAGAATACTGCTAAGTGTATAACTGGAAAGTTTGGTGTACATAGGTGCTACATAGGCTGAGATGTTTCTACTGGAGAATGACAAAAAAACGCAAAAAAATTATTTTGAGAAAACGGCAGTTAAAGATTTAATAGTTCAAAATCCCCCTTTGGACATTCACGATTGGTTACTGATAGAAAGGAAATGCCCATATTTGGTTTACATAGCGTTGTGCATGAGACTCAGAGCTTTACAACGATCCCGGACATGACAGACTTCAGTGAACAGACGGAGCTCGGCATGTCGCGATGGAATGCTCACTTCCTGGTAAATTCGGGAGAAACTTACTGCCGCAAGTAAACAAAATGTAATAAAATAAACATTGTAATGTATATTTTCAGCGTTTTCTTTATAGCAGCTTGAAATAATACATATTGAAGGAGTAAACTCGGCCAAAATCTCAAAACTGACCACTGCATGAAAAATCGATGTTTTTGCCTGCCGTGTCTCGCCTTAAAGAGAGTATGTTATTCTTCAGTGCACAACGTTAGATCGTTTGTGCAATGCAATGCAATGCAATGCAATGCAACAACACAGGTTATCTCTTTAATGAACATGGAAATTAGTTATTTCTGGTGTGCAATGCAATGCAATGCGAAACGTGCATATTGTTATTCTTCAGTGCACAACGTCAGATCGTTAGTGCAGTGCAATGCAATGCAAATGCAATGCAACAACACACGTTTTAATCTTTAATCAACCTAGGAATGAGTTAGTTCTTGTGTGCAATGCAATGTAAAAAGTGCATACCTATATGTTATTCTTCAGTAAACAACGTTAGATCGTTAGTGCAATGCAGTGCAATGCAGTGCAATGCAGTGCAATGCAATGCAAAGCAATGCAATGCTATGCAATGCTATGCAGTGCAATGCAGTGCAATGCAGTGCAAAGCAATGCAAAGCAATATGCAAAGCAATATGCAAAGCAATGCAAAGCAATGCAAAGCAATGCAATGCAATGCAATACAAACACACGTTATGCCTTTAATCAACATGGGAATGAGTTAGTTCTGTTGTGCAATGCAATGCAAAAAGTGCATAACCTATATTTTATTCTTCAGTGCACAACGTTAGATCGTTAGTACAATGAAATGCAATGCAGTGCAAAGCAATGCAATGCAATACAATGCAATGCAACAACACACGTTATGTCTTTAATCAACATGGGAATTAGTTAGTTCTGGTGTGCAATGCAATACAATGTACAAAAGTGCATAACCTATATGCAATAACAATTGTGCAATAACAATTCTTCAGTAAACAACGTTAGATCGTTAGTGCAATGCAATGCAACGCAACAACTCACCTTTATCTCTTTATTGAACATGGGAATGATTTAGTTCTTGTGTGCAATGCAATGCAAAGCGAAAAGTGCATATGTTATTCTTCAGTGCACAACGTTAGATCGTTTGTGCAATGCAATGCAATGTAATGCAATGCAATGCAATCCAATGCAACAACACACGTTATGTCTTTAATCAACATGGGAATGAGTTAGTTCTGGTGTGCAATGCAATGCAATGTAAAAAGTGCATAACATATGTTATTCTTCAGTGCACAACGTTAGATCGTTAGGGCAATGTAATGCAACGCAACAACACACCTTTATCTCTTTATTGAACATGGGAATGATTTTGTTCTGGTGTGCTATGCAATGCAATGCGAAAAGTGCATAATTTGTATGTTATTCTTCAGTGCACAACGTTAGATCGTTAGTGCAATGCAATGCAATGCAAGAAGTGCATAGCCTATGTTTTTTTAATGATGCTCAACGTTAGATCATTTTTGCAAAGCACATAATGTTATAACAATGAGCTATACATAGGTACGCTTTTGACCTACTGAACATATTTCTGGCCAAAGATTCCTTAAAGATGTTATTTCATTTTGACAAAAGTCCATTTTTGACATACTGAATTTTTTTCTGGCCAAGGAGTACTCGAAACTTGACCTTTCTATATATATACTAGTGGACTCTTTCTTATGTTACACTTTAAAAAAAAATTACATCCCCAAGTCAAAAATATCTAGTGACTGGTCACATCAAAATTTTTCAATTAGTCTGACGTATTATTTATCATTAAGCCAATGTTAACAAACTATTGCAACAAGAATTGCACTTGGGCCAATAAAAAAATGTAGATGTGACCAGTCACTAGAAAATTTTGACTTGGAGAGGTTAGACATAAATGACTTCAAAATTCGTTTTCCACATGTGGGCGGTCTGACACGCCCCCTTCCGCCGATTGGTCAAGCAAGTCTGAGCATGTGACGTCATGAGTTGTCGCTCGGGTCTGTTCAACAAAATAATAGTCCTCTACTATGGCTACAGAGTCTTAAACTGTACAGGGAAGGTCCTATTGGGCTTTCTTCTGTGCAACTTTACGCGTTTCACAGAAATCTTTACATAAGAAATATTAATTATTAGTCTGCCACCAGCCTGTTTTATTGAGCTGTGCGGAGTTAAATCTGTGTGGTGAAGCTGCGCTTAACAGCGCCGAGCGGGAGAGGCTCACTGACCAATGTTCAGTCAGCAGTCAGAACTTTTCTTTTAGACGCTCCGTTTTGACGCGGGATGGTGATTGCAAATACTGTATGCAATCACCTGAGGGTGGGTATACCGATGATGGTGAAATACATTTTTACTGAAACTGCAATCATATCCGCGACCCGCGAGAATGAGACAGATGATTGACAGGACGATAGCGAAGGCAAGTAAAGGCGCAAGATAACTTCTGTTAAAAAAAAAAAAAGAAAAAAAAAGTGTTTAATATAAGTGATTTATATACTTTGTTTTATTGTTTTTGTTGTTTTTAATCAAATAATTGTGAACCACAAACTGAGCCTTCGTTTTAAAGGGCAATTTCCAAATATATTTTATTTATTTGTTATAATATGGGTATTTTATAATACAGCATAAATAAAAACAAACACACGTAATATGTATGCCTATAGGCAAAACACCACAGTTTTTTGGTTTTGTTTGTGTGAACTTTTATCCCCAATTTCTTCATGGGCTCCACGCCAGGTGTCACGCTCAGCACCCCTACTTCCCATGGTACTAACTGTAATTAACAGTATGCTGACCCAGTTTATATGTAAAATCTTTGGTATGTAATCTATATGTAATGTCTAAAAACACTTTACAGTGTGATGGAAATAAACTTTTCTTAAAGCGTGTTGTATATCACCACAGATTTATTGGCACCCTTCTATCTGTGTTGTATACTGTATTAGACAATTGTCCTGCAAAATGAGTTTTTTTTGTAAGAAAAACATTGCGAGCAAATGTCGAATTGTTGTTTGAAATATAAATCAACAACGTAAGAGCGGCTTTAGGCTTTTTTTGTTGAAAAAAACGAATAAAGGGGCCGGTTTCTCGTTTATGCTTATTTCATTTCAAATTGGAAAACAAACTATCAAAACGTACACGAATCCGTGTATCATTCGTTCAGTCGTTTTTTGAATTAATATTGAAAGTAGAAAAATTTGAAAACGGTTCCTTTTTCGTTTTTTCATTTTTTCCAAAAAACGAAAAACAAGAATTCAGCTGGATTTTTCGTTTTTCGTTCTCAGTTAGAAAAATGAATAAACAGCTTGAATATTCGATTTCTACACGTGGGCTGGAATTAAACGCCCCTTTCCTCTGATTTGTCAGCCGAAGATCAAACTGTTCCGTCATCAGTTCTGCACAGCAGAATAAGAGTCCTCCGTTGTGCGGATTTATTGCAACTACATTTAATCTTTTTCTCATCAAGCAACCAGACTAACGAATGTCTTGACACAACCCGTACCGGGGAATAGACTAGATAGGGCTTTCTTCTGTGTAGACCAGGAGTTCTCAAGTGCCAGGGGGTCCGTGAAATAATTAGCTATTTTCCGGATTGTAAAGTCAAGTCACGGGGTTTTTTTTTAACATGAAGCACGCTGTGATTAATCCTAATGTTGACCTTCAAAAATATATAGGCGCGCCAAGAAGGCTATTGGCTGTAGGCTATTTTGGTTGATTTTTGGTGTACGCCAGAAAGAATATAATAATCATTTATAATAATAATTATTCTTATATAATAATTTCAAAGGCATGATATCATTTGCTCTGCTGTTTTGGTTCTTTTTTGCTTTGATGTAGGCTACTGGAGGACCCCCTCGAAAACGAGATGTTTCATCTCAAGGGGTTAATCCTCGCAATAAAGATATGTAAATAAATATGTTGTAGTCATTTTGAAAGTACACAAATAGACATATAAATGTTACTGTTTCGAATGAGAGTATTAAACGACAGTAGCTATTAAATCCCCTGTTGAGCAACACATCCAAGTGATGTCGGGTGTCGCAGCCTGTTCGTTATTAAAATAAAACACAGTCAACCAAACATATAAAACGTAAACGTTATTCTGCTTAATTGGTCTGTTGACATTCCAAACTAATTTCCCTTGCTGTGGAGATGCTGATTTACGTGTAGGCCAATATTGGGACTCGAATGAAGAACGAAGCCTTCTTTACATTAATTAGCATCCAAATGTTACATTGCAAATATGGATAGGCTACTGAGAAAATATTGAGGAAATAAGAGATGCCCGAAACCAACGTCTGCTCTGTACAGTTTCAGTTTCTCGTTAAAATACGCATATTATGTTATTAATAGTGTTTATAATGTTAATGTTGTATTTTATTTACCGGTCTTTTACACTATTTATGAATATGCTTTTTTTTTTTTACAACGATGTGACGCGCGCGTTTCCCTCTCAACATGACCCGGCGCGCCACGCACAAGCGCGAATCCTAGAGATATAAATTATAATACATTTTAATAAAACACAAGGCCTACATCATAAAACTTCTCCAGTTGTTAGATAGGCTAGTCAGTCTGAATGACAGTTTATACGTTAACGTTAATATAGGCCAATTATATAGTCAATGCATTATTCTTTTCTTTTTGTATTAGTGTTAAAAATATTTAATTTACAACTAATTATATTGATTTATATCTTAATTTATAATAAAAAAAAAATGTATTACTGGGCGAGGGCGACAATGATAGGCTAACAGCCGTCATTTATCCTGCCCATATAGCCAGCTGATGCAAAGCGTAGGTGAATTTATATATACACAGAAGAAAGCCCTATCTAGCCTATTCCCCAGTAGGCTACGGGTTGTGTCGAGACATTCGTTAGTCTGGTGGTTTGATGAGAAAAAGATTAAATGTAGTTGCAATAAATCCGCACAACGGAGGACTCTTATTCTGCTGTGCAGAACTGATGACGGAACAGTTTGATCTTCAGCGGTCCGTGTACGTTTTGATAGTTTGTTTTTTCGTTTGAAAGACAAAACAAAATAACGAGAAACCACCTGTTTTTCGTTTGTCGTTTCAAACCAAAAACAAAGAAACGGTAAAAAAAGAGCCGTTCTCCCGTTTTTGGTTCTGAATCCAAAAACGAAAAATGACAAAACCAAAATCAAATAACGGTCCGATTTTGGTTTTTTGAAATTCCTTTTTCCATTTTTCCGTTTGAAGATCTACATTGAAATATAGACAGGTTGGCCACGTGACCCGGAAGTAATAGTAAATATGGCCCATCAAAATAAAAGCCAAGCTTTTAGAACGGTCATAATATTCAGCGCTAATGTTATACCAGACAACCAGAGTAACGTTAAAGGAAGAAAAATCAATTAATAAATAGCCTTATATAAACCGGACCGGAATAAATATGTTAGCAACAGTAGTTTATTACAGCTATTTAATATCCAGACATCACCAGTCACGTTTAATGAGCGCATTGTTTGGCTCAATTTGTGTGTGCAGAGTTGTTACTGTTAGCGCTATATTATATAATTAAATGTATATTTAATGTGGTTTCCACCGTAATGGATAACTGTTCCCCCTTTCTACCAGCAGGTGGCAGTATTTAAATGACTGATTAACACTGTATAACGTGAGCGAGGTAACAGCGTGTCCTTGGGCTTTTTGAAAATAGATATGATGCTGTTAGGATAAAATTATATTTGAGGACCAACACAAGTTTTACGAGGGTGTCAATCGAATGGCAAAGACGAGATAGGGACTGATAGGAGGCTTGTTTGAGATGAGCAAAATCTGCGCAGAACCGATCACCGGTGATCAGCGCGAGATGCATGCCGGTTAGAAATGTGTCCGAGTGCGGTCCGCCTTGCTCTGATGTCATGCTGACGTATGTCAAAAATCTCTCGCGAGCGCAAGGCGCACCTGTCGGATTCTGCAGTCGAGCGCAGTTGCTCTCCACTGACTGCGCTGATCAAAAGCACGATGGGAAACGACTTGCTGACGACACAGCTTAATGTTCATTGGTTTAAACAACCGTGATGTAGGCCTATTGTTCTCTTTTAAAATGTTTGATTTTAAAACTCTGATATCATGTTTTATGTGTATACGTTATGTGTGAATATTCCCAAACTATCTAACAGTGCGATCTCTATGGGTTATGCAATGTAATTTTTATAAAAAAGAAAAGAAAAGAAAAAGAAAAAAACAACACATGTTTATATTAAAGAAAAAAAGATTGATAAACATGTATTTGGAATGGAATTAAATAAGTAGGCTACTTTGGGTGTCTTGTTCATTATATTTATTTTCATATAAAAGTAACAGAACTTAAATTCCATCCAGTTTATTAGCAACACTGTGCACGAGCGTGAATCCGGTGAATCCCGCGATATCCATCTTTGATCTCGCAGGTGTCAGATCCACCACGAGAAGAGAGAACTGTCCGTCTTGCCTGCACTTTTTTCACTCCTCCCCTCACTGCAGCCGCCTACTCTCGCGTACATTTCAGGCGAGGCAAGGCGCATCTCAAACAAGCCTATTATTAGGCCTACGCATGACGTCACGTGGGAATTCACGTTGACAAGTATTCATTCAATCGCTGTCAGTTCGCTGTCCATTACGGTGGAAACCACATTAAATACAAATTTAATTATATAATATAGCGCTAACAGTAACAACTCTGCACACACAATAAGTTCTTAGGTTAACCTATATTACCAACTGTATTGAGCCAAACAATGCGCTCATTAAACGTGACTGGTGATGTCTGGATAGGCACGATATTAAATAGCTGTAATAAACTACTGTTGCTAACTACTTTATGTTTGCAAAATATCGAACAAGTACCCCTAGCTTTATCTACAATATCTAAGTTCTCAAAAGTATCAGGATTAAAACTAAACGTTAAAAAATGTGAAATTCTGCCCCTAAAAGACAGCAGCCAATCTGAAATATGTAATATCTCGCTCAAAAACACTATTATCTTGGTATTAAAATATCGAGAAATCCTTGAGAAACTCTGGACCTAAATATGCTCCCGGTGACTCAGACCATCAAAACCAAATTCAATTGTTGGTCTGCCAGAGATCTATCCATATATGGCAGAGTTCTGTTAAGTAAGGCAGAAGGGATGTCAAGAGCAGCTTATGTTTTCTCATCTCTAGATGTTCCAAAATCCACTTGTTCCCAATTTGATAAAATTCTCTTCAAATTTATATGGAAGAATAAGCCTGACAAGGTTAAAAGGTCTGTTCTCTCAAACCTTCTGGCTGAAGGTGATCTGAATGTACTGACATTTACTTCATTTAACCAAATTATAAAAATCAACTGGATTAAAAGATTCCTCAAGTGTCCAGATAGTATGTGGAATATTATTCCAAACAGCTTATTTGAAACTATTGGTGGTCTTAACTTTCTATTGATATGTCCTTTTTCGGTAGGAAAACTCCCCGTGAAATTAAGCAATTTTCATAAACAAACCTTGTTATGTTGGAATCTTATCTTTAAACACAATTTCTCCCCTCACAACTGTATTCTTTGGAACAATGCATATATACTACACAAAAACAAAACACTCTTTCTGAATAATTGGTTTATGAGTAATCTGAATACAGTAAACAATCTGCTAAATACAAAAAATGAATTTTATTCTTATGAGCACTTCATGGAAAAATATGGTATTGATACATCTCAAGAAGAATTCGAAATGGTGATTGAGTCTATTCCTGTTAGTTTTGTTTCTTTAGCACAGAGCATACAGACAGATACTTCTCTATCTGTAACAGTCGGTTCTCCTGCTATTTCTGGCATTCCACTTACAGATAAGAGATGTAACAATACTTTTATTAGAAACATACTTGATCCTACCAGTACTCCTATATGTAAACACCGATGGACTTTACTGGTCAAGAAACTATGGAACATGATCTTCCTGCTACCTCATCAGTATATTATTGTAAATAAAATCAAAGAAGTTTTATTCAAAATTGTTCACAGGTATTACCCTTCAAAAGCAAACATCTGTACTTTTTTTCCAACAGTGTGTAACATTTGTACTTTCTGTGGCTGTGAAGGAGAAACCATTGAGCATGTTTTTGTTGATTGTCCCCTTGTAGCTTCCTTTTGGTCCCATTTACAAAGATTTATTTCCCAAAAGATAAAAAATAATATTTCTCTAAGCAAATTTGAAATACTTCTTATAGTCACTGAGCCATATTTATCAGCCAATGAAAAATATGTAATTAACTTAATTATTTTAGCTAAATATTATCTGCACAAAATGATTTGGCAAAGAAGCAAACCCTCCTTTTACAATTTCAAAATTACAGACCTTAAAAAATATTGGGACAGCATTGAAAATGTAAAAAAAAAAAGAACAACAAATTAAACAAAACAATCAAATTATTTCATTATTTTAACTTTAATGCATAAGCAGACCCCTAAGTGTTTTTCATTTATGTTTCTATGTGTTTTGTTATTTTATTTCTATTTTATTTCTTTATTTCTTTATTTTTTATTTTTTCACCTTGTTAAGATCAGATATATGAAGCTGTATATTGATTCAATTTCGTATACGTGTTAAAATTGTAATTTGACAAAATGTTAATAAAATTTGTAAAAAATTAAAATAAAAAAAACTACTGTTGCTAACATATTTATTCCGGTCCAGGTTTATATAAGGCTATTTATTAATTGATTTTTCTTCTTCTAACGTTACTCTGGTATAACGTTAGCGCTGAATATTATGACCGTTCTAAAAGCTTGGCTTTTATTTTGATAGGCCATATTTACTATTACTTCCGGGTCACGTGGCCAACCTGTCTATATTTCAATGTAGATCTTCAAACGGAAAAATGGAAAAAGGAATTTCAAAAAACCAAAATCGGACCGTTATTTGATTTTGGTTTTGTCATTTTTCGTTTTTGGATTCAGAACCAAAAACGGGAGAACGGCTCTTTTTTTACCGTTTCTTTGTTTTTGGTTTGAAACGACAAACGAAAAACAGGTGGTTTCTCGTTATTTTGTTTTGTGTTTCAAACGAAAAAACAAACTATCAAAACGTACACGGACCTTCAGCTGACAAATCAGAGGAAATGGGCGTTTAATTCCCGCCCACGTGTAGAAATCGAATATTCAAGCTGTTTATTCATTTTTCTAACTGAGAACGAAAAACGAGAAATCCAGCTGAATTCTTGTTTTTCGTTTTTTGGAAAAAACGAAAAAAAGAAAAAGGAACCGTTTTCTCATTTTTCTATATTCAATATTAATTCAAAAAATGACTGAACGAATGATACACGGATTGTACACACAAGTACTTTTTGATCATTTCATTTCCTGTTTGGAATGGAATAACGATAAATTAAAACCAGCTCGTTTATTCTTTTTTTAATTTAGTTTAAAAAACGAAAAATGAGATTTTGGCTCGATTTTTCATTTTTCGTTTGTGGTTTACAAATTGGTTTATGGGTTCGATGTTTCATTTGCACACGTGGGCGGCGCTGAAACGCCCCTTTCATCTGATTGGTCAAACCGCTCCGCCTTCAGTAAGCTAAGAGCTTTTCTTTTCTGTCAGGCAGAATAAGAGTCAGTACGAGTGCGGCACTGACAAATGCACTTTAATAAAATAATGTCTGAAACCACAACTCACTGTTAACTACACTACACTACAATATGTTGCTGGTCACGTAATTCGTGCTGCTGCGACTTGCAAGCAACCCCATTAATGTGAGCCACAGATATGAGAGATTATATGATGTATTTCCCATTGATAAATACAGTGCAAATAGTTCCGTCTCTTTGGATAAAAGGGAAGTGGAAATAAAAATCAATAATAGGATGAACTGTAACATGATAATATGTCCGTAACATTTACCACTCTAGTCTTTTATTTACATCAAAAGGCAGGTAGGCGTGTGTGACATAGCCTATGTAGGCTATAAATAATTTAGAAAATTGAATAGAAATAAAGTTTATATTTTTGAATATAAGCATGTGTAGCCTACTCAGTTCACATTAAAAGAAAGAGACAGAAAAGAGAGAAGCCAGAATCAGTGAACGTAAATTAATACTGACAAAATTACCAGGTTTGGGATTAATTATTATTATTATGAGAAACTGACTCTGCCTAGAACTTTAATGCTTCACCAAACTCAGCTCAGACCCTCAGACTGGTCTGACTTGCTTATATCTTTTCTAACTGGTCAGACTTACTTTCCCAAAAAAATCCATCGACTTGCGTTATCTGAGCAATGAAGGCCATAATACTTAATGCTGTCCACTGGAGGGGGCGACAGGATAATAAGTGTTTTCTACTCTCTTTCCCTGTTTGCATCAGTTTAAATGACAAATAAATGCATGCATTTCATTCATAAATAGGCCATATCTGTGTATCTCTCTAGTTTATTTTAAGATATTGTTATTCACACTGGTTTATTTAATGTTTTATTTAATGCATTTAATGTTTGTCCATCCGGAACTTTTATTTGTCATGAGCTCTGTACACTCAAAAAAATGATTCAAGGCCTTCTAAGGTATGACACATTTAAATTGTGTTCACTTTATTTAAATATATCTAATTAGGAATAATACGCATATATATTTAATAAGTCTAACGTAAAATGTATAAAAAGTGTCATCTATGAGATTTATTTTTATTTGGTTAACTCAAATTAATTTGGCTTCGGAGCGCGCCATTTGCGCATGTGCTAGACCAGCTCAGAGAAGAACATGCTCAGAGTGTGTGGCCGCCATTTTCTCGTCTGCCACCGCAAGGACTGCTACGTCGTATTCGTTATTGGTAAGTATTATCTTGTTTGAGTATTTGTAATAAATAATTTACCTCACTGTAAGAGAATGTGTAACATATCATAATGTGAAAATATGAGTGAAATATGCAACAGCAGTGAAAGTTATGCGAGGTGAATTGTTCCAAGTGTCCCTTCCCCACGTAGGAGGGGACGTTCTCGCGACCTTGTGGAACGTTCCCTAAAAGTTGTCTAAAGGTAACGAAAGTTCCGAACCTTTACAGAACATTAGGGACGTTCATAGAACGTCCTCTTTTGGTTATGAAAGTGCTGCAGTTCAAGGTTCCTTATATGACTTTAGGGGGGCGTTCTATTTGGGGTATTTTATGGTCACATAACAAACGTTACAAAGAGGACATTCGGGACGTTAACAGAACGTTCTCGCATGGTCCTCTGTTGGTCATATAATAACGTTCCCAATGTGACTTTAGGGGAACGTTCCATATTGGTTATTATATGGTCACACAACAACGTTACTGTCACGGGTGTGTGGTGCGGGTTGAAGGAGACTCAAAGTCCAAAAGCTTCAATATAGATGATTTACTTAAATCTTACTCAAGGTACATACAGGCAGGATGACAGGCAGAATACACACACTATGAACTAAGTAGAACCGACAAGGACTGACTGAACAGAGGGAAACTAAATACAGATACCAAAGAACACTAGCGAGGTGAGGACAGGTGACACAGATGATGAAGATGATGAACAGGTGTGTAATGAGGGAGTGAGTTCAGGTGTGAAGACACGAGGGATGCTGGGAAGTGTAGTGCAGACAGGACGATGACAGACGGTGAATGTGACAGTTACAAAGAGGGAACAGAACGTTCCCATACGGTTCTCAGTTGGTCATATAATAACGTTCCCGTTATTACTTCAGGGGGACGTTCGATATTGGTTATTATATGGTCACAAAACAACGTTACAAAGAGGACATTCGGGACGTTAACAGAACGTTCTCGCATGGTCCTCTGTTGGTCATATAATAACGTTCCCTTTATTACTTTAGGGGGACGTTCGATATTGGTTATTATATGGTCACACAACAACGTTACAAAGAGGACATTCGGGACGTTAACAGAACCAAAAAAGGAGTTTGAACGAGGCAGTATCAGTATAGAAAATTAAAAACAACTCTTTTATATGGGCAATACGATTACAATTAGGATTTAGTGCAAAATCAATTTATGTTGTTATAATTACTCTTCCAATTAAATAATTCAAATTTTTTTATAATAATATATTTTTTTAATATATTTTTTTTATACGAATTGTATTTATTTACGTATTTATTATTTATTGTATTTATTAACATCAATATTCAAATTCATAACTTAGAATGTTCTAGATGTTTATGTTTGTAAATGCTGCGTGCGTGACTTTGACGTGTTTTAATGCGCGTGCTCGTGAACGTCCGAGACGCTTTTTCAAACACTGGAGCGGCGTAGAGTCGCCATGGAAACGGCGGGCCACCACTGCAACTGACGAGCAGCTAAACCCTCTCTCGTGGTGTTTTTATCAGTAGCACCTCAATGCAGTACACGAGATCCGGGGGGCGGAGTTGGATCCAGATATAAGGGGTGGAGATTGGTAGGTTTAGGGGTGAACCTTGGGCACGAGAAATGTGGCAGACAAATGTGAATGGGAGGTGTTAAGAGGAAATACAGTGGGTAGTGATCACTACCCTATAAAGGTACACATAGGTGTGGAGATGGAGAAAGAGAAAGAAGTGAAAGTAGAGAAGTGGTTTGTGGAGAAAGCTGATTGGAATAAGTTTGAAGAGCTAAGTGAGGAATGGCTATCATGTGTTGATGGTAGTGAAAGTATTGAAGTGTTAACTAGAGAAATAAGGTCAAGCATTATAGCAGCAGCGGATGCCACTATTCCAAAATCCAAACCTAAACGCTTGAATAAAATAGTGCCATGGTGGTCAAGAGAGTGCAAGGAAGCTGTTAAAGAAAGAAATAAGGCATTTAGATTACTTAAGAGGACACACAATTTCCAACATTTGATAGAATACAAGAGAACGCAAGCAATGGTAAGACAAAATGTCAGGAAAGCAAAAAGGGAGTACTGGAGGACGTTTTGTGACTCTTTAGGACGTACTACTCCAATAGAGAAGGTTTGGGGGATGATTAGGAAAATGAAAGGAAACGGTAGGGAATATGGATATCCTGTGATAATTGATGGAGATGACAGTATAACTTCTAGTAAGGAGAAAGCAGAAGTTATAGGAAAAACACTAACTAAAGTACACAGTTCAGAAAACCTTAGTTATGAAGAGAGAAAAGGGAGAGAAGAAACTGTGTCTAAATATCAAAGGGTGTTTGAGAATGGGAATGGACAAAAGGAGAATTGAATAGAGCACTGAAGAAGTTAGGAAAGTCAGCTCCAGGAAAAGACACTATATGCTACTCAATGTTAGAGAATCTGAGTGATAGTGGTAAGGATGTCCTGTTGAAGTTGTATAATAAGATATGGATGGAGGGAGTTATCCCTAAAGAGTGGAAGGAATCTATCATTGTACCAATTAAGAAGCCAGGGAAAGACCCTCATAGTCCAAGCAGTTATAGACCTATAGCATTGACATCGCAGATGGGTAAGACAATGGAGAAAATGATAAATGATAGACTGATGTATTGGGTGGAGTCAAAAGGATTGTTGCAATGTTACCAGAGTGGCTTTAGAAGGGGAAGGGGTACTATGGATCCAGTGGTATGCCTGGAGGAAGCCATTAGAAAGGCTCAAGTGAATAAAGAGACTGTAGTGGCAGTGTTTTTTGACATAGAGAAAGCCTATGACATGATGTGGACAGAAGGACTATTAATTAAATTAAATCAGATGGGAGTTAGGGGACGGATGTATCAGTGGGTCAGAGACTTCTTATCTGAAAGAACAGTGAGAGTTAAAATTGATGGGGAAATAAGTGAGAGTTTTAGAGTAGAAAATGGAACCCCTCAAGGAAGCATTGTGAGTCCTTTATTATTTGTAATTATGATAGACCAGATATTTAAAGACTTGCATGGCCTAGATGGAGTAGCGTTATTTGCGGATGATGGTGCAATGTGGAAGAAGGGAAGGAACATTGAGTTTATTGTGCGTAAGATGCAAGATGCTGTGAATGCAGTTCAGCAATGGGGAGTGAAATGGGGGTTTAGAATCTCAATAGAGAAGACAAAGGTTATGTTCTTTACAAGGAAAAAAATTTGCAGAGAATTAAAAATAATGGTGTCAGGTAAAGAGTTGGAGAGGGTTGAGATCTTTAAATATCTGGGAGTCTGGTTTGATAAGAGGTTAACATGGGCATGTCACATCCAAAAGATGGTAGAAAAATGTAAAAGGATACTAAATGTCATGAGGTGTCTATGCGGGATAGATTGGGGTGCTACAAGGTCAGCATTGAAAACCATCTATACAGGTCTAATGAGATCAGTGTTTGACTACGGCTGTATAGCATATGGATCAGCATCCAAGACAAGCTTGAGCAAACTTGATGGTATGCAAAATCAAGCAATGAGGATAATTAGTGGTGCAATAAAAACTTCTCCAGTAGCTGCAATTCAAGTAGAGGTGGGTGAGATGCCACTGCATTTGAGGAGGGACCAGCTAGCACTGGTATACTGGGCAAATATCAGGGGTCATAAAGAGAACCACATGTCTCAGACAGTATTAAGAGAATGTCAGGAAAAAGAAAGTATGAAAGTTAAAAGTTATGGATGGGTTATAAAAGATAAGGTGAATAACATGGGAATTGGGTCACTGAACATCAGCCCTACAGTGGCATATCCAGTAGTGCCTCCTTGGATGTTGGAAGAATTGAGGGTTGATTTAGGACTGTTGGAGGAAAGAAAGAAAGATGGAGTGGATAAGTATGGGGTAAGAAATTATATAACAGGAAAATACAAAGAGTGTGTAAAGGTTTTTACAGATGCGTCTAAAAATATTGAAAAGAGAGTAGGGGTAGCTTATGTAATCCCTGAGATGGGAATAGCAAAGGCAAAAAGGATAAATGATGACCTATCAGTGTATACTGCTGAACTGGTTGCCATATGGTTAGCACTCGTGTGGATAGAGTCTAACAATTGTCTGCAGGCAGTGATTGCCTCTGATTCAAGTTCAGCAATGTTTAGTGTTCAGAATTATCGGTCTGATTCAAGGGAAGATATTTTAATCGAAATTTTACAGCTGGCAAGTGGAATACAAGCATCAGGAAGGAGGGTGACATTCTTATGGGTTCCAGCCCATATAGGAGTAGAGGGTAACGAACTGGCCGATGAGCATGCAAAGAGAGCAACAGACAAAAGCAATATAGATGTAGATGTAAAGTACAGTAAAGCAGAAATAAAAAGTATAGTAAAGGCGAAAACGATTAAAAAGTGGCAACATATTTGGGATAATGGGTACACAGGAAGACATCTTTATAGGATACAAGGGAAAGTGGGAAAAGACACACAAATAACCAGATCAAGACAGGAAGAAATTATACTAACAAGGATGAGGTTGGGTCATACAAAGTTGAATAGTACAATGTTCTTAATAAAAAAGCATGGAGATGGAAATTGTGAGTATTGCCAGAACAATATACCTGAAACAGTAGAGCATGTAATAATGTACTGTCATAAATACAATGAGGCAAGGCAGAGGCTTGTTAATGAGTTGAAAACAAAGAAAATGTCTTTAGAAATGAAAACACTATTGAAAAGAAGCTCAAGGGAAAATTTTGATTTATTATTTTTTTTTTTTTAAAGTACAGGCCTGTTAAAAAGGATATAAGTGTTTTTTTTTTTTTTTAAGTTTAACGTGCTGGTATATTTAGTTTGGGAATAGCTAGTAACTCCCGTGCCTACTCCAGTCCAGTGGTGGCGGTAATGCACAAGAAATAGTTGCAAACCGCCAATCAAAAAGAAGAAGAAGAAGAAGAAGGTTTAGGGGTGGGTTGGAGGAAGGAGGCTGCTAGGGATGGGGAAATGAAGCCTCGTGAATCACTGAGGCTTTCCCCTGACTGTTCCGGGAAAAGATTCAAAGCTTCGAGAGTGTCGAGAACTGGTCGAGAACAGCGCCATCTGGTGCTTATTTAAAATCAAGCAGTCAGAAGCCTGTGTTAAGAAGCTCTGCTAGATGAAGCAACCACAACACACTCCATAGTTTCAATGTTATGTGTAATAAAAGCCTTACATGTTTGTGTTTGATTTGTTCATTAAATAAATTAATTTTCCCATTAAAGTGTGACAATAAAATAAAATATAAGCTTATATGATTCAATAAGATTTAATGTAGGCCTTCTCTCTCTCTCTCTCTCTCTCTCTCTCTCTCCACACACACACACACACACACAATGAATAAGGACATTGTCTGATAGGATCATCTGTTATTAAATGTGCTTATGACACTTGTTACTGATAGTGCTTATGTAACTGTAGGAATGACAGAAATGTGATAAAGTTTTTAATTATTTTAATTATTTTTGGCTGTTGCCATTGCTCTAAATACAAACCCTTCACCAAACACGCACCCTATCCCTTCCCCCCTAATCCCACCCTAAACCCAAATACCAACACCAAATTACCTAAAATCACCAAAAAGTGCAAAGATTTTACAAAATCAAAAAGACACAACAACAACAAAAAATAATAGGCTAAATAGGCCTAATGAAAAATACATGTTGCTTATTTAAATGTAATATATTGATTAACTTTCGAAGTACAGCACTCTCCTCACAAACACATCAACCAGACTGAGGCAACAATGACTCGTTAAATACGATCTGGAGTTCGAGCCTTCTGACACCCAAAGCGAAACGCGCACGTGACGGGACAGAAAGTGAGGCTTCGTTTGTCATCGAGCACGTGACTCTAGTAAACCAATACACACCCCGATACGGGGCTTCACTAGAAATTGTGTCGCTTGTGTGATACGCGCATCGAAGCTTCAGTGTCATATGTAACATCACTAGAGGCTGCTGTGTGGAAAAGCGGAAGTGAAACGCGGTAGGATTGCTGGTTGAGCAAGTGTTTTGGCGGATTTGCATAAACTGTACTGTGACTGTATATCATGTCAACTAGTTCAGATGGAGATGAAATGGATTGGACGATACCCAAAACAGCAAGATTGAAAAGGGCTTTAAAAGCAAGAAATAGAGGGAAAAGTTGGTCAGAGCATAGCGAGACTGGCGAGGGAAATACGAGCAAGAAACTGAGATCTAATCAGTCTGAAAAACAGAAAACTGATAACATGGAGAATGGTCAAGGAAACATATGGAAAGTTATTATTGAGTTTAATCAGGATGGTGGACATTACCAACCGATCAAACTTACTAAGGCGATTGAGAAAGAGATTGGTAAAATTATATTTGCTAGGTTTATGAGCAATAAAAGAATACTGATACATGCAACTAGCAAACAACAACAAGAAAAGATACTGAAAATGTCCTCACTTCAAGGGGAAAGAATGAAAGCACACATACCAGGGGCAATGACAAAAGTGAGAGGAGTTATCTCAGGTGTACCATTGAGTATATCAATGGAAGATGTCAAAAATGAGATTCAGGGAGGTAAAGTGATTGAAGCCACACGGCTTAAAAGTAAACGAGATGGATCATTAAAGGAAACACTATCGGTTGTAGTGCAATTTGAGAAAACTCTACCTAAATCAGTGCAAATAGGGTACATGAATTACAGTGTGAGAGAGTATATTCCCAAACCTATTCGATGCTATAAATGTCAAAGAATGGGACATACAGCACAGCAATGCAAAGGAAAGTTGAGGTGCGCTAGATGTGGTGGTCAGCATGAGTACGGTAAATGTGAAAAGGATACGAAGATTAAATGCTGTAACTGTGGTGGTGAGCATAGTGCTGCGTTTGGAGGATGTGAAGTACAAAGAGAAGCCAGAGAAGCTCAGAGGGTGAAGATTCTAAGTAAAGTGTCTTATGCAGAAGCACTAAAAACAGTGAGAGAAAGGGCATCAAATAAAAGCCCCAGTGGAATGGTTCAAAGAAACATAGTAGCAGTTAACCAAACACAAAGGAAGGCTCCTGTTCATACTCAGGTTACATGTGATCACAAGTGTGAAGTTGATAAGGAAACATTGGCAGTTAAGAAGATAAACTTTGTGGTTTTCATTTGTCACACTATCAATGTTGCGTCACAGTTGAAAAAGAAAAGTGATAGAATCAAGGCTATTGTGGAGGCAGCAGAAAGATTTCTTGATATAGATGTTAAAGCAGATCAGATACATGAATTGTTAACAGTGCTTGGAAATGGGGAAAATACACAAACTGAGGGTTAGAACAATAATTATGGTAATGCACATACTACAGTGGAATGCCAGAAGCCTCATAGCTAATGGTCAAGAATTAAAAAAATATATTTATGAATTAGATGTAGTTCCAGATGTAGTATGTGTACAAGAAACTTGGTTACAACCACATTTGGACTTTGTTATACCAGGGTTTAGTTCTATAAGAAATGATAGGCCTAACAATCAAAATGGTGGAGGGTGTGCTACCTTTCTCAAGGATGGGCTGGCATTTAGAGAGCTCCTTTGTCCAGAGGATATGGAATGTATTATGGTCGAGATATGTAGTCCAAGGAAAGAGGGTCATATTAAGCTGATCAATTTCTATAACCCATGCAAAAAATGTATTATTGACAAATTAAAAGAGATGGCAGGGAGTGTATACAGGAAAGAAATATGGTGTGGAGATTTTAATGCGCATAACAGCCTATGGGGTAGCAATATCATACAGATAGTAATGGGAACATAATGGAAGAAATTATGGAAGAAAGAGTATTGGTATGCCTTAATAATGGACAGGGTACAAGAATAGATGTGAATAGGGGTATTATATCATGCTTGGATATTACACTGGTGTCAGAAAGCTTAGTTAAAGCATGTGATTGGCATGTTAAGAGAGAAACTACCATAGGAAGTGATCATTTCCCAGTTCTCACTGTAAGGGATGTCCATAACCAGATGGTGTTTTGAGAAAGCAGAATGGGGAAAATTTAGGGCATGTTGTGAAGAATCAGTTAATCTGGTAACATTTGATGGAAATATAGAAGAATGCACAAAGCAAATTACAGAACACATTATAAATGCAGCAATATGGAGTATCCCACAAAGAACAACAAAGGGAAGGAAGAAAGTGGTACCTTGGTGGAATGAGGAATGTAGCAGAGCTGTTAAAGAACGAAACAAGGCATTTAGAACATTAAAGAAAAATCTTTCATGCGAGAATGTTATAGATTATCAAAGGAAAAGGGCTGTGGCACGTAGGACAATAAAATATAACAAAAGGAGAAACTGGAGAGAATTCTGTTCCACCATAGGCAGAGGAGTAGAGTTAGGGGATATATGGTCTATGTTCAAGAGAATGAGTGGGAAAAGGACGTCTGTTAAAATTCCAGCGTTGATTGATAGAGAGAATATGGTAGTATCAGATAAAGGAAAGGCAGAAGTGCTAGGGAGGACTTTTGTGGCAGTACACAGTTGTGAACACCTTAGTGATATACATAAACAGCAGAAAGAACTTGCACTTAGAGAGAATAAGGAAGTGAAGTTAAAAAAGGAGGATGGCATGTCAATACTAGATGTGGATTTTACGATGTCAGAACTCAACATAGCTCTGCTGGGCACTGGATATACAGCACCTGGGCAAGATCAATTATGTTATGCCATGTTCAGACAGTTACCAGTTGAATCATTTAAGTTAATATTAAGACTTTTTAATAAAATTTGGAGGGATGGAATAATACCACATAGTTGGAAAAGTGCAGTAATATTACCATTCAACAAGCCTGGTAAGGACCCAGCTAATCCTGATAACTATAGGCCCATAGCATTGACATCCCACTTGTGCAAATGGATGGAGAGGATAATAGTTTGCAGATTATCACATATATTGGAACAGAGAGGATTATTGACCAATATTCAAAGTGGATTTAGAAAAGGGCGCTCCACAACAGATGCTCTAGTTAGAGTAAGTAATGATGTGGAAAAGGCATTGAAAATGAAAGAACTAATGACAATTGTATATTTTGACATAGAAAAGGCATATGATACCATGTGGAGGGAAGGTTTGCTTATTAAACTAAGTAGTATGGGTATTGGAGGAAGGTTATACAATTGGGTTATGGACTTTTTAACAGGTAGGAAAATTAAAGTTAAAGTTGGATCAGAGGTATCTACAGAATTTAATGTAAACAATGGTATTCCCCAGGGGAGTGCAATTAGTCCGATACTGTTTAACATAATGATTAATGATATTTTTTCAAAAATGGATGGATGCATAAAAACAGCATTATATGCGGATGATGGGGCCATTTGGATGAGAGGAAGGAATGTGTCATATGTATTAGGTAACATAAGCAGTTAGGGAAGTAGAGATGTGGTCATATAAATGGGGATTCAAGATGTCGACAAGCAAATCTTGTTATATGATGTTTACAAAGAAGCGCAAGTGCCATGTTGAAAGTTTAACATTATATGAGCAGACAATGGTGAAAGTAAATGAATTTAAGTATTTGGGACTATGGTTTGATAGTAGGTGTACATGGAAAACGCATATTAAGCACTTAGAAACTAAATGCAAAAAAGTTATAAACCTGATGAGAGCTGTGGCTGGATGTGACTGGGGTGCAGAAAGGCAGTCGTTAATTAACATCTATAGGGCTTGCCTGAGGTCATCAATAGACTATGGTTGCGTAGTTTATGGTGCAGCGGCAAAAACAATATTGGGAAAAATGAATAGATTACAGTATAGAGCATTACGTGTATGCATCGGAGCTGTTAAGACAACCCCCATTAATGCTATACTCATAGAAGCAGGAGAGATACCTTTGGAGTTAAGAAGAGAGAAACTGGCGATGGCGTATTGGATTAGATTGAAAGGAAGTGGGAAAGAAAACCCAGCAAAAGAAATAATTCAGGAATGTTGGGAGTATTCTAAGTTTCAGGGGCTTGGTTTTGGATGGACAAGAGAAATGAGAGTGAGGGAATATGAAATGGAAGCCTTAAATTTCACCACGGCCAATCCAGTTAGTAGAATTCCACCATGGCTCTTTCCAGAAGTAAAGGTTGATATTAATATATTGGAAAAGAAAAGAGAATGGAGAATGGAGGAAATAGGAGTTAAAACAAACATTTACATAAGAAACAGTTACTATAACTATTTAAAGATTTATACAGATGGATCCAAGAATAAACAGGAATGTGTGGGAGTTGGAATATATATACCAGAATTTAAAATACATTTCTCCAAAAGACTATCTGACCGGTTATCAGTGTACACAGCAGAAATAGTAGCAGTCATTATTGCACTACAGTGGGTTGAAGAGGTCAGGCCTGATAGGGTGGTACTGTGCACAGACTCTTTGGCCGTAATTAAAAGTATTCAGGCAGTAACATCAATAAGAGAGGATCTACTAATAGAAATTTTTAACAGTTTATTTAGATTACATCGGGGTGGCATAGATGTTCAGTTTTGTTGGGTGCCTGCACATGAGGGGGTTAAAGGGAACGAGATGGCAGATAAACTGGCCAAAGAGGCACTACTAAAAGTAATCATAATTACAATTCCACTAGGAAAAGGCGAAGGTAAAGCAGTGGTTAAAAGGAAAGGTCTTGAAATATGGCAGAAACGATGGGAGGAAGACAGGAAAGGTAGGAGATATTATAAAATACAAAAAAGTGTCAGTATAAAGAATTACATGGAAAAGAACAGGCGTGAGGAAATTGTAATGACAAGACTGAGAGTGGATCACACAGGGCTGAATGCCACATTATTTTTAATGGGGAAAAGGAATAGTGAGAACTTTGAAAACTGTGGGGTTAAAGAAAATGTTGAACATGTAATATTGTACTGTACATCGAATGAAGTGGAAAGACAGGTGCTTAAAGATAAGGTTCAGGAGGCAGGGAGGGAGTGGAATCTGATAGGGATACTGGTGTAACAGTTCTAGTAAACTGTTACCTGTCTCCTATGTTGAATGCAAGTTGTAATTTCACTCCCTGCCATTAGAGGGCAATAGGGAGCCATTATCTGGGAGATCTCTCCAGGCCAGAGAGTTAAAGGAAGAGGGACGTGTGAGTTAGGAATACCTGTTAGCTGAGAGCACATGCTCTTTCCATGCTTTCATTTGGAAAACCCTGTTGAGGAACATCTGTGTTCAATATCTCAATGTGAGTTGATTTATTTGTTTCTTTAACATTAACAAAGGTTTATAATTAGTGATGGCCAAATGAAGCGTTTCGAAGCATTATTGCTTTCTGATACAATTGTGTCGAAAATGGTTCATTACTCGAAGCTTCATTCAGATATAAATTGCAGCACTATCTCCTGGTGAAGTAAATGTAATGCAACAAAGCTGACAACCATAAAATGCAAATAGGCCTATATGTTAACGCCCCGTTTATTACGTGTTTACCGAGGCGATCAAAGCTGAAACAGTGTTAGTGCTGTGAAACTCATTTATGTAGGTGAATTTTACAGACACTGATGAATTTCATGTGTTCACCTTGATAATAAAACATTAAGCATGATGCGTGTGTGTAATTATTTCTTTACACAAGTACAGAAGGTAAGACCAGCTTAAAAAAAAGTTGGAAACCATCACAGAAATTCTAATGGTTTCTATTAAAATACCAATAGGAACCATTGCCTTTTACCATTTAAACCACTACAGATTTTTTTTTTTTTTTTTTTTTTGTAGTGTGTTTGGGACATATTCCATTAGGATTTAATGCCCCCACCAATAGAACCCAACACATATCAGTAGAGACCCACAGAGACCACTATAATTCCCATTACAACCAATAAAAAGCCCATGAAAACCAAGAATTTCTGTAATGGTTTCTATAGGTTTTTTTTGGCAGGGCAGTATCATGTGTGAACTATCTTGTTTAGCTGTGGGAAGCAGAACTCTATAACTTGTTAACTGGTGGGACTGATATTTCTGTATGTTGAAAAGGATGTGCTTGTGTAACTGGTTGTACTTGTATAATGTAGCAGAGGGCTTTTGAAGTGTCTGTCTTTGATGCATGTTTTTATGTAACATATCTTCATATGTTCTCTCATTAATAATAATAATAATAAAAAATATGGCAGAGGGTGTGCTTTGGGTACATGCAAAATGCTTAGACAAAGTGTTCATTAAATGGTATGGTTTTTATTCAGAAATATTATTTTCTCCACAGTCTTTGGTGAAAGGCGATTTCTTTTTTTTAAACAATTTCACCAGCTTTAGAGAATATCCTCTCGCATGGAACAGATGATGCAGGAGTACACAAAAACAGTTTAGACAGTATATTTATATCACATTTCATACACAGAAATTCACAGAAATGAGAAAACAATCTAAGAGAAAAAAAGCCCTTAAAATCACAAATAATAAAAATGAATGAGAATTTAAAATAACAATTGAAAGAAAATCATTTGGTTTAAAATGTGTTTAACAACATTCACACAGAAATAAAACTGGCTTAAGTTAAAATTGTTAAAATTGCAGTCAGTGTGAAGCAGCACAGTGCTCATTCAGTAAATGGAGAGTTAAACAGATGTGTGCAGATGTAAGCACATATGATGTAAAAACAATCCATTGTACTGTAGTGCTCCATATCATTCACTACATTTGTAAAAATATTTGTATGCAGAAATGTCAATGAACAAACCTTAATCGGGGAAATAAGTTTAAAGTGTTCCCAAACTTGGGAACGACTTCTCTTTCTCGCTGGCTCCATCAAAACACTGAAATATATTCAATCCACTCTCCACAACAATAACGCAAATCCAAACACCGACTACGGTGTTGCCATGGTTTGGCTTCACTTTTATAAGAAATACAGCCGCCAGGTTTCAAACCTGTCAACACTGTATTCGTCTGTCAAAGCAGTCAGGTGGTTCACTACAGGAGTGAAGCAGTGTGTTTGCTTCAGACGTCATTTTCACGTGACTAGTGACGTAATGATACAAGCTCCGAAGCAGTGGTTCATTGCGAGGACCGTTCGAGTTTGAAGCAAGCTTCGGAGCGTCGGTGTCAGACGTAACATCACTATTTATAATGCGAAAGTATTTTGCTTGTTGAACCTCATGTTGTATTGTTTGTTTTATTTTAATCAGAGGGTTTTGGTATCTGCTTGATATTGAGGGCTTCTCAACTGGTTCAAGTTCTTTGTGTTATTGTTGTCAACGTGGAAGTATATCCGAACTCCTGAACGAAAAGACACTTTTTCCTTGGATTAACCCTTGATTGAACAAATGTGGATGATGCTATTTTAACATCTTAAACATCTACAATGGTGTGATGGACCAAGGACATTTGTGGTAACTCTGGACTTTAATATTGGGTGTACATTTATAAGATTTTACTTCCAAATGCTCTGCCTCATGTAATTTTGTCAAGACATTTTGTATGATCTAAAAATGTATACTGTACTTAAGGGAAATATAATTGTTGGTAAATGGTGATTGATCCCTCCTCATTTATTTATGTGACCCTTGACTTTAGTGTTACATAGTTTGGCGCCCGAACAGGGACCTTAATCACCATCCCAACAATTTTCCTCAAGATTGAAATGAGAGTATGCTTTTTTGAAATATATGCTGTCTTTAGATAAGCTTATTTTTCCCCCATTTGTGTTTACCCAAGTGCTTGGTTGCAATTATTATGACCGCCGCTAGCGTAGCTAGCCGGTCATATAGGGATTGTCAAAGTTTTTTTTTTTTTTTTTTTTTGTCACCTTACTGAATTTTTCGTCAACGATACCAGGGACACCGAGGCACCGGGGAACATGAAATTTGGTGGGCATGTAGCCCCACTAGACTTCTAAGGAAAAATTTAGTTTGGTCCCCGGGGGCCACTCCCCCCCCGCGCTGGGCCCCCCCAAACCCCCAAAAATGCAGTTTTTCCTAAATAACTACCTGAACCGTGGCACCGAGGATGAAGACATTTTTATGGTATGTTGGTCTACTAGACTTTTACGGAAAAATTTCGTTTGGTCCCTGGGGGCCACTTCCCCCCCCGCGCTGGGGCCCCCTTAAATTTTTCGTCAACGATACCAGGGACACCGAAACACCGGGGAACATGAAATTTGGTGGGCATGTAGCCCCACTAGACTTCTAAGGAAAAATTTCGTTTGGTCCCCGGGGGCCACTCCCCCCCCGCGCTGGGCCCCCCCAAACCCCAAAAAATGCAGTTTTTCCTAAATAACTACCTGAACCGTGGCACCGAGGATGAAGAAATTTTTATCGTATGTTGGTCTACTAGACTTTTACGGAAAAATTTCGTTTGGTCCCCGGGGGCCACTTCCCCCCCCTGCGCTGGGGCCCCCTTAAATTTTTCGTCAACGATACCAGGGACACCGAAACACCGGGGAACATGAAATTTGGTGGGCATGTAGCCCCACTAGACTTCTAAGGAAAAATTTCGTTTGGTCCCCGGGGGCCACTCTCCCCCCGCGCTGGGCCCCCCCAAACCCCAAAAAATGCAGTTTTTCCTAAATAACTACCTGAACCGTGGCACCGAGGATGAAGACATTTTTATGGTATGTTGGTCTACTAGACTTTTACGGAAAAATTTAGTTTGGTCCGCGGGGGCCACTTCCCCCCCCCGCGCTGGGGCCCCCGTAAATTTTTCGTCAACGATACCAGGGACACCGAAACACCGGGGAACATGAAATTTGGTGGGCATGTAGCCCCACTAGACTTCTAAGGAAAAATTTCGTTTGGTCCCCGGGGGCCACTCCACCCCCGCGCTGGGCCCCCCCAAACCCAAAAAAATGCAGTTTTTCCTAAATAACTACCTGAACCGTGGCACCGAGGATGAAGACATTTTTGTGGTATGTTGGTCTACTAGACTTTTACGGAAAAATTTCATTTGGTCCCCGGGGGCCACTTCCCCCCCCCCGCGCTGGGGCCCCCGTAAATTTTTCGTCAACCATACCAGGGACACCGAAACACCGGGGAACATGAAATTTGGTGGGCATGTAGCCCCACTAGACTTCTAAGGAAAAATTTCGTTTGGTCCCCGGGGGCCACTTCCCCCCCCCGCGCTGGGGCCCCCTTAAATTTTTCGTCAACGATACCAGGGACACCGAAACACCGGGGAACATGAAATTTGGTGGGCATGTAGCCCCACTAGACTTCTAAGGAAAAATTTCGTTTGGTCCCCGGGGGCCACTCCCCCCCCGCGCTGGGCCCCCCCAAACCCCAAAAAATGCAGTTTTTCCTAAATAACTACCTGAACCGTGGCACCGAGGATGAAGAAATTTTTATGGTATGTTGGTCTACTAGACTTTTACGGAAAAATTTCGTTTGGTCCGCGGGGGCCACTTCCCCCCCCGCGCTGGGGCCCCCGTAAATTTTTCGTCAACCATACCAGGGACACCGAAACACCGGGGAACATGAAATTTGGTGGGCATGTAGCCCCACTAGACTTCTAAGGAAAAATTTCGTTTGGTCCTCGGGGGCCACTCCCCCCCCGCGCTGGGCCCCCCCAAACCCAAAAAAATTCAGTTTTTCCTAAATAACTACCTGAACCGTGGCACCGAGGATGAAGAAATTTTTGTGGTATGTTGGTCTACTAGACTTTTACGGAAAAATTTCATTTGGTCCCCGGGGGCCACTTCCCCCCCCCGCGCTGGGGCCCCCGTAAATTTTTCGTCAACCATACCAGGGACACCGAAACACCGGGGAACATGAAATTTGGTGGGCATGTAGCCCCACTAGACTTCTAAGGAAAAATTTCGTTTGGTCCCCGGGGGCCACTCCCCCCCCGCGCTGTGCCCCCCCAAACCCAAAAAAATGCAGTTTTTCCTAAATAACTACCTGAACCGTGGCACCGAGGATGAAGACATTTTTATGGTATGTTGGTCTACTAGACTTATACGGAAAAATTTCGTTTGGTCCCCGGGGCCACTTCCCCCCCCGCGCTGGGGCCCCCGTAAATTTTTCGTCAACGATACCAGGGACACCGAAGCACCGGGGAACATGGAATTTGGTGGGCATGTAGCCCCACTACACTTCTACGGAAAAATTTTGTTTGGTCCCCGGGGGCCACTCCCCCCCCGCGCTGGGCCCCCCCAAACCCCAAAAAATGCAGTTTTTCCTAAATAACTACCTGAACCGTGGCACCGAGGATGAAGAAATTTTTATGGTATGTTGGTCTACTAGACTTTTACGGAAAAATTTCGTTTGGTCCCCGGGGGCCACTTCCCCCCCCTGCGCTGGGGCCCCCGTATATTTTTCGTCAACGATACCAGGGACACCGAAACACTGGGGAACATGAAATTTGGTGGGCATGTAGCCCCACTAGACTTCTACGGAAAAATTTCGTTTGGTCCCTGGGGGCCACTCCCCCCCCCCCCCCCCCCCCCGCGCTGGGCCCCCCCAAACCCAAAAAAATTCAGTTTTTCCTAAATAACTACCTGAACCGTGGCACCGAGGATTAAGAAATTTTTATGGCACATCAACCTAGCCCATAATCACTCATTTGTGATTTGCGCCCCTCCCATAAAAAATGAAAATGCAATATTATTCTGCTTTAATCGCCCCTATCTTCAGTGGAGATGTTCAGAACTGCACCATATTTCATGTGTATGATTAACTTGACAACCTCTGGGGGTATCCTCTGCTAAGTTTTGTAGAATTTCATCCATGGGGGGGTATAAAATAAATTCATTTATGTGCACATTTAGTGACTGTACACTCATCGGCCTGTAGATGGTGCTGTTGAGCGAAGGGTTGCTGATTTAGGATGATACTGTCACACACACACATGCAGGAATACAAACAAACGCAAGCATGCACACACACTGACATCCACACGCACAGACACACACCCATACACACACATACAAATCCACATGCACAGACACACACACACACAAACACACACGCGCACACATGTACGCACACATACATACACGCACAGACACACACACACACACACACACACAGACACACACATACACAAATACACACACATACACACACACACACACACGCACACACACACACACACACACACAGACAGACATGCACATACTATTACTTTTTTTAGGTATATACATAAACACGCAATACAGCCAAATTACTCCACGTCATTTATTTTTGTGGAAAGCCAGTGCAGGCCTGAGCGGCGGTCATATTTTGTACCGCGATGCGGTACATCTAGTTTAAGAATATATGAACGGGTTGTGACCGATAACTTCCTCGTATTTGAGTTTAAGACTTGGCTGAGGCTCTGGCATGAGACAACGTTGAGTCTAGTCCCAAAATGGATCCAGACTATACTTCTGAACCTTTTTTAACCCGACGTGAACCAGTTCGAGAGCTGATATGTTCATTTGACAGCCTGTATTTAGAGTCAGAAGGAGGAGTGGCTGTTCCAGAAGAAGACAATGACTCAAGTTATCTACCCCCTCTACCACCACCTGAAGAGGAGGATGAAAGTCTGATCAGTCTTACTATTGCGACAAAGGTGAGACAACTGGAGATCAGAATGGAGAAAGAGTATAGAACGTGTTCATGGAGTGGACACCCCTATTCAGAATTATCTTCAGCAATATGACCGTCGTTTGATTGCTATAGAGGGGCTGATGCCAGACTTGATAAAGCTAATGACCACTCAATCATCACTTAACCAAAGTTTGAAGAAGTTGGAGGAAGAGCTTGTTGATTCAGTAGAAGAAAAGAGTGGCCGCCTGAAGAAAACCCTAGAAAACCAGCTACAAGAGATGGGTAAAGCTGTGATGGATTGCATGAAAAGAAGAGACAACCATCTTAAGTCTTTGCTTTGTCTTACACCTGGAGCTACTTCCACACCAACTACCACCTCAGCACCAGATGTACACTCAACTCCCATGCTACACCAGCTGCCTTATAGAATGGCCGTTAAAATCGAATTCCCTAAGTTTGGGAGCACAGGAGCTGAAGACCCGATAGCTTATCTGGAAAAATGTGCAGAGTATCTAGCTGTCCGACCCATGAGTGACGCTGAAATATTAGCAACTCTGCCATCGGTACTGACACATACCGCCAAGGATTGGTGGGTGGCTGAAAAAGCACAAGTTAAAACATGGAGTCAGTTCAAAACTGCCTTTTTGCGGTCCTTTTTACCCGATGATCATGAGGTTGAAGCGGAAAGGAGGATAAGAGAGAGAAAACAAGGGATTGATGAGGATCTTCGAACATTCGCTTTCCAGTATCGAGCCTTATGCCTTAGACTGAAACCAACGATGTCTGAGAGAGAGATTCTACAGGCTGCCTTAAGAAACTGTAATCCCCGTATTGCTAGTATTTTGAGAGGAACAGTGACTACCTTTGATGACTTGGTGCGCACAGGAGCTTTGGTAGAGCGGGACATTGCTGAGGAGAGGGCCTTCTGGAAGCAACGTCAGGCTGAACAGTCTTCCAGAAGAGGAGGCCAAGATAAGTACAGCAGAGGTAAGCCTGGAAGTCACAGCATGGCATTAGTGACCAGAGGTAATGTCAAGCTTCTAACCTTGACTATAACTTTGCGTAGCCAACCGTGTGAAGCCATCCTGGATACAGGCAGCTCCTACTCATTGATCCAGGAGTCATTGTGGAGGAGATGGAAGGATGAGACGGAGTCTTGGCGGTCCAGTCGGGGACAGACATTTACCCTTGCCAATGGCCATATCCAGAGGGCATTGGGTGAAGTTACTTGGGAGTGTGCCCTGCAAGGATGCACAAACCCGTTGCGACTATTCATCATGAGAGATGAGGACTTAGCCTTTCAGCTCATATTAGGCCTTGAGTTCCTGGTAACATGCAGAGTCAAGTTGGATTTTGACTCCTCCACATATTCATTGCCTGGAGAGAAAGAAACAGTACATCCTTTCTCTTGTTATGACCAACCACCATCAGTTAACATACACTGTGCACTGCCGATAGTGCAAGTATCTAGTGATACCACAGCTGCCATCAAGGATTTGGTGGGTCTTGCGGATGCCTCCCGTACAGAGAAGAGGCGTTTAGAGGGGTTGCTGTTTAATTGGCCGACTGTCTGTACAGATACATTAGGTAAAACTTCTATCATTAAGCACCAGATTATAACTAATGACCCCGTTCCAATACGGAAAAGAGCATATCCCGTTCCAATCAATAAGCAAAACTTTATTGATGAGGAAGTCAAAGCCATGCTGAATAAAGGTATAATACGACCATCTGTCTCCCCATGGGCAGCTCCAGTAGTGCTAGTGCCCAAGAAGGATGGGGGTATACGTTTCTGTGTGGATTTTCGAGCACTGAATGCCAAAACCCCACTGGATGGTTTTCCCATGCCTCAGATACAAGAGATCTTGGAGTCTGTCTACGGAGCAACAGTATTCAGTACCTTAGACCTCAAGACTGGATACTGGCAAGTAGTGATGGATGAAAGTAGCATCCAAAAAACTGCTTTTGTTACAAAGTACAACCAGTATGAGTTTGTTCGTCTACCATTTGGGTTGAAAAATGCTGGAGCAACATTCCAAAGGCTCATGAACATAGTTCTACAAGATCTTATTGGTAAATGTTGTTTTGTGTACATAGACGACATTGTCGTGTACTCCAGAGACATCCAGCAACACTTCCGGGATCTGAAGAAGGTGTTTGTTGGGCTGGAATCGGCTGGCCTAACCCTCAACCTTAGGAAATGTAAATTGGTAAGGAAATCACTGACTTTCCTAGGACACGTCATTTCAGCGGAAGGCATCAAGACAGAGGATTCCAAAGTGGATGCTGTCAAGAATTTTCCTGTGCCCAAAAACATTAAGGGAGTAGAGCGATTCCTAGGTCTTGCTGGGTGGTATCACTGATTTATTCCATATTTTTCAGAACGTGCTGCTCCATTTCATGCACTTAAGAGGAAGGGTGTACCATGGAACTGGACTAAGGAGTGCCAACATTCTTTTGAAGATTTGAAGGATGCCCTGCAAAAGACCTCAGTTCTGGTGCCCCCAGACTCAAGTAAATCATTTAAAGTGCAGACCGATGCAAGCGACTTAGGACTTGGAGCTGTCCTGACTCAGGATTCGGAAAAGGGAGAACACGTCATCGCCTATGCATCCCGTCTGCTTCAAGGAGCTGAAAAAACATATGCTGTTTCAGAGAAGGAATGCCTCGCGGTTGTCTGGGCGGTTGAGAAGTGGCGACAGTACCTAGAAGGGGAAACCCTTCGAAGTTCTGACTGATCATGCCGCACTCACTTGGGTATTCAACCATCCTCGTCCAACATCAAGACTTACTAGGTGGGCTATCCGACTCCAGGGATTTGACTTTACTGTGAGATACCGAAAAGGGAGATGTAATGTTGTGCCTGATTCGTTGTCCCGTGCATTGCCTGAGGGAGAGCCACTGGGAAGTGTTGCGGTATGCCAGGCAAAGGATGTGAATGGAGACTTACCGATCAACTGGGAAGAACTTGGTCGAAGCCAAAAAAGTGATCAATCATTGCAGCCTCTGTGGGATGAAACAAAGCTTAACCCTATTGACCCCCAACGTATCCATTATGTTGTACAGAACAGCTTTCTGTTCAGATGTGTCCCTGGAAGTCAAAAGGGTCATACTTTGCAAGTAGTCATCCCAAAGGATCTCCGGCAGCAATTTCTCCAGTTTGCGCATGACAATCCTTTAAGTGGGCATCTTGGACGCATGAAAACATTGCGGAGACTACTCAACGTGGGGTACTGGCCAGAAATCCAGCGAGATGTATGGGATCACTGCAAACAATGCCAAACCTGTCAGCAATACAAGCCACGTATATCCAAACTTTCTGGAACCCTTCAATCCACTCCGGTAAAAGAACCCGGATATATGATAGGCATTGATCTTATGGGACCATTTCCAAGGAGCACGAAGTTGAATGAGCATTTATTGGTTTCTGTGGATTACTGTAGCAAGTGGGTCGAGGTGTTCCCTTTGCGGTCAGCAAAGACACCTTTGATAACTAACATCCTTATCAAAGATATCTTTACCCGTTGGGGGGTACCTACGTATTTGGTATCAGACCGAGGACCACAATTTACCTCACAACTTCTGAACGCTACCTGCAGACAATGGGGTGCCATTCAAAAACTTACCACTGCATACCATCCGCAGACTAACCTGACAGAAAGGGTAAACAAAACTCTCAAGACTATGATTGCCTCCTATGTCAAGGACAATCATCGGAATTGGGACCAATGGATCCATGAGTTCAGGTTTGCAATCAATTCAGCTTGGCAGGAGAGTACGAAGTATACCCCAGCGGAAATCGCTCTGGGACGCAAGTTGAAAGGACCCCTTGAACTATTTCAATATCGTTCGCCTGATCCTGACCAATCTGCGTATGAAGTTGTTGAACGTCAGCAAGCACTTCTGGAGAGAGTAAAGGAGAATGTTGTGAGAGCCCAAAGCAGACAACAGAGGTACTACAACCTGAAGAGGCGGCAAGAGACCTTCCAGGAAGGGGAACTCGTCTGGGTTCGTACTCACCCGTTGTCTCATGCAAAGGATGCCTTTATGGCCAAACTAGCTCCTAAGTGGCATGGGCCAGCCAAAGTCTTGAAACAGTTGAATAACGTAAACTACAGAGTTGAGCTGTCAACCGAACCTAAACAAGTTGAGACATACCATGTAGAAAATCTGAAAAGGTTTTACGGCCAGGTCAGGCCTTCTTCTGAGAGGGGGGGTGTGTAACAGTTCTAGTAAACTGTTACCTGTCTCCTATGTTGAATGCAAGTTGTAATTTCACTCCCTGCCATTAGAGGGCAATAGGGAGCCATTATCTGGGAGATCTCTCCAGGCCAGAGAGTTAAAGGAAGAGGGAAGTGTGAGTTAGGAATACCTGTTAGCTGAGAGCACATGCTCTTTCCATGCTTTCATTTGGAAAACCCTGTTGAGGAACATCTGTGTTCAATATCTCAATGTGAGTTGATTTATTTGTTTCTTTAACATTAACAAAGGTTTATAATGCGAAAGTATTTTGCTTGTTGAACCTCATGTTGTATTGTTTGTTTTATTTTAATCAGAGGGTTTTGGTATCTGCTTGATATTGAGGGCTTCTCAACTGGTTCAAGTTCTTTGTGTTATTGTTTTCAACGTGGAAGTATATCCGAACTCCTGAACGAAAAGACACTTTTTCCTTGGATTAACCCTTGATTGAACAAATGTGGATGATGCTATTTTAACATCTTAAACATCTACAATGGTGTGATGGACCAAGGACATTTGTGGTAACTCTGGACTTTAATATTGGGTGTACATTTATAAGATTTTACTTCCAAATGCTCTGCCTCATGTAATTTTGTCAAGACATTTTGTATGATCTAAAAATGTATACTGTACTTAAGGGAAATATAATTGTTGGTAAATGGTGATTGATCCCTCCTCATTTATTTATGTGACCCTTGACTTTAGTGTTACACTGGGATCAGAAGGAGAAGGAGAAGGAATAAGAATCACTAGGAAGGCTCTATTTACTTTTTTAAAAGACTCAGGGTTATGGAGTAGAATTTAAAATGACATGATAATACACACTCCAGTACAGTAGGTGGTGGCATGCACCTAAACGTTGTTTGCAGTCCGCCATTAAATAAGAGAAGAAGAAGAAGAAGAAGGTTTAGGGGTGGGTTTAGGGATTAAGGGGTGGAGATGGGTAGGTTTAGGGGTAGGTTTAGGGATCAGGGGGTGGAGATGGGTAGGTTTAGGTATATGTAAGGTGGGAGGAGTTGGATCTAGATCCGACTCCTCCCCGTGGATTTCATGTTCTGCAGTGAGGACCATCTCGTTTTTATTGCTTTCAGGTGAGTTTAGTTTCTTAAATCACACGAATAATACACACAACTGTGCTTGACATTTATCTTATTTGTAATTGACACGCTTCTGTTGAATTTTTACTTATAGAAATGCTTTATTGTCTTCGAAAAAAAATCCGTTAGCATCTCAACCGTTTTCAGAAAAGGTAACGTAGGCTAACTGCTTAATCACATCTTATATGTAGATTAGATGTTTTTAATCGTTTTGTTAAGGGTTTTGCTTGGAAGTGAGCTCATTTATTTAACATAAACGTATGTATTATTTAACAGAAACATATGTGCTGTTAATCGGTGACGTCACTTACATGGAGCGCTAAAATTGGCTGAAACTAGCTCAATGGTAAACAAATATTGATAAACAAATGATCTGTGATTTCAGCAGCAACAAAATAACAACAGAGGGGAAGCTCTACTATTGCAACATTGCTGAAGAAAGCTGCTGCCAGAGAAAGACACAGGTAAACTGAGGAAGCCCATTAAATAACTTTAAATCCATTTTCTCACAATGTTTTTCACCTAACGTTATATCACCATGCATCTGTTTTCTTATTTATTTTATTTGTTTAATTTATTTTAAGAAGGTTTTGACATCCAAACGTTAGTGACACTGTTGGAGCAATATGAATAAGTAAACCTAAAAACATAAATTCTGTTATGCTAATTTAAGAAATAATTTTCTGTATGTTATTCTTTCTATTTTCCTTGCCTTTAAATAAACCTGGCAAGCGGTTTGTTGTGTTCCTAGATCCTTCCATGCTGATGGCCTGCACAATAGTAGAGTTGGAGCAGATCAACATCTCTATGGCGCTGTGAACCCTATGACTTGTAAGTAAAACTTTCAACTAATGTCAAACATACAGTATTGGTATTAACGGCATGATAACGACACCAAACACACCGCCAAGATGACAACTGCCTTGATAAAGGTGTAGGTGATGGAGTGGCCAGTATGTCTCCAGATCTGAACCCTAATGAGCAACTGTGGGGCTTCCAGAAGCAGAAGGTGGAGAAGCGCCATGTGTCTAACAGCCAGCAGATCTGTGATGTCATTATGGAGGAGTGGAAGAGGATCCCAGCAACAACCTGTGCAGCTTAGTCTTAGTGATGGGAAGTCCGGATAATTTTACTGACTCTCTTGTTTGTTCTCGTTCATCAAAATGAACAAATCTTTTTTTCAAGTCATTTCGTTAATTTAAGGGGCTTTAAATGTTATACTTTTAAAGGTGCTCTAAGTGATGTTGGGTGTCGTCACTTCTTGTATGAATGTGCTCAGCACCACTGCTCACTATACACAGAATACGCGCAATTTATTACCACTATTATTTATGCATTTAAGATTGAATTCAGTGTCTGGAGTTATATCCCTTTGTGGTGTGTATTCTTCTAATTTCAGCTCCTGAGTCCATTTTGGGGTGATGGTCAAGACAGCGAAAAGCTGGACTGTAACCTACTGGCCTATATGCTTCCTATGCATGACCACATTAATATTAATTTATAATTATAAATATATATATATTATTAAAATAATAAATATATATATATATATATATATATAATATATAATATATAATTTATTTATAATCTGTTTTTGTTCACACAAAATAAATAAATAAATGACGGATCCCTGCTTTGTATTTTATCTTTGAATGTGTTAAACGTGCATGCTTATTCCTGATTAAGGTTCTGCAAGAACAAGTGTATTCTAGTTTGGTTCCCTATAGGTCCCTACAGGTCCTTGACACCAGTGAGAACGTTCTGGGAACATCACATTTCCAAATCTTTAAATCAGGGAGTAGATTAGATATTAATAATTATAGACCAATCAGTATTTTGCCTGTTATATCAAAAATTATTGAAAAATGGATAGCAAAACAATTAATAAAACATTTAAATATATGTGGCTCTCCTCTGCATCCTATGCAATTTGGCTTCCGTGCTCATCATTCAACCGAAACAGCTGTGAATGTCTTTATGGAAAAGGTTAAACTTTCGTTAGACACACATCCAGTTGTTGGTGCTGTTTTCCTAGATTTGAAAAGGGCGTTTGATACCGTCAATCACCAAATGCTCTTGTCTAGATTGACAAAATTCAATTTTTCCAAACAGGCCATCAGCTGGATGGACTCATACTTAACAAATAGAATGCATTGTGTCTTGGTTGATAATATTAAATCTTCTTATCTTGAATGTCCAGTAGGAGTCCCTCAAGGCTCCGTACTTGCACCGATTTTATTTTCCTTATACATAAATGATTTGCCTACAGTATGCCAAAACACAAATATCTTGATGTATGCAGATGATGCAGTAATTTTCACACATGCAAAAACTGTTAAAGACGTATCTCAATTGCTTACATCTGAACTGAATCGGGTACAGGAACTCATGTCTACTATTGAATCCTAAAAAAACTGTCTGTATTATGTTCTCTAAACAGCAGATTGAATTGACACGTTCAAATGTATTTTTAAAACAAGAAGAACTACAGATTGTAAATGAATTCAAATACCTTGGCGTTGTACTAGATCCCACACTGTCTTTTAAAAATCATATCAAAAGTCTTTCAAAAACTGTGAAATTCAATCTTGCCAATTTTAGATATATCAGACCGTCACTCTCATGTAAAGCAGCCAGAATGTTTCTACATTCTATGATCTTCTCTCATATTGAATATTGCTTTACAAACTGGTCACTCACAAATGCTACAACGCTCAAACCAATGGTGTCACTTTTTAAACGAGCTTTAAAAATATTTGATAAAAAAACGCTTTCATATCATTATTGTCTAATATTACAGAAATATAATCTACTGAGTTTTGAAAATTTCTTAAAGTTTAAATATTCTTGTGCGATATATAAGGTCATACATGGACTTGCCCCACCCCCACTAAGTGAATATATTAAATTGAAAACTATGGGAGAAGGGAGAACTGTAACCAGGGCTTCCACCAGAGGTGACTGTATGGTGCCCTACAGACATCTGGACAACATGTTTTGTCAACTAGATGTACCGCATCGCGGTACAAAATATGACCGCCGCTCAGGCCTGCACTGGCTTTCCACAAAAATAAATGACGTAGAGTAATTTGGCTGTATTGCGTGTTTATGTATATACCTAAAAAAAGTTATAGTATGTGCATGTCTGTCTGTGTGTGTGTGTGTGTGTGTGTGTGTGTATGTGTGTGTATTTGTGTATGTGTGTGTCTGTGTGTGTGTGTGTGTGTGTCTGTGCGTGTATGTATGTGTGCGTACATGTGTGCGCGTGTGTGTTTGTGTGTGTGTGTGTCTGTGCATGTGGATTTGTATGTGTGTGTATGGGTGTGTGTCTGTGCGTGTGGATGTCAGTGTGTGTGCATGCTTGCGTTTGTTTGTATTCCTGCATGTGTGTGTGTGTGACAGTATCATCCTACCCCCGTGGCCCCCGGGGACCAAACGAAATTTTTCCGTAGAAGTCTAGTGGGGCTACATGCCCACCAAATTTCATGTTCTTAAAGTTTAAATATTTAAATATCTTAAAGTGTTTCGGTGTCCCTGGTATCGTTGACGAAAAATTTACGGGGGCCCCAGCGCAGGGGGGGGAAGTGGCCCCCGGGGACCAAACGAAATTTTTCCGTAAAAGTCTAGTAGACCAACATACCATAAAAATTTCTTCATCCTCGGTGCCACGGTTCAGGTAGTTATTTAGGAAAAACTGCATTTTTTGGGGTTTGGGGGGGCCCAGCGCGGGGGGGGGAGTGGCCCCCGGGGACCAAACGAAATTTTTCCGTAGAAGTGTAGTGGGGCTACATGCCCACCAAATTTCATGTTCCCCGGTGCTTCGGTGTCCCTGGTATCGTTGACGAAAAATTTACGGGGGCCCCAGCGTGGGGAGGGGGGAGTGGCCCCCGGGGACCAAACGAAATTTTTCCGTAAAAGTCTAGTAGACGAACATACCATAAAAATGTCTTCATCCTCGGTGCCACGGTTCAGGTAGTTATTTAGGAAAAACTGCATTTTTTTGGGTTTGGGGGGGCCCAGCGCGGGGGGGGAGTGGCCCCCGGGGACCAAACGAAATTTTTCCGTAGAAGTCTAGTGGGGCTACATGCCCACCAAATTTCATGTTCCCCGGTGCTTCGGTGTCCCTGGTATCGTTGACGAAAAATTTACGGGGGCCCCAGCGCGGGGGGGGAAGTGGCCCCGGGGACCAAACGAAATTTTTCCGTAAAAGTCTAGTAGACCAACATACCATAAAAATGTCTTCATCCTCGGTGCCACGGTTCAGGTAGTTATTTAGGAAAAACTGCATTTTTTGGGGTTTGGGGGGGCCCAGCGCGGGGGGGGAGTGGCCCCCGGGGACCAAACGAAATTTTTCCTTAGAAGTCTAGTGGGGCTACATGCCCACCAAATTTCATGTTCCCTGGTGTTTCGGTGTCCCTGGTATGGTTGACGAAAAATTTACGGGGGCCCCAGCGCGGGGGGGGGGAAGTGGCCCCCGGGGACCAAATGAAATTTTTCCGTAAAAGTCTAGTAGACCAACATACCATAAAAATGTCTTCATCCTCGGTGCCACGGTTCAGGTAGTTATTTAGGAAAAACTGCATTTTTTTGGGTTTGGGGGGGCCCAGCGCGGGGGGGGAGTGGCCCCCGGGGACCAAACGAAATTTTTCCTTAGAAGTCTAGTGGGGCTACATGCCCACCAAATTTCATGTTCCCCGGTGTTTCGGTGTCCCTGGTATCGTTGACGAAAAATTTAAGGGGGCCCCAGCGCGGGGGGGGAAGTGGCTCCCGGGGACCAAACGAAATTTTTCCGTAAAAGTCTAATAGACCAACATACGATAAAAATTTCTTCATCCTCGGTGCCACGGTTCAGGTAGTTATTTAGGAAAAACTGCATTTTTTTGGGTTTGGGGGGGCCCAGCGCGGGGGGGGGAGTGGCCCCCGGGGACCAAACGAAATTTTTCCTTAGAAGTCTAGTGGGGCTACATGCCCACCAAATTTCATGTTCCCCGGTGTTTCGGTGTCCCTGGTATCGTTGACGAAAAATTTACGGGGGCCCCAGCGCGGGGGGGGGAAGTGGCCCCCGCGGACCAAACAAAATTTTTCCGTAAAAGTCTAGTAGACCAACATACCATAAAAATTTCTTCATCCTCGGTGCCACGGTTCAGGTAGTTATTTAGGAAAAACTGAATTTTTTTGGGTTTGGGGGGGCCCAGCGCGGGGGGGGGAGTGGCCCCCGGGGACCAAACGAAATTTCCCTGGTATCGTTGACGAAAAATTCAGTAAGGTGACGAAAAAAAAAAAAAAAAAAAACTTTGACAATCCCTATATGACCGGCTAGCTACGCTAGCGGCGGTCATAATTAAGGGGTCAGAGATATGGAATACGTTACCGGTTGCTGTTAGAGAATGTTCAACATATCCTAGGTTTAAGAATCAACTTAAACAATGGTTCAAAACACATCAAGTTTGTGCTCACTAACTGTATTTATTGTAATGTGGTCAATTGGGTATTTTTTTTGGTACTGTTTAAGTATATGTATGTATATCAAACTAAACCCAGCACTTATTGTATTTATTAGTATTTTATCATATAGAATAGCACTTTACTGGTTATATAAATATGTATGTGTATCTTGTATTTTGTATTTTGTATTAGATGCCCTGTCTGAAAACTGTGGTATCTCGTATAATATGTTTGTTGAATTTTATGGTGTGTTGTAATTATGTTGTACTATATTTAGTGTCTAGTCTTGTTATTTGATACTGTGATGACCTGACGGGGGACTACAGATGTAAAGTAGCCCTATGGGCTAACTCTGGCATATTTACACTGCTGAAAAGCTAAGATGTTCATTAATATGCATTGTCCCTCTTAAATAAACAAATAAATAAAATAAAAAATAAATAAAACATGGTCCCCTAAACGTTCCGATAACGTCACGAATGTTCCGTGGAGGTCCGCAAAATAACGTCCCCTGACCCTTTAAAGAACTCCACATCATGACCGTCTCCGAACTCTCTGCTCGTTCTTTCAGTTATAATTATAACTGAAAGAACGAGCAGAGAGAGAGCCGGCTCTTCGGAGCCAGGCGAAAGTGTAAACAAGACTTCACCGTCTCCAAACTAAGCGCTGTCTTGCTCTCTCTCCCTCGCACATATTAATCAAAATGAATTGACACGGTGGTAAAAGGTCGGAAGACCAAAGTTTCATGTGGAGCATTCAGAGATTTTTTTTCCCCCAGAATTACCGCTGGGTGTGAATTGTGCTAAATAAGTTTCCTTATCTTCTCTGAAAAGCGTTCCGGACATTCAGCTGACATAAAACAACACTTTAATTAAACGAAAAAAACTATCCAGTGATGAAATGTTTTCTGTGTTGACAGAAATCTTGGATGTCCATGTCCTAACTGCTGGGATAATCACACAACGCGCATGACACGTCCAGTTCGCGAACTAATGACTCCTTTGAACCGATTCATTTTAATGAATGGTTAAAACAACTGATCTTTCCAACAGTGAACTCAGGAGACGTCTGAATCGGTGTATAACTAATCAGTAACACTTTACAATAAGGTTCTATACATAAATTACATAAAAAATACAGTTTTAAGCTTTAAAATAAATAAAACCACTTGTTTTTTGAAAAGCATATGACTACATTTTTCCACACAGTGCTATCAAGAATCGATAAGAGAATCTTTAAAGAATCAGATCGATAAGCAGAATCGTCAGTGGCATTGATATTGATAATCTTATCAATTCCAATCCCTATGTGGAGACAGTAAAATTATAATCAAACATTAAAGAACATAGGCTACATGTTTTTTTTAATAGTTCTTTTTTTTTAGAGTTAAAAGATTAAAACATTTTTCTAACTAACGCTAACATGAGGACTTGTGTCACTGTCAGTCTTTTTACATCAGTGCAAAACTAGGGTAGATTAACCACTATTCATCAGCATTGATTAATCCCATGGCATGTAGCAAAAAAAAAAAAAAAAAGGTGCGACCAAATCATATGCTGGTGCGACTAACAGAAAGTTGGTAGCACCAGTGCAACCAGTGGAAAAGTTAGTCTGGAGCCCTGCTATAGACTCCTTCTGCTGATAAATCAGCTATACAGAGGTCCCCTTTTGATCTACTGAACTTATTTCTGGCCAGAGTCCGTGAACTTAGATATACATATAGACTGACTTCTCGTATAAACTCACTATACATATAGACTGACTTCTCGTAATGTTAAATCAGGCAGACAGTAGTCCATATTTGACCTTCTGATCATATTTCTGGCCAGAGACCTTGAACATACCATATTATACATATTTCTCCTACTATACAGACTTCTCGTGATGTTATATCAGCCAGACTGTAGTCACAATTTGACCAATTGAATATATTTTTGGCCAAAGAATCCTCAAAATGTTTTTTACTATTATAAACTTATCGACTCCTTCTGATGTCAAATCAGCCTTACAGAAGTCCATATTTGACCCAAGGAATATATTTATGGCCAAAGAGTCCTCGATCTTGGACTTTCTATACATTTTCATAGACTCCTTTTAATGCTACATAAGCCATATAGATCCATATCTGACCTTTAGAACTTATTTCTGGTCAAAGTGTCCTAAAAGTTTTTAAACTATATAAAGTTATAGACTACTTCTGAGGTTAAATCAGCTAAAGAGAGGTCCCCTTTTGATCTACTGAACATATTTCTGGCCAAAGAGTCCTTAAAGATTAACACTATACATTCAGATTGATATCTTCGGATGTTATATCATCCTGACAAAAGTCTATATTTGAAATACTGACATTTCTTCTGGCCAAGGAGTACTCGAAACTTGACCTTTCCATATATACTCGTTGACTCTTTCTGATATTATGTCAGCCATACAGAAGTCCATATTTGACCCAAGAAACATATTTCTGGCCAAAGAGTCCTCGATCTTGGGCTTTCTATGTATACTCATAGACTCCTTCTGATGCTTCATAAGCCATATAGATGTCCATATCTGACCTTTTGAACTTATTTCTGGTCAAAGTGTCCTCAAAAATTTTCAAACTATATAAAGTTATAGACTCCTTCTGCTGACAAATCAGCTATACAGAGCTATACCCCCTTTTTACCTACTGAACTTATTTCTGGCCAAAGAGTTCTTGAACATTATCTTGCAATACTACAGATTTACTTCTTGTGATGTTATATTAACCAGCCAGTAGTCTATTTTTGACCTACTGAACATATTTCTGGCCAGAGTCCGTGAACATGAACTCACTATACATATAGACTGACTTCTCGTAATGTTAAATCAGGCAGACAGTTGTCCATATTTGACCGATTAAAAAAAAAAAAATTGACCAAAGAGATCTTAAAAGGATTTTGTCTATCATAAACGTATAGACTCCTTTTGATGTTAAATCAGCCATACAGTAGTCCATATTTGACCTTCTGAACATATTTTTGGCCAAATAATCCTAAAAATGTTTTTCACTATTATAAACTTATCAACTCCTTCTGATGTCAAATCAGCCTTACAGAAGTCCATATTTGACCCAAGGAACATATTTACGGCCAAAGAGTCCTCGATCTTGGACTTTCTATACATACTCTCTGAGTCCTTCTAATGCTACATAAGCCATATATCCATATATACATTTTGAACTTATTTCTGGTCAAAGGGTCCTCAATATTTTTAAACTATCTAAAGTTATAGACTCCTTCTGATGATAAATCAGCTATACAGAGGTCTGCTTTTGACCTACTGAACATATTTCTGGCCAAAGAGTCCTTAAAGATTAACACTATACATTCAGATTGATATATTCGGATGTTATATCATCCTGACAAAAGTCCATATTTGACATACTGAAATATTTTCTGTCCAAAGAATACTCGAAACTTGACCTTTTGAACTTATTTCTGGTCAAATTGTCCTCAAAATCTTTCAAACAATATAAAGTTATAGACTCCTGACTCCTGATGATAAATCAGGTATACAGAGGTCCCCTTTTTTGACCTTGTGAACATATTTCTGGCCAAAGAGTTCTTGAACATTATCTTGCTATACTACAGATTGAGTTCTTGTGATGTTATATTAACCAGTGTTGTGGCAGTTTAATTCACTAAACAATCATCTTTGGCGTAAGAGACAGTCTGGAATCAAATGATCATTAAAAAGTAATTTATTGTCTTGCAAGAGGCCCAATTGCCACACAGAGGTAGTCAGTACAGTCTGTGAAACAAGTGCGACCAGGAGGGAGGGGCAGGCCAGTCTTTATACTCTGTTATTGTTATCTTCCAAGGTTCTTTAAACTCCAAAGATGGATAAGACACCACCAGTGATCCTATTATACTGAACTTTAGTTTAGCTTAACTTACAGCCTGCAAGTCCTAAATTGGACAGCCCTTTGACCTTAGGGGTCAGGGCTTCAGCCTTCAAAGCTCTCCCCCTCTTTCTCCTGCCTCACAGAAGTTCCACATCAATCATTATATCACATAGTCAGCAACACACATAGTCAATCTAGTGTATGTTAATGAAAATCAAAGTAAGTAATGAAAATCAAAAATCTCCCATTACACTCCTCCCTTTTTATCATTCATTGATAATTGTTTCATCAAAAACACACAGTACTAATAATCATAATGAAACGTACCAAGTTCAAGTCTTACATCACACTTATACTTCTCATTTCTGAATTTCATATAACTGATCATACTCTTAAACTTAGTAGAAAAAGATTAAAATTAAAACTATTAGGCAAAAACATTAGAATTAAAACTAGTTTGAAAAAAGATTAAAATGAAATAAGCTCAGGCTATTTTTTCAGGGATAGACCCTTAATTTTACAGCAAGCAGATAAAGGTTTATTCTGGAACCGGGCTAGACGAACGAGCTCTGTCATTGCATCCCCAACACTATAGGTCGGACCCTCAGTCATTACAGTACAAGAAAAAGTTGGATTAATATTTAGTAGGAAAACAAAACATGCTATAAAAACACAGATAAAGTAGATAGGAAAACTCCTCATATTCAAACCCTGTCCTTGTATGCCATCTCGTAACACGGATGGCTACTGCTTTTAACCCTCTTTACATATCATCATCGTTCTAAAAAATAAAAACATCAGAAAAATTCAACAAAAATGAAATAAGCAAAATAAAAACATAAGGGACTGTTCGTTTTTTATTTAAGGGGCCACCGGAGGAGTTTTGAGATCTGTTGTCAAAAAAGACATGACCCTCCCTTCGCCAGCAATACATTTTTCTATGACCCTCCAAAATGATTGTGAAAAAAGGCATGACCCTCCCCGATCATTTATTGATTAGCCTACTTCTGTACTGCGCTTGGCAAAGATGTTCAGATAGCCATTGTTTGTTTGTTTTTTAAAACCATAAACTCTTGCTTTCTCATCTTACTATGGCTGTAACGATAGACCAAACCTACGATTCGGTTCGTATCACGATTTTTGATTTTAGATTTGAAAAAAATCATGTTTTTGGTGCTGATGTGTGACTCGTTCAACATGTGGGTGGCGCTGCCAACAAAGCATCTAAAAGCTGTCACAAAGAACCGGCAAAAGTAATTATTATGAATATGTCAAATATAGCAAGGAGACATTTTAATTGTTTATTAATAAACACGTGTTTTCTGTGTCGACTGCAAAGATGAAGTTGACGATGCGTCGCGATCTTCTCAGAACGCGCCAGAGAAATGCACATTTCATAAGCAGAAAGCAGTCTGTTTTCCTTCGTTTTGAATTGTTCTGTTTAAAAGTAGACATTTCAAGCTTTCTATATATTTCTCAGGTCTGTGAGGCAAGTAGCCTTACGCTGAGTTTCGGTTCATTTATGAGACAAGAGTCCAGTTCTCGCCCGCGCCTCCGTGTCATGATTATCTATTTTCTACTATATTTACTTCTTAGGCTATTTAAATCCAGATAAAACATTGATTAAAATTAAGATACAATTAATAAAAAAACGAAATTCACTTTAAAGAAAGGCTTTGTGCTTTCTGTTTGAGGTCTCTGTGAAATTTTTAAAGTCGCTTTCAGAGCAGTCATGTCCGTAATGGAGAACTGTCACGCCCGTAACATTGTTTTCTTTTTTTTTTCACATAAATGCGACCACGAAAAATAAAATAAAAATAATATGTTATGTTCTGTGGAGGCCGATCTTTATTCATCCGGTGGGTATATATCTTTTGGTTTGCACAGTGTAATTTATAGAATTACTAAAAAATATTTTGCCACCTAAAAGTTAAAGATTTTTTGTGTCACGTCACATGTGTATTTCCCTCATATTAAATATAAAACTCATGTGTAGACTGATATTTTTCTAATGTCTTGACTCCTTTCAGACGTTTCAAAATATTGGTATTAAATGCATTTTCTGAGAATTTATATTTCAAGTATTGACTGGCTGCAAATGTCACGTCCATAACACTGGAATCGCCCAAGTTTAACGAATTTATCCTCAACTAGTTTTTGTGGTGTAGGTCTACGTATTTATGTTAACTTAAATAAATCTAATAGTAATTTAAAGATGTGGTAGCCCTACATCTTACACATCGTGGAAACAAAATAAGAATGGAAACTAAAATATGGTAGTATGCGCCTCAGTCCCAATACTGTAAAACTCGACGTAGGCCTACGTTCACAACATGTTAATGCAGTGGTAGAGTTACACTCACAGGACACTGTGCACTTATTCGCAATCACAAAAGTTCATTATTTGCTCGTGCTTTAAAGCTTTGCCGGGTAAACATTTCATTGGCGTTCTGTTCTGACATGACGCACTTTTTCTAAGCGCGAACTGAAGTGCGCGCGCAATGTCAAACAGCGCCAAACTGGATTTTTGTTGGGTCAGACCCATCTGATATCGAAGGGGGGCTGATAACGCGAGATCAACATTGACCTAAATGGAAAAAAAATAGCACCAAACAAGCCACTTTGAAATGTTGCTGTTTTCATGAATATAAAAGTTGGGTGACCCTCCCCCTAGACTAAAAAAAGTTGGATGACCCTCCCCTCAACAAAGAATAAAAAGACATGACCCTCCCCTATTTTCCTCCGGTGGCCCCTTCCATAAATACCGAACGGTCCCTAAACAGAAAACATAAAGAAAACATTCATTTACCACATGTTACTATAGCTTCCGCCATCAGTTTCAAAGTCACATTTTGTTCACCAGTTTCATCATAAGAATGGACTGTCATTTTCGCCAATTGAACATTCATTCCCGCACTCATATTCACCCATGAATAACAAAATTATCAGAATAACACATACAATCATAACCTATACATTCAGCCTTTTCCATTAATCCACGCCCATCCACATATTTCCTAACCATTTTTTGTTAACTTTTAATTCCATCGGGCAATGGTTTTACTTAGTAAGCTCTATTTAATACCCTATTTAATAAAATCTAACCCTAAGAGTCATCATTGAATAGATTTTCTACTTTCCCTGAAAACATTTGCACCAATCAAATCATTAGATCCATATCAATACTAAGCCCTAGTTTGATTTAATCAAAAAAATCATCAAAATCATCACAAAACAAATTATTCTGCTAAACTTAAACCATTAGTTGGTCCACATCCTCCTCCAGGTGTGTTGATCATCTCGTTCGCCCCATGGACATTCCGTCTTCACCAATATGACACTTTGCGTGCCGTTGCAATGGGCTTTCCCTCGCTGGCAAGGGAGGTACGTTACTAGCACGTCCTTGATCCCTCACTGCCCTCCGCGTCGGCGCGTGGGGTTGCTGAGGTTGGTTGGTGTAGTCTAAGGTGAGAGGCGTGGACCCAGGTGTCACCCTCTCCAACCACTTTCTGATCATTAAAAGATTTTCCTTCAGATCCCGACCGCACCTCCACTGGAATGAACCATTTCCTGCCTGCTGTCACCTGTGAATGCAGACCCTAGCTATTTTATTATTGACCGCTTGTCTAGCCGGTCGTCCCTTTTGGTGTGACCTGTGGAATCAACCGCCTGAAACATATTGTCACCAGATAATTTTGCTCACTGAATAGCACTCAGGGTCCTTGTTTTACCTGAAAAACACTCAACCCACTTTGCTCATGTCAACAAAACAATATTTCTACATTTGGAACAGAATCAGTTCTGTTCGACACAATCCATCCTGACATTCTGCCCTGTATCAAAAGTCTGCATGCTCTGTAAAGAAAAACAAATGTCGAGGTTACTGTCAGATAGTAAAGTACGTAGTTTCTTTTGTCTGCGGTGCTGCCGCGGCCTTCGCTGCCGCGGCCTTCGCTGCCGCATCTGCCCTGGCGTTCCCTGTTCAAACAGTCCCTGTTATTAGCACACACATACAACACTCTTGTTAGGGAGAAGAATGACCCCAGTTAAACCGAGTGTCCTCCCAACATTTATTGTCCCACCTGTGCGATTGCATTCAGCAAATGTGAACCCCTTGGTATGGCAATTGTTACCATCCCCCTTTTGATGCATGATCCACCATTACATTCTTCACTCCAAGCCACAATCTCATCTTCTTATCGAAGTATCTGAAGGACAGCGGCCCTCAGTTTCCCCGCATATCCTGCCTTCCAGGCCTGTTGTTTGGTCTCTTAAGTCAGTCATCAACAAACATTTTCCAATGTCAAAGTCATCAATTGTTTCTATCAGGTCAGGTCGTGGTGTACAGACTTGGTCAGTATCAGTCAAACAACATTCTCCTTCTTTGTTCAATTCACAATATTCATAAATGTGAAGGGCTCTCTGGATAAGTTGATATTGCCTTCGCCAATGTGTCACTTTTGTTGTTGCCATCAAATCTGTACCATTTTCTCAACTCATAATGGATGAAGATCTGCAACTTCACAGTTCAGATTTACATAAATACTTAAACTGATCCAGAAAGTAATTCAAATCAACACCATAAATGTCAAAAATAATTACTGCCAGACAGAGCTTGATGACTAATCACCTTAAAGCTTGCCCCGTGTTCTGTATTGTCTTTTCATCAGATTTTTGGCTTCTTTAAAATTTGTCATTTGCCTTAACCCATCTGTCATGATAAAACTCATTCCAGATGTTAATGACACAATATACACACTATTCAGACGGAATAGATCCCCTAAACAAACACATACCAAACATGAATTAACACTCATAAAACATACAATGCTGTCACCGCCAAACAAACACACACGCATACCTGACTATGAACCGCTCATATTCTCATATTCATATCTTTTGGTGTTTACTCTAAACATATTAAAATTTTAAAATAAGATTTTAAACTTCTCATTTTCCTGTAGCTTTGATCTAATTTTACATGGTCTCTTAACCAGTTTCAAAGCACGTCTGTTCATTATTCATTTTCTCTTAGAAAAGTCAGCTGGGTTGTTCTTGTTCATTATCATTATTTTGCTTCAGCTTGCTTTATCAGGCCGATAACAGAACGACAGACAGAGTACCCTTCCTCCACTCAGCAGTCTCTCTCACTATAAACAAATAATCTTTTCAACAGCCCCCTAAGACTGTAACTAAATAAATCATAGTCTAGAACCCTTAATAGTTCACAAATTTTAAAATACAAATGTTTAACTCAAATTAGTACCATTACAACAATCTAAAATACATTATGCTATGAGCATTTCTAAGGTTATCTTTAGTTTAAATACCCAATTCACCTAACCTTTGTTATCCAGAAATTTCTCTTAACTCATCACAAGCTGTCTTCATCTTTAGCCACCAACATGTCTAATGACTTTCAGGAGTTAAAACTATCTTACAGACATATTATTTCAATATCAACACTTCTATAGTTTTTTTTCCCTTGCCCATAAGGCAACCAGCATCATGTTCCTGACATAAATTAAGTTTTGTTACTGTCTCCACAACAAATAATGACAGTCCCCTCATGGTCTCAGCTGGCTCTTGAAAGCCCATTCCCATTAGCTCTTAATCTATAATTTTCTTTTCTTCAGGGTGTTGTCCCCTGGCATAGTTGCAGACACTTGTCATAATGAAAAACAAGCCATACAATGAATGCGGTTTTTCTGGTGAGTGGTATATAGAGGAACTCACATTTTCTGGGTCAGGCGTGCCGTAACTCCTCACAGCCCATCCGTCCTCTCAGTGATCTGCTGATGCTGCTGGCCTCACAGTCACCTGCTCAACTCTAATACCTTTCTCACATAAAAACACCTCCGCATTATGGAGATGCCCAGTGTTTGTGGCGTGACTTCCCCTGTCTTAGGTTGACCTTTGGCCAAAAGATCTTACCCGTCTTTGGGGTAAGCACTTCGTACACACTTGGTTACCGCTCTTTCCCATCACGAAATCAGTTTTCCCCAACAGACTCAGTTGTTTTCTGGAGCTAGGAAAGGCACATTCAAGAGTCACCAGAGCACTCTGGACTGCCTAATAGTGTTAACACAGGGAGACAGGTTAATAACAACAGTATTTAATCACAAAAATCTGTTAAATCTGTCCGAATTAGCAAAATCTCAGTGAATTTTAATCACATCCGTCTATTCAGTGTACTGTTACATCTGTAGCCGGAACCATTAGCCCTGTTTCATGGTGGAGGCTAAAATCAGACAAAGAAGTTACTGGCCCTGAATTAAACTAGTCAGAAACGTCCCTTCTATCGTTTAAGACTTCTTTAAAGTCATTCAGTTTTACTTTTAAAACATTTACAAACTTCCCTTTAAATGTATGAAATGCCTGTAGCATGATTTCTTTTAACATCTCCATATCTGTGGTTTTCAACTAAAACACTGTGCCTTACTATAAATAGCTTATTATCATTTATGACACAGGCTCAGATAACAGCTTTTAGCTGACATTGAATGAGAGAGAGATCCTGAAGCATTTAGGACTGGTACACTGCACTCTCATAAACTTCTAAAATCAAACTTTATCTACCATCTTTTAACTCTAGCCCAGCGTTAGGCATCTTTGCCAGAATTTACATGTATTTTCCAACAACCATATTTTATATTTGTCTTTTGCCCACATTACAAATTTTCACTCAGATCATGTCTCTGTCGCGCTGGCCGTTTCAGCCACAGCACACACCAGATTCAGATAAGCAAACTGTTTCAGCCAATCACAAGCTTATCTTCTTAAAGCAAAACATCAGCTCCTAGTTCTTTCATGGTCAACACTATTCCATCCACGTTCAAAACACTTAACAATCTGTTTGTTTAATCAGATGCCTTTCTACACATTTTACATTTAGCAACCTGTATTCCTCAATTCACTAGCTCTTTCCTTCAAAAGGATTCCCGACTTAAATCTTTCAACCTTCTTTTAACCTTCAATCTTCTTACGACTTCCATCTATCCACTTTCCTTTAACTTTCTTTTCTACCTCACTTACTCGTACGTTCTTTTCACTTTCTTTAACACTGCGTTCACATTCTTAGTTCTTTCTCAGACTACTTTCAAACACACATTAATACACGTCACTTTCACATTATCACTTTCTTTTCTGAGTGTCCATTTACAATTACGGGCTAAATGGCCCTGCTGACCACAATTAAAACACTCTTTTTGCCTATAGTTTGATCATTGAGCTTTCAAACGGCTCCAACTTACTGCACACCCTTGAAGCAGTGTGTCCCGATCAGGAATGTAAACAGAGCCACTGATAAGCAGTTCTCTGTATTCTTTTACAGTCCACCAGTGGCAGATTCAATCACATAGCCGAATCATAATCTTCATCATTATCATTGGCAGCATTAATTTTCTCTTCATAAAGTATAAAATTTGTACTATATGCCATCAATTTAATTAAAACAAATCCAAATTAATGTTATCATTATTTTCTCATTCCCACTTATCTCTGCTGTTTCACAAAAAAAACTAAATGTCATATTACTCATATCTCAATCCCTAAAATGCACAGACAGCCATTATAGCTGCCTCCTCCTTCAACTCTTGTTACGAAAATTCTCTAGACATCATTATTTTACCAATAAAATATATAATTGTTCCCCATTCTGCTTAATAAACCTTTGTTCACTTAATTTGACTTGCATGCATTTTGCCCATATGTTTCTTCATTGCACAGTATACCGGTGTGCAGTATTTACTATTAGATGTCCCCATAATGGCTGTTATTTTCCTTCTTTCACTATTGCATGTGGATTTTACTTCAGCGCGCTTACTCTAATTTTCACCCGAAATCAGGAAAGGTTTGGAATTAATTTCTGCTTACTTTCAATTTCTTTCCCTGGAATTCCTCCAGCGATCAATTATTTCAGCCCCTATTAATTTCAATAACGAGTACTCGGCTTTGGTCCGGACAATGTCTTGACCTCCTCTAGGTCTCAATTTCCTCGCCCCTTTTAAAGCCTCTTCTTTTCCTCGTACCACAGTTCTAGCTTCAGTTCTTAAATACAGCCATTATGGTTTATCCACAAAATTTTCTTTTCAAAATCCCCAAATGAAAAATAAATTTGCTGTCTCTTACCCAAGATTTTCTGTTGCCACCTGGATTCTTTCTGATTCCAGTGGAGTTCCTCCTGGCCCTGATAGCAGTTGGCTCTTCTCTCTCAATTCTGCGAGGTAAGACTAAAGCCTGGTGCTTCAGGATGATCAGTCGTCAATCCGCTTTACTCAGGGCCAGAAGAAACTGCCATGGAATCCCACTTCTGACACCAACTGTTGTGGCAGTTTAATTCACTAAACAATCATCTTTGGCGTAAGAGACAGTCTGGAATCAAATGATCATTAAAAAGTAATTTATTGTCTTGCAAGAGGCCCAATTGCCACACAGAGGTAGTCAGTACAGTCTGTGAAACAAGTGCGACCAGGAGGGAGGGGCAGGCCAGTCTTTATACTCTGTTATTGTTATCTTCCAAGGTTCTTTAAACTCCAGAGATGGATAAGACACCACCAGTGATCCTATTATACTGAACTTTAGTTTAGCTTAACTTACAGCCTGCAAGTCCTAAATTGGACAGCCCTTTGACCTTAGGGGTCAGGGCTTCAGCCTTCAAAGCTCTCCCCCTCTTTCTCCTGCCTCACAGAAGTTCCACATCAATCATTATATCACATAGTCAGCAACACACATAGTAGTCAATCTAGTGTATGTTAATGAAAATCAAAGTAAGTAATGAAAATCAAAAATCTCCCATTACACCAGCCAGTAGTCTATTTTTGACCTATTGAACATATTTCTGTCCAGAGTCCGTGAACATTAACTCACTAATATACATATATACTGACTTCTCATAATGTTAAATCAGGCAGACAGTAGTCCATATTTGACCGATTGCAAAAAAATTTGACCAAAGAGTTCTCAAAAGGATTTTGTCTATCATTAACGTATAGACTCCTTCTGATGTTAAATCAGCCATACAGATGTCCATATCTGACCTTCTGAACATATTTCTGGCCAGATACCTTCAACATTTACCATACTATATATATTTCTCCTACTATACAGACTTCTCGTGATGTTATATCAGCCAGACAGTAGGCCATATTTGACCTTCTGATCATATTTTTGGCCAAATAATCCTAAAAATGTTTTTCACTATTATAAACTTATCAACTCCTGCTGATGTCAAATCAGCCTTACAGAAGTCCATATTTGACCCAAGGAACATATTTCTGGCCAAAGAGTCCTCAATCTTGGACTTTCTATACATACTCATAGACTCCTTCTAATGCTTCATAAGCCATATAGATGTCCATATCTGACCTTTTGAACTTATTTCTGGTCAAATGGTCCTCAAAAGTTTTTAAACTACATAAAGTTACAGACTCCTTCTGATAAAAAAAAAATCAGCTATACAGAGTTCCCTTTTGACCTACTGAACATATTTCTGGCCAAAGAGTTCTTGAACATTATCTTGCTATACTACAGTTTGACTTCTTGCGATGTTATATTAACCAGCCAGTAGTAAATTTTTGACCTACTCAACCGATTTCTGCTCCTAGAATACTCAATCTTGAATTTTTTTATACATTCTCATAGACTCGTTCTGATGTTATCAGCCATACAAAAGTCCATTTTGACCCACTGAACATATTTCTGGCCAGAGTCCGTGAACATTAACTCACTAAACATACAGACTGACTTCTCGTAATGTTATATCAGGCAGACAGTTGTCCATTTTTGACCGATTGAACATATTACTGGCCAAAGAGTCCTTAAGGATTACCTCACTATACATACTTCTCCTACTATACAGATTTCTCGTGGTGTTATATCAGCCAGACTGTAGTCCATATTTGACCGATTGAACATAGTTTGGGCCAAAGAATCCTCAAAATGTGTTTTACTATTGTAAACTTATCGACTCCTTCTGATGTTAAATCAGCCATACAGAAGTCCAATTTTGACCTACTGAACATATTACTGACCAAAGAGTCCTTAAAGTTTAACACTATAAAGTCGGATGTTATATCATCCTGACAAAAGTCCATATTTGACATACTGAAATTTTTTCTGGCCAAGAAGTATTCGAAAAATGTCCATATATTGACTCCATATACACTCACCTAAAGGATTATTAGGAACACCTGTTCAGTTTCTCATTAATGCAATTTATCTAATCAACCAATCACATGGCAGTTGCTTCAATGCATTTAGGGGTGTGGTCCTGGTCAAGACAATCTCCTGAACTCCAAACTGAATGTCAGAATGGGAAAGAAAGGTGATTTAAGCAATTTTGAGCATGGCATGGTTGTTGGTGCCAGACGTGCCGGTCTGAGTATTTCACAATCTGCTCAGTTACTGGGATTTTCACGCACAACCATTTCTAGGGTTTACAAAGAATGGTGTGAAAAGGGAAAAACATCCAGTATGCGGCAGTCCTGTGGGCGAAAATTCCTTGTTGATGCTAGAGGTCAGAGGAGAATGGGCCGACTGATTCAAGCTGATAGAAGAGCAACTTTGACTGAAATAACCACTCGTTTCAACCGAGGTATGGAGCAAAGCATTTGTGAAGCCACAACACGCACAACCTTGAGGCGGATGGGCTACAACAGCAGAAGACCCCATCGGGTACCACTCATCTCCACTACAAATAGGAAAAAGAGGCTACAATTTGCACGAGCTCACCAAAATTGGACAGTTGAAGACTGGAAAAATGTTGCCTGGTCTGATGAGTCTCGATTTCTGTTGAGACATTCAGATGGTAGAGTCAGAATTTGGCGTAAACAGAATGAGAACATGGATCCATCATGCCTTGTTACCACTGTGCAGGCTGGTGGTGGTGGTGTAATGGTGTGGGGGATGTTTTCTTGGCACACTTTAGGCCCCTTAGTGCCAATTGGGCATCGTTTAAATGCCACGGCCTACCTGAGCATTGTTTCTGACCATGTCCATCCATTTATGACCACAATGTACCCATCCTCTGATGGCTACTTCCACCAGGATAATGCACCATGTCACAAAGCTCGAATCATTTCAAATTGGTTTCTTGAACATGACAATGAGTTCACTGTACTAAAATGGCCCCCACAGTCACCAGATCTCAACCCAATAGAGCATCTTTGGGATGTGGTGGAACGGGAGCTTCGTGCCCTGGATATGCATCCCACAAATCTCCATCAACTGAAAGATGCTATCCTATCAATATGGGCCAACATTTCTAAAGAATGCTTTCAGCACCTTGTTGAATCAATGCCACGTAGAATTAAGGCAGTTCTGAAGGCGAAAGGGGGTCAAACATAGTATTAGTATGGTGTTCCTAATAATCCTTTAGGTGAGTGTATGTTGACTCTTTCTGATGTTACGTCAGCCATACAGAAGTCCATTATTGACCCAAGGAACATATTTCCTTATCCATATATTGACTCCATATACAGCAGGATAATGCACCATGTCACAAAGCTCGAATCATTTCAAATTGGTTTCTTGAACATGACAATGAGTTCACTGTACTAAAATGGCCCCCACAGTCACCAGATCTCAACCCAATAGAGCATCTTTGGGATGTGGTGGAACGGGAGCTTCGTGCCCTGGATATGCATCCCACAAATCTCCATCAACTGAAAGATGCTATCCTATCAATATGGGCCAACATTTCTAAAGAATGCTTTCAGCACCTTGTTGAATCAATGCCACGTAGAATTAAGGCAGTTCTGAAGGCGAAAGGGGGTCAAACATAGTATTAGTATGGTGTTCCTAATAATCCTTTAGGTGAGTGTATGTTGACTCTTTCTGATGTTACGTCAGCCATACAGAAGTCCATTATTGACCCAAGGAACATATTTCCTTATCCATATATTGACTCCATATACAGCAGGATAATGCACCATGTCACAAAGCTCGAATCATTTCAAATTGGTTTCTTGAACATGACAATGAGTTCACTGTACTAAAATGACCCCCACAGTCACCAGATCTCAACCCAATAGAGCATCTTTGGGATGTGGTGGAACGGGAGCTTCGTGCCCTGGATGTGCATCCCACAAATCTCCATCAACTGCAAGATGCTATCCTATCAATATGGGCCAACATTTCTAAAGAATGCTTTTCATATAGACTCAAGATTCAAAATTTGACCTCTTTTGGTCTGTTTTATGATGATTATAGACTCCTTCTGATGAGAACGTTCTGAGAACGTAGAAAGTTCAAGTTCATAGACTCTCGGGCAGCAATATGCTCAGTAGGTCAGTTATGGACAATTGTCTGGCTGATGAAACATCAGGAGTCAATAAGCATGAATAGAAAGTTCAAGATCAATTACTCTTCGGTCAAAAATATGTTCAATATTTCAAATATGAAATACTGTATGGCTGAAGAAACATCAGAAAGAGTCTGAGTGTGTTTAGAAAGTTCACGATCGAGGACTCTTTTGCCAGGAAAATGTGGTCATTTATGGACTGCTGTCTAGCTGATTAAACATCAGAAGAAGTTAATGATTTTATATAAAAAGTTCAAGTTTATAGACTCTTTGGGCAGAAATATGTTCAGTAGGTCAATTATGGACAATTGTCTGGCTGATGAATCATCATAAGGAGTCAATAAGCATGTATAGAAAGTTCAAGGTTGAGGACTCTTTTAAAAGAAATATTTTCAGCGGGTCAATTATGGACTACTGTCTGGCTGATGAAAGTAGAAAAAGTAAAGGAGCATGTATAGAAAGTTCAAGTTCATAGACTCGTTGGCCTGAAATATGTTCAACAGTCAGTATGGACAATTGTCTGGCCGATATATTATCTGAAAGAGTCTGTAAGTATGAATAGACAGTTAAAGATCAAGGACTCTTCAGTCAGAAATATGTTCAATATGTCAAATCTGAACTACTGTATGGCTGAAGAAACAGCATTAGGAGTCAATGAGCATGTATAGAAAGTTCAAGATCGAGGACTCTTTTACCAGAAATATTTTCAGCAGGTCAAATATGGACTGCTGTCTGGCTGATGAAACACTAGATGGAGTCAATATGCACAATTGACTGGCCGATTTACTGTCTGAAAGAGTCTATGTATGAATACTACTGTATGGGTGAAGAAACAGCATAAGGAGTCATACATCGGACTGAGATAGTTACTGTATGTTTGCAATGCACTCATAGCTTATATGTTATTCTTCAGTGCACAACGTTAGATCGTTTGTGGAATGCAATGCAACATGTTATCTCTTTAATGAACATGGGAATGAATCAGTTCTGGTGTGCAGTGTAATGCAACAACACATATGTTATCTCTTTAATGAACATGGGAATGAATTAGTACTGGTGTGCAATGCAATGCAAAGCAATGCAAGAAGTGCATAGCCTAAGAAGTTATTCTTCAATGTACAACGTTAGTTCGTTTGTGCAATGCAATGCAACAACACATATGTTATGTCTTTAATGAACATGGGGAGGAGTTAGTTCTGGTGTGCAATGCAAGAAGTGCATAGCCTATATGTTATTCTTCGCACAACGCTAGATCGTTTGTGCAATGCAATGCAACATGTTATCTCTTTAATGAACCTGGGAAGGAGTTAGTTCTAGTGTGCAATGCAATGCAAGAAGTGCATAACCTATATGTTATTCTTCATGCACAACGTTAGTTCGTTTGTGCAATGCAACAACACATATGTTATCTCTTTAATGTACATGGGAAGGAGTTAGTTCTGGTGTGCAATGCAATGCAAGAAGTGCATAACCTATATGTTATTCTTCAATGCACAACGTTAGTTCGTTTGTGCAATGCAATGCAATGCAACAACACATATGTTATGTCTTTAATGAACATGGGAATGAGTTAGTTCTGGTGTGCAATGCAATGCAAGAAGTGCATAACCTATATTTTCATTCTTCAATACACAATGTTAGATTGTTGTGCAATGCAATGCAACATATGTTATCTCTTTAATGAACATGGGAATGAATTAGTTCTGGTGTGCAATGCCAATGCAAGAAGTGCATAGTCTATATGTTATTCTTCAATGCACAACATTAGATCGTAGAGACACAACACATCTCTTTAATGAACATGGGAATGAAATATAGCTGCAAGCAGCAATTATCGGGGCCAAGCGCAAGCAGATGACAGGATATGCCAACATGGCTGAAGGTGTCAGACCAACTGCAACAATGAGCAATTAAATACATTTAAAGAGGATTTTAGGCGAAATGGCTGAAAAATCATATAAAAAGTCATTCAAAATATGATTTAATGGATTATCACTTTCTACCAATAGGTGGCGCAGTTACAAAACTGATGTGATGTGGTCATATGGGACACATACAAAGTTTGGTGTCAATATGTCAAGGCATTGCAGAGATAAAGCCTGAATAGTGCTTTTAGCATCATGCCTCAACTTTACTGCTACGCTATACGAAAACGGTTTCGTCTATAGACACGAAATCCATAACTTTTAGTCAGCACAGTCTGGAGATGATACGATTCGATTTTGGTGAAAATCGGACAAACAGTCTAGGAGGAGTTCGAAAAAGTAGGTTTTGACTGAAAATCAAGATGGCGGACAGGAAGTTCGGCCAAATAAGGAAAACTTGGTATCTATGTTCTCGGCTTCACCCAAGGAATCTATTAAGACCAGTGGCATTTCAAAAGCCAGATTTATTCAAATGTTATTAGCCTTTTTGGAAATTTTGTCATAACATTTGATCACTAGGTGGCGCTGTCTTGAAATATTTTGGCTACCTTCAGTGGATGGTGCTGATGGCACATTCTGAGTTTTGTAATATTACACCAATGCATTTGTTTAGTATAGCATTTTATTTCACAAAACTGTATTGAAGTCAATGGGAATTTCATGTTTTGTTCTGTTATAGCGCCACCAAGAGGCTCAGTCCCACCATTTTTTTTATGTGTCCTCAGAGTGAGCCCATACATATGTGTGTCAATTTTGGTGAAAATATCTCAATTCGCTTCAGAGTTATAGACATTTATATGAAAAAACACATAAAAAATGACTGACACATGAACATGGTTTTTTCGAAAATTGTTAAGCGAATCAACTTGAATTCCATAACTTTTTGTCGGCATGGTCTGTAGATGATCTGGTTCAATTTTCGTGAAAATCGGAGCAACGGCCTAGGAGGAGTTCGAAAAAGTAGATTTTTCGAAAAATTCAAAATGGCGGAAAAATTTCCATGACGGAAAATGACGTCATAGGATGCAATCGAATCGTCTTGAGCTAGGGAATCAGAAGAAAAAAGAATTTCGTTTCTAGCCCTTGTGGTTCAAAAGTTATTAGCATAAACATGAGTGCAAATTTGGACAGCTGGTGGCGCTAGAGGGAATGAGTTGGAGACTCCAAATTTGCTATGGTGACTGTTCAGTCTGTCCTCTATCGGTGTGCCAAATTGCACAACTTTCCAGCAAGCGGTTCTATGGGCTGCCATAGAAGCCCAGTCGGAAGAAGAATTATTTTTGTTACGCCAACAGATTAGAGCTGTAATCGGGCCTTAAAAGTTCGGCCCGAAAAGGCCCGAGCCCGACAGAGTTTGGCCCGAGCCCGACAAGTACATTTTGATTGACAGCTTTTTAAAAGCCCGAACCCGTTTACAGCCCGACTGTCCAAAAGGCCGTCTATCAGCAGTGATAAGAGTGTCGGAGAATAGCGCGGACACGCGCTTCACACCGCGAGCCGGCACACGCACCACTCGGCGGAAAAGGGAGAGAAAGGAAAAAAGAGACTGCGCCGCACGCACACAGCTTTGTCTTTCGTAAAAAAAAGGAGTAATTTATACATTTTTTAACATCATTTATTCATGACTAACGGAGGCTAGAGGCCACTTGGAAGTTGGAACAAAGAAATAAAATAAGTCCTCCAGAGACCAGCCTCCATTTCACCTCCTCAAGATCCATTTTCACGCTAATCTAAACACATCACCTGACCGCTCATTTACCACGCAACCCGAAGCGCGAGCCCGAGCCCGGCCCGAGCCCGTGTAAAATAATAGAAATTAAGACCGAACCCGACCAAACCCGTCGGGTCCCGTCGGGTCCCGTCGGGTTCGGGCAAAGATCTTCAGCTCTACAACAGATACAATAGGTGCCTACGCACATTCTGTGCTTGGCCCCTAATAATAAGAACGGGAACAGATACAATAGGTGCCTCCTCACCTTCGGTGCTTGGCCCCTAATAAGAACTAGGAACAGGTACAATTGGTGCCTACGCACCTTCGGTGCTTGGCCCCTAATTAGTTCTGGTGTGCAATGCAATGCAAGAAGTGCATAGTCTATATGTTATTCTTCAATGCACAACGTTAGATCGTTTTTGCAATGCAACAACACATCTGTTATCTCTTTATTGAACATGGTTATGTTCTGGTGTGCTGTGCATGTGCTGTAACATTAGTTCTTGTGTGCAATGCAATGCAATGCAAGAAGTGCATAGCCTATTTGTTATTCTGCAATGCACAATGTTAGATCGTTTGTGCAATGCAGTATGTTATCTCTTTAATGAACATGGGAATGAGTTAGTTCTGGTGTGCAATGCAATGCAATGCAAGAAGTGCATAGCCTATATGTTTTTCTTCAATGCACAACGTTAGATCGTTATGCAATGCAACAACACATGTTATCTCTTTAATGAACATGGGAATAACTTAGTTCTTGTGTGCAATGCCAATGCAAGAAGTTCATAGTCTATATATTATTCTTCAATGCACAACGTTAGATCGTTTGTGCAATGCAATGCAACAACACATATGTTATCTCTTTAATGAACATGGGAAGGAGTTAGTTCTGGTATGCAATGCAATGCAAGAAATGCATAGTCTATATGTTATTCTTCAATGCACAACGTTAGATCGTTTGTGCAATGCAATAACACATCTGTTATCTCTTTATTGAACATGGGAATGAATTAGTTCTGGTGTGCAATGCAAGAAGTGCATAGTCTATATGTTATTCTTCAATGCACAGCGTTAGATCGTTTTTGCAATGCAACAACACATCTGTCATCTCTTTATTGAACATGGGAATGAATTATTTCTGGTATGCAATGCAAGAAGTGCATAGCCTTTGTTATTCTTCATTGCACAACGTTAGATCGTTTGTGCAATGCAACAACACGTATGTTATCTCTTTAATAAACATGAGTTAGTATTTATTTTCTCTTTAGTTCTCTACAAGGTTGCTGTCTTGTCTTATTTATTTTTTCTAGTTTCAGTTATTTATATCTAGATCTTTTGTTTATTTATTTTGCTAGGTTTCAGTATATTTCAGTATTGTTTCTTTATTGTTCTCATTATCAGTTTTATTTTGCTTTTATTACTTGTCTTGTGTTGGTTCCTGTCCCACATCCTGTTTGACCCTGGTTGTTGACTCTCCTGGTCTGGCAGCTAGCCTGGTGCAAAGTCCAGTCTCATCACCAACTACCAAGCGTCTGATTCCCTGAGCCGCTGCATTGTCTCCATCTTTGGACGTCACGTCTTTGCTGTCTCATCTTCAACCTACCTGTTCTCCAGTTGTGCCCTCGGCCTGCCTGTTCTCCAGTTGTGTGCCCTGCCCTATGGTTTGAAATTTTCCTGCCTGTGATTTGTCTTTGTCAATAAATATCACTCCCCGTTCATTTTGTGCCTGGGTCCTCCCTTCTCTGAATCTTGACACATATACTAGTTCATTCTGTGGTCATACAAAAACTGGCATGCAATATCTTTGTCCAAGTTGCCTATGAGGACATTCGTGCATCGTGAAAAACATGGCTGCCATCGGACAATAAAGTTTGAACACCTATTAGATCTGGTTAATCGAGGCCGATCGGAACAAATTTGTTGGGCCTCATGGTCCTAGAAGTCTGTGCGAAGTCTGTGCGAAAACAGCCACTTTTGACCCATATCACTCAACGTTATCACACATCCACACAATATTCAAATCATATGTTAAATCTTCTTATTCTGAACGACTTACCTCTTGAACCACGGCTGTCAATCAAATAATTCGTTAAATATTTGAGATTATTTGAAAAAATTACTTTTCGAACTCCTCGTAGGCAGTTTGTCCGAATTGCTCAAAACTTGACATGCATCATCTAGAGACCCTCATGGCAAAAAGTAATCAAAAGAATTTTGATCTATTAAACCATTAAGCAGATACAATTTCGTATGTCTTGAATGTCCCATTACATGTTGTGTGCACTAAGTAGAAACTTATCAAACCTGTGGAAATATGGAGAACATGTCATTTTGAAGAAACATGCTTAGTTGAATGAATTAAGGAGGGCATTTAAGGAGGGCATTTGGACTTAAAGAGGGCATTCGACACAGTAAACCATAGCCATCTTATTTTAAAACTGTCATCTTATAATATGTCACACCAGGCACTATCATGGTTCGAGTCATACTTACAGGGCCGAGAACAATGTGTAGTCATTGATCATGTAAAATCTGTGTAAAATTAAGACCGGAATCCCTCAGGGAACCATCCTGGGGCCTGTCCTCTTTAGCCTGTATGTTAACGAGCTGCCTGAAGTGTGTCCTGAAGTTGGCCTTCAGATGTATGCCGATGACACTGTGGTTTATGTGTCCGGCAAAAGCCCTGTTGTTATCGGCAGTACACTGACCAAAAGTCTTGAGAAAGTGTCTAATTGGCTAAATAAATCATGTTTAACACTTAATCTGAGGAAAACTAAATCAATGTGTTTTTCTATAAAAAGATCGAGGATAATAAATGACCTTAACATTAAAATGAATGGTGAACTCATCGATCAGGTAGAACAAGAAAAATATTTAGGAGTGATTTTGGATTCTCAGTTAAATTTTAAAAGTCATATTAAAAATATCTCACGAAAAATGAAGGCCAGTATGAATTGTTTCAGACTGATCAGGAGCAGTCTAACATTTGAATGTGCTCATGTCTTTCTGAACACTATGATCATGTCCCACTTGTCGTACTGCACCACTGTTTGGTCCCAGACTAGCCAAACTACTCTAAAGCCTATTGAGAGGCTTTATAACCGTGCCTTAAAAATTTTTGATAAAAAGCCCATTCGATTCCATCATTGTTACATTTTAAGTAAGCATAAAATCTTAAATTTTGTTAATTTTGTTAATTTTAGACACATAAAGTTGTTTTTTAAATGTTTGACTGGACTTGCACCTGAGCCACTTTGTAAATTTGTGAACAGGCTTGAATCCTCCAGATCAAAAAGAGCGGCTACATGTGGAGACTGTAAAGTTCCATTTTGTAAAACATCTTTTGCCCAAAATGTTTTTTCTGTGAAAGGAGCCAATTTGTGGAACCGTTTTCCTACAAATATAAAGACTTTAACTAAACTGTCCACCTTTACAAAACTAACAAAAGCCTGGTTCATACAGCAGCAGCAGTGTGATCATGCCATATGAGATGTGTAGCTGGGTGTATGGGAGGTGTGCATCTGTGTGAGTTCGAGTGAATGTGTTTATTTATTATACTTATATTTATTGGTGCTAACTGGTTTCTGGACATTTCATTGTATTTGCTGTAAATTAGTTGTAACCTTATTTTTATTACTTCATTAACTTGACTATTAAAAGCTCTTCTAGGGACAGGTGTTGCGAATTAGCCATGGCTATAAACACTGTGATACATGCATTGGATTGTTTTGTAATAATCTATGTTTATTTTGTATCTGTCCCTATTCAAAAAACAAAACAAAACAACATATGCTCAGAGGGCGCACAGTAAATACTAAACTACCATCCATTTCAACTGAAAGATGAAGGCTGTAATACTACAGTTGTCCACTACCCGCAGGACAATAACAGCACTGACTAATAAATACACGCTTAAAAACATTTTTTATTATTTTTTATTATGGGGCACTGGTAATATAGTTTTATATAATTAGTTTACAGAGGTATACTGCATGTGAAATTCTTATAGACCATAAAAGACATTTTCACAATATATCCCAATAACATTGAAAACATATTTGTCTTTGTGTGTGTATTTGTGTGTAAGCATGCTTAATGGAGTTAACAATTACCTTGCTTTAGTGGAGATTACTGTTGGAAACAAACACTTTAGTTTACAAAGTAGGCCAATGGTGCCATCTGCTGGTTTGTTTTGCATTTATTTTTAGATGTTACAAAATCATTAGACAATCACATTTTGTACTGAGCTCTCAGTTTGACAGTTGTGCCACATTATGAGTAATGTGAAAATAGTGTTATACAGAGGAGACTTGCAGTAAAAATGTTGTTACCCATAATTTATTTCAAATATCTGTTTCTACAACAAAATGTGTGTGTATGTGTAAGCATAAAGGTCTTAAAACGCTTCAACCTCAGTAATTGCTGCTCACATGCTTATTTATTTCACAGCATTCAATAACTAACTTATTCTCTCTGAAAGAAAGCATTTAAACACAAGATTGCTTTCTTTTATTTGATTGTGTACCAGCACTAATTTGCTTGCGGTGCATAGAATTTCTAACATATAGAACAGTATGTTTTATTAACTACATTACAAATAAGCCTAACCTTCAATTGCAAGAAACAATCTTACTACAAACTAAAACTACAAACAAACTAAACAAACTGAGTGTGTGCTCCGATTCATTGCACTGGAGGAGAGCAATGCCTATAATGCCTATAAATGTTCTGAGATATACTCTCATTTATAATATTGCTAAAAATGCAACTTCTCTAGCCAAATACTTTAACGTTTGAGGACTCTTTTGGCCAGAAACATTTTCAGTAGGTAAAATATGGACTACTCTGTGGCTGACAGAATACCAAGCATAGATATATGTCCAGTAGGTAAAATATGGACTATAAAATATACTCTGTCTGATTGAAAATCAGGTGTAGAAATATGTTTAACAGATCAAATATGGACTACTCTCTGGCTGATCAAACATCTGTGTGTATGTTTAGTGTGGTAGAAATTCCCATACGCACTAGTGTGAGAATCAAATTAATCTGACATAATCTAATTTAAATTAAACTTCCGTATCTTCTAGACACCTAGTCGTCTCCCATGATGACACCTACGATATTGTCTGTGGATAATCCAAAATTATCCACAGACTCTGAGTCAGACGACGTCTCGCCCCCTATGATTTGGGAATAAAGGTCTCTAGTGTTTCACTAAACACCTATCACTTAGGAATGGAATGAAGATCTCTAGTGTTTAGCCTGCTGAGAAGTAGTAACCAGACAATGCCTTTGAATATATTTTAAAGGGATACTCCACTTTTTTTGGAAATAGGCTCATTTTACAACTCCCCCAGAGTTAAACAGTTGAGTTTTACCGTTTAAACTTGACTCTTCTGTAGTTACATCGTGTACTAAGACTGACGGAAAATGAAAAGTTGCAATTTTCTAGGCTGATATGGCTAGGAACTATATACGACAGCAAAGTTTCTTGATTATTACGCAGGAATGAGAGTATAGTTCCTAGCCATATCAGCCTAGAAAATTGCAACTTTTCATTTTCCGTCAGTCTTAGTACACAATGTAACTACAGAAGAGTCAAGTTTTAAATAGGAAAAATATCAAAACTCTTTGGTCATTTTTTTTGAGAGAGATGCTAATGGTCCTGTCCGATTCAATGATCTATGCAAAGCTATGCTAAAAGTGGTACCGCCAGACCCGGAGTTCGGCTGAATGGATTCGAAAACGGTAAGACTCAACTAACTCTGGGGGAGTTGTAAAATGAGCCTATTTCCAAAAAAAGTGGAGTATCCCTTTAAACACGGCCGGGTGGATCTCGGACCAATCCCAGAGAGAATCCCACTGGCAAAAATAGTACAGCAGTTTATATATGTGCATGGACAAAGGTAACACGATATTACATAGTTTTTTAAATTATGATTAGTTCTTCATCATGTGCAATTCAGCAAATCTAGCAAAATCAGCAATAAGTTATTGGGAAAGGCAAACTGGATTTCTTGAGTCATGAGGTTAAATACATATATTTGGGAGAATTTTCTGCCTTATCAGGTGTCAACATTATGCTATGTTTCTTTTGTATAAAAAATATTCTCATTGTCTGATACACATATGCTTATCTTTATTCTTATTACTATTAACTATAATTACCCAATAATGTTGGAGATCATACAGTTTTTCCTTACAAATGCATAGGCCTATTACTCTGAGATTACAGAATATGACGGGTCAAATTCATAGCTACCAAAAATTGTGACCGCTCTTTATTTCTTCATAACTGACTGTAATGTTCAATAAAGTTCATGTGATTGTATGACCATCTCCCATTTCTATTTTACTAAGCATATAGATATTGATAAATGATCTATAGGTACAGTAAGGGTCACGGAATCTGATGGGTCAAATTCATAGAAGACTAGCCTTTTTTGGGTGTGGAGCAGGTCGGGGGCTGGTGACATCATCATCTATAATTCAGTGTCTAATATTTTAAAAAACGAAGCAGCACAAAACATTTTTAACCGGCACAAAACAGCACAAATGGCACAAACAATTTTGCGTGAATTTGGAGCATATAGGGGGCTGAGTGACCTCAGAATGACCAATAAATATTATTCTATCTTTACAGGAAACCCAGTCTTACACGGAGGCGTTCCCCAAAGCGTCATCGATGCAGTGTGAGTTCCCTTTCGAAAGGGAACAGTTGATAACCAACGTCAAAGATTATTTTTCTTTTTTTCTCTTTATGATGTGCTCAACTTCCATTTAAATCAGTCACCCAATCTTGTTCTCATTTAACACAGTTCAGAAGTTATTTTAATTAGCATATACCAAAATCTCGAAATCTCTGCAATGGATCGGTTACATTTGTTATGGCATGTTGTTTTGCCATTTCAATTTTTCTTTTTAAATTTCCTGTGGATATAAATAAATTCCCATTCAATGGGAGGCTATAAAACATTGTTATAAAGTTGTATATCTCTCTTATGTTCCCAGGTAAAATAATTAAGTTTCACATTCATCACACTTCCCTCCTCTGCTGAAAATGACCAAATTCCTATGGTTGTCATATAACATCTGCTACTTTATCTTGCACGGGCCAATAAAATCTTAAATCAATGCAACTTTTGTCGGCTGGTTGCAAGTACCTCCCAGGGTCTATAATTAGATATTTAAGACATTGCTTAAATTTCTCACTGTACTAATGCAATGTTTTTCCAAACATTTCTTCTTTCTCATGATTATTTTGTTTGGTTTCAAGGTTGCTCTGACAATATAGATGCAAAATACATGGGCCCTCTGGGTTTACATTTTATGCATTTGGCAGACATTTTCATAATTTTTTTGTTATCGCATGGCTAGTGCCATGCTATACATGCTATACTGAGGCTACAGGTGTGCTGTATGAGCTACAGGAATGCTTCTTCCTAATATTACTAAAATCGTTTGGCTGGTTGCTAGAGTACGCTTGCTGTATGTTAGCCATGTTAAGATCTTCTGGTTGGTTACTGGGCATTCTAGGGTCTTCGAGCTAGAATTTTATGAAAAGATTTTGCAAGTTCCTATAGGCCTTATTAATCTTATATATATATATATAGCTGGTTGCTAGGCATTTTAAGGGCTCTCTGACGGGTTACTAGGCATTAGTTTTTCTGCCTGATTGTTATTGAGTTTTATGGTTGGTTGCTTGATGTTTTTACATAGCACTGACATTTACATAGATTAATAATAAATATATATTTGTAAATAAAATTAAAAAAAACATTTGTAAACTTGTGTTGTAAACTCACTTTGATAGCCAATATAATGATCCACTTGATATGTACCAATAGCTGATTATAAAAAATAACATTTTGGTTACTGACATTTTAATGCATAGGTAATAACAACTTTCACATGAAAACAATCTCACATACAGTTTGTGCAATAAGCCTATATTTATAGTAATAATCTTGTAAATGATTACGGTGGAGAAAATAATTATTTGATCCCCTGATGATTTTGTAAGTTTGCCCACTTAAAAAGAAATGAAGGGTCAATAATTTTTATGGTAGGTTTATTTTAATGGATAGACACAGAATATCAACCAAAACATCCAGAAAAAACACATTATATAAAGGTTATAAATTGATTTGCATTTCAGTGAGTGAAATAAGTATTTGCTCCCCAAGCAAAACATAATTTAGTACTTGGTGGAGAAACCCTTGTTGGCAAGCACAGAGGTAAGACGTTTCTTGTAGTTGGTCACCAGGTTTGCACACATCTCAGGAGGGATTTTGGTCCATTCCTCTTTACAGATCCTCTCTAAATCCTTAAGGTTTCTTGGCTGTCGCTTTGCAACTCGAAGTTTCAGCTCCCTCCACAAATTTTCTATAGGATTACGGTCTTGAGACTGGCTAGGCCACTCCAAGACCTAAATTTGCTTCTTCTTGAGACACTCCTTTGTTGCCTTGGCGGAATGTTTTGGGTCATTGTCATGCTGGAAGACCCATCCACGACCCATCTTCAGTGTTCTGGCTGAGGGAAGGAGGTTCTTGTCCAAGATTTTACGGTCCATGGCCCTGTCCATCGGCCCCTCAGTACAGTGAAGTCGTCCTGTACCCTTAGCAGAGAAACAGCCCCAGAGCATAATGTTTCCACCTCTGTGCTTGACTGTAGGGATGGTGTTCTTGGGGTCATAGTCAGCATTTCTCTTCCTCCAAACACAACGAGTTGAGTTGATGCCAAAGAGCTCAATTTTGGTCTCACCTGACCACAGCACTTTCTCCCAAGCCTTCTCGGAATCATTAGATGTTCATTGGCAAATTTCAGACGGGCCTGTACATGTGCCTTCTTGAGCAGGGGGATCTTGCGGGTGCTGCAGGATTTCAATCCATTGTGGTGTAGTGTTTTTCCAATGGTTTTGGTGACTGTGGTCCCAACTGCCTTGAGATCATTAACAAGCTCCTCCCGTGTATTTCTGGGCTGATCCCTCACCTTTCTCATGATCATCCTTACCCCATGAGGCGAGATCTTGCATGGAGCTCCAGACCGAGGGCGATTGATGGTTATTTTGTATTTCTTCCATTTCCAAATAATGGTACCAACAGTTGTCTCCTTCTAACCAAGCTTCTTACTGATGGTCTTGTAGCCTTGTGCAAGGTCTACAGTCTTGTCCCTGATGTCCTTTGACAGCTCTTTGGTCTTTCCCATGGTGGTGGAGAGGTTGTAATGGAAGATACAGATTCTGTGGACTGGTGTCTTTTATACACATAACAAGCTGAGTACTTTCTTAAAGTGACAGGACTAATCTGTGTTTCACATGGGCACATAACCAATCTGTGGGAGGCAGAATTCTTGCTGGTTGGTAGGGGATCAAATACTTATTTCACTCGATCAAATGCTAATCAATTTATAACCTTTATATAATGTGTGTTTTTTCTGGATTTTTTGGTTGATATTCTGTCTCTATCCGTTAAAATAAACCTACCATAAATATTATAGACCCTTCAAACTTACAAAAACATCAGGGGATCAAATAATTATTTTTCCCACTGTATATAATATAACAACTTTGTTACTCTATAAAGCAATACCAGTCTTTCCCAAAAAAATCTGGTCATAATCAAACAATAAATATTTTGTGACATTTGAGCCACATTTAATGCATGAATAACATTTCATTACACTTTTCAAAACAAACATTTCACAAAAGACGTTTGTTAGGTTATAAATTATAAAACAATAGATAAACTACACAAAATTTAGGAAGTATTTGGATACTTTAGTTGTCATACATTTACTAAAGGTATGTTTCATTAATGATACTAACTACACCTTAATGAATGTGACTTAATTTAGAATATCCCTTATAAAATCACTCTGGAACCAGCTGGGTAAGCAAAAAAAAAAAAAGGCTAAAAAGAAATTTGTAAAAAAAAATTATCCCATCAATTATTCTAAACATTTCACCAACATGTCCTTGTCACAGATATCTAGGGAAATATGATTACTACCAAGAGATGCCTATATAGATGAACATGCTATTATTATTTGAGATTTTAAGTTAATCAAATAATCTAAGAAAAATCAAGTGAAATTCAGTTATGTAAACCTAGAATGCATCTCACAGTACTGCAAGAGCAATCAATTGTCTTCGAGTCTTTCTTGTTTTCATTGTGTGAAGAGGCCAAACTTAAGTGGGTTGTGATTGAAAAAAGCCCTTCATGTCAAGTGATGGCTGACTGTAAAAATATAGTGAACCTCTTTTACATAGGCTACATAGTACATTGTAATGTACATCTGTTTTAGACTTGACACCTCAGAACCATATGTTCTTTAAAACTAGGGATGCACCGATACCACTTTTTCCAGAACTAGGCCGATACCAATACTTCAATTTTTGATACTCGCCAATACCAAGACCTGTATTTTCATTTTTGTAATTTTGAAATATCTTATATAGAGAAACCAAAAGAATATGAATTATATTATTTGGTTTAATTTTGTTTAGCAAATATATATTTACTTCAGTTATTTTAATGCTTTAATTATGCCTGTTAAAATGTATTGTACAAGCTTCTGTTACTTTCACTGTTCATTCTATTCCTCTATCCTATTTTACCTTTCATTTAATAGCACAGACAGAGTATATTTAGAGCTGCTGTAACAGGTACAGAAAGTGTACTGTTAAATGTATGTATAGTTTATTAGAATTCTCACAAAATTGTTCGTTTACATGCACCTGATATGACTGCCTAAGTGAAATGAGTACCTTTCCCTTTAATTGATGTGATGTCATGAGTCAATACAATTTCCTGTTCTGCCCCTCCTCTTCGCTTTGGTGATGCACTGAGAGGTGAGGTTATTTTGGGCTCCTGATAATCTTTTTTAATCCTAATTTTAATTGTTGCTTTTATGTCTATATTTTCACTCTAATTTATGTATATAATATTATTTTACCTATCTGTGTGGTTATTTTTGTCATTTCATCCTGTTAAGTTATATTTTTGTATCTGGGCCTAAATGTGAAATGAGAGCACGTGACGTTTACATCACATTTGTTTTATAGAGTTAACGAGGGCGAATCTCACTAAGAGGCTGATAACATTTGTTTGTATATCAGGTATGTTTTCTGTTATATGCATTTTATTGTTCTATGTGATTTATTCTCTTTGCTTTGGTGATGCACTGAGAGAGTTAACGAGGGCGAATCTCACTAAGAGGCTGATAACATTTGTTTGTATATCAGGAATAAAAGATCTGTGAAACTGCTGAATGCTGTCCTGTTCTTCTCATACGCAACCAAAAACACACACAGCGGCTTACTAGGTGCGAGCTTCGGATGTTTTCACACAGTAATCTTCTTGTCCTGTAATCAGGGCCGTACCCACCATTGAGGTCCCCGAAGTGTATAATTTTTCGAAGTGTACATAATGAAGGTTGTGAAATAATTGCCTAATATTAACTCTACTTTGGTGCTGCAATGATATTGCACATCGCCATGATAAACAACCTCATCAGAGCTGCTTCAATATCAAAATGTTTGAGATGACCAATCAAATCCAAAGTAGACGGGCTTTATGAGAAGAAGAGCAGGTATTGCATACTGTGCCCAGGATGAGATTTACATTATTACAATGTATTCCTATTTAACACAGATATGTTCTTTGCTATCACAGTGGAAACTATAAGCTCAATTTAACAGCACAAGCACCTATTAAATATATTTCCATAATAGTATTATTGTATAAATATATATTTATATAACTTGAATATGTTTGAATATTTCGCCAGTATCAGCACTGGTACTTTTCTTACCGTTTGTATCACTCCGCTTGTCTGTGTTTGCACAATTTGCATCATTAAGCCAGTAGGGGGCGACAGGTGACTGTCTTTATGAGGGAGCAATTGAACCATTAATTTAAAGGGGTGGGTCGGGATTTTTGACATCGGACCTCATTTTTAAGTCAGCCTGGTTGTTATTCATCAGTGGAGACATTTTTTTTTTTAAATTATCCAGTCCTTATATTTGGATAGTTAGCCGATGCTAGGCTAGCGCAAGTCAATGGTATATGTTAGCCAGCCATTAAAAACCGTTTTACCCACTCCACAGTGCACCAAACGCAAATCAATTATAACACTAGACTATCGATGTATATGTCCGTTGAGAGAATAATGTTAGAAATCAAACTTACCTTTCATCACATTGCATTAGTTATAATTTGTTCCCTGTAATCATAAGCCTTGTCTACAGCAGCAGCGGAGTGATATTGATTACCTAGGAAACCGAGTGAGCCGGTACACACATGACGCAAGTGTATTTACCTGCCGCTGGTACACTGATTACAGTGCGCTTCTGTTCTGTGTTTACTTTTTGCCGCATTACTAACCGGAGCAAAGTAAAATCCCGCAGCTGCTGAGAAACTAGTTCCTTTGGGATCATTGAGATGAAAGGTAAGTTTGATTTCTAACATTATTCTCTCAACGGACATTTGCATCGATAGTCTAGTGTTATAATTGATTTGCGTTTGGTGCACTGTGGAGTGGGTAAAACGGTTTTTAATGGCTGGCTAACATATACCATTGACTCGCGCTAGCCTAGCATCGGCTAACTATCCAAATATAAGGACTGGATAATTTGGAAAAAAAAATGTCTCCACTGATGAATAACAACCAGGCTGACTTAAAAATGAGGTCCGATGTCAAAAATCCCGAACCACCCCTTTAACTGATTAGTCCAAAAACATTTATTCATTATTATGTTTAAATGTTAGCAAATGTTAATTATGTGCCTTGTTTTACTTTATTTACTATTGACATATCTGACCGAACTACGAACTTTTCAGCAATGTCTTGGAAAAGGGAAGCGCTCAACAAGCTTGCGGGTCTGTGCCGCTGAGCACTCAATCCACTCCGCGTTTCGCTTATCAGCTCGTGCACACCAGCTATATAGGCGTAAATATTTTTTTCCGTTTTTAAACATTTACTTCATAGACATCCTTCTCTGATATATCCATTCTGTTCTCTGTTTTCTCTGTTGTCTGTGTTTCTTTGTCACAAGCTGTGTGGTATCGGAGCATTTTAATGAGTACGAGTACACAAGCACAGTATCGGGCCCGATACTGATACCGGCGGTATTATGCATCCCTTTTTAAAGCCGTGTGTTGGCTGAGGAACACTGGAAAGAAAAGTGATGAATAATCTAAATATTCTTCTGTTGTTTTACATCTCACCACAATTGAACATTCTGCAGTTCCACGTCACCCAGAATCTCCAGCTGATCAATGGAGGTCAAGTCCTGCACTCTGTGCTTGTAATCCAGCAGGTGGGATCCGTTAACTGCTATCTTAAACTGATGAAGCTGACATAGGATGATCATCTGACAAGATGAAGCAAAAAAAAAAAAAAAAAAGTTTATTGATATACCATTTCACAAATACACAATTCTTGCTTCTGAAGACAAATAAAGTAACTCAAAAATGTCGGATAGAACATGCTAGAATCATGCTACATTAGAAACATGCTATCAATGTGCTAAACCATTGCTGAAAAATCCAGTATAAACCAGCATATTGGTCCAGACATGTTGGGTCTACTATTTAGGCTCATTATTTTTCTTTCGATTCTTATTCTCAGAACAAAGTTTCTAAAATAAATCTGGGGTAACACTTTATTTATAAGATAGGTACTGTTACATATCTTACATGTACTTACTTTAGTAATAACAGCAAATTATGCATATTTATATGCAGCTAACCCTAAACCATTTTGTCTCACGGTCTGGTAGAAACTAAGCTGGGGTCTGGTGTTGTGCCAAATGTCGAATTAATGTCAAATCATCTCCGTTTTTGTTTATTGTCTCATTTGTCGTGCACTAACCTACCTAACCCTAATTATATAGTAAGTACATGTTGTCAATTACTATTACATCTTGATTCTCTGAAGTTTTCCTTTTCTTGGTGTAGTAATCCCTCAACTAAAAATACAGTTCTTGATTTATTTTTCCAAAATATATACTATACATAGTTGTTATTCCCTTTCCTGCCATTGTTGAAATACTGTATACTTTCTCTGATTAAATTCTTTATCGTAAGTGAACCATCTTAAGAGTATAATTTCTTTCCCCAATTTGAACTGTTAAACAATAAAATGACATATTTACAAAACTGGGTCCAGCTTATTCCCCTTTAAGTGTTTGAACATGGAAATCTTGATTTTCATTTTTATGTATTTCTATCCGGCTATGTAACTAGAAGAGCACCAAACAAAGGAGAGGGCAGCTGTGATGCTTTGGTAAAGCCATACATATTTTTTTCTTTTAGTTGGAATGACCATAGGGTTACATAAACCACTTCTCAGTGTCTCTCTTTATGTTATGGGTAAATATGTCATAATAAATGAACCCATACAAAAGATGGTCTTTAGTAGAATTTTGCTTCCTAATTCAAGTCATTATTTCATTGGAGTTCCTTATTTGGTTTACAGTTAAACATAAGACGCCAATAAAAATAAACCATCCACTTGTTCCTGACGTGGGATCCTTCTGAAGTCTGTACAAAGATGCAAACGAGCAGTGTAGAAAAACAATAGAATAATTCAAAATGGCCCTGAGCACTTGTGGTGTGAACATCTCCGTTGTTATGACACGCTGCTTACTTTAAACGGCAGAAACGGTAAAATGGTTGTCATTTCGTCTCGAGTTTCGGTTGAAACTAAGCTGGAGTCCAGTGTTGTGCCAAATGGTGACTCAATGTCAGATCATCACCGTTTTTGTTTATTATCTCCTTTGTTGTGAACTGACTACAGCAGCCACAAAATGTGTTTTGCAGTGCGTTTTCAGAGTTCCTTTGAAACTCAAAGCTAGATAAGTGAAAATCTTTACTCCTTATCTTGGTGCATTCGTCAACTTTTAATTTATAAACTAGCAAATATACAGTTCTAAAACCAAGCGTCATGGTTTTTACTTGTCTTGCATTTGAGATAGGAGTGAATTATTAAGAATATACGCTGCAGTGTTTACGTTATGGTAAATGGACTGCATTTATATAGCGCTTTCAACAGACCCGTGGCCTCCAAAGCGCTTTACATATTGCCTCACATTCACCCATTCATTCACTCATTTAATACACCGACGGCGGTGTCAGCCATGCAAGGCGCCATCCAGCTCATCGGGAGCAGCTGGGGTTAGGTGGCTTGCTCATGGACACCTCGACACTAGGTCAGGTGGAACCGGGGATTGAACAACCTACATGAACCACTGAGCCACTGCCGCTCCAATATTATCATGTCTATATAGCAGCAGCAGCAAGCAGTTTATGTAGTCGATGTGAGAATAAAGCACCATATTCGCTCAAAATCTCCAACAACGCTTTCAATATTATTTAAGGGCTTTGTTTAATTTGTATTTCTAGTGCGTCTGATTTCAGATGCATGCTAATTCCAGAACCACGCTATGTAATTTTCTGGTCAGATCGCCTTTGTTTGTATGGTGTTTTGTACAATGACATTGTAGCATTATGCATAATAATTCAGATTGAAATTTGAGTGATTAATACTAATGGCAGGACCATGCATTACAAATTCAGACGGCAAAGTTAGAGAATATTATAAACAGCAGCAGCATGCATAGCAAATTCAGATTGCCATGTTAATGAATATTAACAGCAGCAGCATGGATAATAAATTCAAATTATAATGTTCGCAAATAATATTAACAGGGGAAGCTGTATTTTAGTGGCAAAGCATGGCTGGTATATGAACTTGTTAAAATGAATTAAGGATTCAATTATGTTTTCACCTATTCAACGTAGAATAGCGCAATTCTAAGTATTTGTATTTGTACAGCAGCAGCAGTGTGCTATTATTATTAAATATTATTAAATAATATTATTATAAATATTATTAATAGCAGCAGCGGCAGAAGAGAGTAGTGAATGTGTGTGAGGGTATAGCAAAAAAGCATTATGGTAAACATAAGTCATTTATGTCACACAGTTAGATGGTCTTGGGAGTCTTATAGTCTATCACTACAATGGCGCGATCAGATCATTTTAAGCTGCCAAACTCCGGGAAAGTTTTCAGTCCAATTATCCAGTAAGCGAATGCATTCAAACAATCAGTCCAAAACGGCGCTAATGTAAAGAAAACCAGGCTTATTACATCAGAGATGACAGTGACTCGCGGCCGGTTTTCAGTTAATTATTCATTCTGGTGTACCTTTAGCTTTTAAACACAAGCTCAGTCATGGCCAGATGATGTAAAAAACAATGTTTCTCGGCTGGATAAAGCAAACCAGCATCTCGCTAATAAAGTTTTGATGGATTCATTTTAGAATTAGTAATAGAGGCTTGGGCACAACTATCAAACTGTCAACTTGAGATTTGATTCCATGGCACAAGGAAGTAGTTCCGCACAAAAGAGGGTTTTTAAAGACACACTGTTGTTGTTTCTTATTTATTTACACACTTGTGCTGTCGAACTGTTGTACAGTATAAATGTAATATCACACTCATAGCCATGCGATTCGGCTGTATATCAGGCCTCCGGCCTCGTGCCTACGGCCGAATTACAGCCGTGCTGATATACAGCCATATCATTGGTGGTGGTTGAGGAGATTCCCCGCTTCTATGTAAAGTGCTTTGAGTGCAGAGAAAAGCGCTATATAAATGTCATGAATTATTATTATTATATCGTATGGCTACTCGTGTGATATTGCTCAGAATGTATATTATAAATGTATTTTATATATATATATATATATATATATATGTATGTATGTATAGAGTCTACATAGGTGGCATAGGTCAAGTCACCTTCATTTATATAGCGCTTTTACCAATATAGATTGTTTCAAAGCAGCTTTACAGTGATAATAGGAAATTAAAAGTAACAGAGATTGTTGTGGCTTTACAGCAGCTCTAGAATAAAGTTGTTGTCCAGCTAAAGATAGTTTTTGATTGACTCACTTTCATTGCAAAGATCATTAGTTATTAACTTAGGGGCCGCTTACACAACACCGTTTTAACTGAGAACAGAAAACTTTTAATGGGTTCTGGCCGTTCATTTGCACGACAACAGTGTTTGGTGGCTCGAGAACGCAAACCTTGAAACAGGTTCCAAGGCGCAAGTTTTGAAAATTTTTGAAAAACGTTATCATCTCCATGTAAACTTAAAAAACGTGAATCCTGTGAAAATGGCGACAGCGTGCACATTCATATCATGTGTTTAGTCTATAGGTATGTGCATTTGAATATAATATGTGCGCCTTTCTTTACAAATTGACATCGCCAAATTACTTGTCTGGCTTGCATAATACAGAATTTTAAGTCGTTTCCGCGGATCGATTCGAACTGGAATAATTTTTATAACGTTTTATCTGTACAGAGGTTAAGGGAAGGGAAGGAGGCCTTCACAGGGGAGAGACTAGTTGACACTTCAGGACTGTGTTGTCGTCGTGTCCAGGCGCAGGTCCTTCATCAGATCTGGATACGGTCTGGATCCGGCGGACTACGGTAAACCTCGGGATAAACAGAGAGACTAATATTAGCGTAGACGCCATTCTTCTTATGATATAACGAGTACATCAGGTGTTATGGGAAGTGTTCCCGGTTCCGGCTGACCTAAGAGATGTGTTTTTAGTCTAGATTTAAACTGAGAGTGTCTGCTACCTGGACAATGTTAGGAAGACTGTTCCAAAGTTTTGGTGCTAAATAGGAAAAGGATCTCCCACCAGCAGTCGATTTTGATATTCTAGGTATTATCAACTAACCATAATTTTGAGATCGCAATAGACGTGAAGGACTATAATGCGTTAAGAGCTCGCTCAAGTACTTGGGAGCTAAACCATTTTGTGCTTTGTAAGTAATCAGCAATATTTTAAAATGTATACAATGTTTAATAGGGAGCCAATGCAGTGTTGACAGAACCGGGCTAATATGGTCATACTTCCTGGTTCTAGTAAGAACTCTAGCTGCAGCGTTTTGGACCAGCTGGAGTTTGTTTATTAAGCGTACAGGGCAACCACCCATAAGAGCATTACAATAATCTAGCCTTGAGGTCATGAACGCATGAACTAACTGTTGGCATTTGTCATTGAGAGCATATGTCGTTATTTAGAAATATTTTTAAAGGGGTGGTTGATTATAATTTCACTTTTTTAACTTTAGTTAGTGTGTAATGTTGCTGTTTGAGCATAAACAACATATGCAAAGTAACAACGCTCCTAAGGAGAGATATTTTCTTTTACACAAATCGGTTTTTAAGGACTACAACAAACAGCTGATAGGGACTACAATGAGCTTCTTCCCAGGTTAGTGACATCACAACCCTTAAAATTTAAATAAACCCTGACTCCGGGAACGCGATTTATAGATTGATTAATATACTAATCAATGACTAGAAGATAGCTAACTCCACATCAGCTACATACATTCATCGACTAACCATTCAGAAACGTCCTGTTGTGTTCTACATGTTGTCACTTCTTGAGTCTCTCCATCTTTGTCCGACTCCGGTTTGAACATAAAAGGCTAAAAGTTTTAGACATTTTTGAGTGCATGTCTGTGTGAGGTAATCGGAGCTGCAAACAAGCTCCGCCCTCTGTGCTGGGAGCAGCAGCTCACTTGCATTTAAAGGGTTAGTTCACCCAAAAATGAAAATTCTGTCAGTAATTACTCACCCTCATGTTGTTCCAATCCCGTAAGACTTTTGTTCATTTCGCTGGTCATGCGTGTGAAGTACAACACAGAAGCGCTACGCTGTTACACTACGTGAACTAACTCAGAGGCCCACATAGAAGAAAATGAATAGTTGAATAAAGTTGTTATTTTGTTTTTTGTTTTTGCCGAACAGAAAGTATTCTCGTCGCTTGATAAACTTAAGTTTGAGCCACTGTAATCACTTGGACTATTTTAAACATTGTCTTTACTAACTTTTCTGGGCTGGTAAGTTTCAATAACATAGAAGCCTATGGAAGAGTGAGACAGCTCTCAGATTTAATCATAAATATCTTAATTTGTGTTCCGAAGATGAACAAAAGTCTTACGGGGTTGGAACAACATGAGGGTGAGTAATTACTGACAGAATTTTCATTTTTGGGTAAACTAACCCTTTAAAGGGACATGCATAAACTGTTTTTGCTCACCCTCAAAAAGTGACAATTTTAACATGCTATAAAAAAATATCTGTGGGGTATTTTGAGCTAAACCTTCACATACATACTGGGGACATCAGAGACTTATTTTACATCTTGTGAAAAGGGCATTATAGATGCCTTTAAGATGGAAGAATGCAGTTTTACAGATGCTAGAAACGTGGCTTTCAAATGAAAGATTGGTATCAAAGAGCACACCAAGATTCCTAACCGACGACAAAGACTTGACAGAACATCCATCAAGTGTTAGACAGTATTCTAGGTTATTACGTGCAGAGGTTTTTGGTCCAATAATTAGAATCTGTTTTTTTCAGAATTAAGTAGTAGGAAATTACTAGTCATCCAGTTTTTTTATATCAGCTATACATTCCGTTAATTTTGTAAATTGGTAAGTTTCGTCAGGGCGCGAAGAAATATACAGCTGAGTATCATTAGCATAACAGTGAAAACTAACGCCTTGCTTCAAAGCAAAGGTCAGAGGTACCTCAAAGTAGTTTCCAGCTGAAAAGGGAAAGTATGGCAGTTCACGCTCCTCTGGCCCCCATGACTGGCTGAGAAGAGAGTTCCTGATAAGCATGCCAGATTTGATGTGTGAGTTAAGGTGCAGGGCGATGTTGTTTGATTGGCTGCACCTTAGGTTAACAGTGAAACTTGAGAAAAGACAAAACAAGATAATTAGATGTCAAAGGCAAAAACTGTACAAAAGATAAGTTTAGTATCTACTACCTGTGAGGGAATAAGCTGATATGCCCTTTGATTGTTATATGCTGCCCTGGAATGACTCCTCTAAGTAAACTGCCCTTGTAGGGTATGCTCTGCAAAATCACAGTTCATGTTGTGGGTCATGTATTTTTCATGTTAATATGAAGTGCATTTTTTTCATTAATAAGAAAAAAATGAATTATGCAAAATCAATTGTTGATGTCAGGTGTAGGGATGCTAAACTTACTTGGTCATCTGATTTTGAAAATATTGCCTGTGCAAAAACAGAAAATATGTCATTGCAAAGTTGAAATGCATATTATTTACCCTTTTCAACAACATCCTTTTCAGCTTTTATCCTTATGTTTTGTATACAAATATAAATTGTGATATAAATTATGCCCAAATGATATAAATTATGCATACATGGAGCTGAACTAACTGTATAATACTGTTTAAAAACCTCAAAGTTGGCCAGTCTGTGCACTGTAATCTAAGCACAGGGTGGCTACTATGTTTTAAAATATATATATATTTTTGGTCACTATATCATTCCCATACTTGAGTGTTAACTATTATACTAACATTTGGAATGTAATAATGATAAAATGAATAATAAAGAATGAGTAGGTGTGTCCACATTTTTTGAATAGTAGTGTTTGTCACTTACTGAGTCAGGGATAAAGCCAATGGCATGCAGGTCTACTTTTCCAGAGACTGAAAATGTGTCGACCATCTCAAGAGGAATTCTGTGTTCATACTCCAAAATGTGAACGCCATTTACTGCTACCTACAAGTAAAAGAGTTAAATTCCTGTCACTTAACAAATCTAAAATTTCTCTCTGGAAATATCTCTATTACAACAACTACTAAGAATAATAATTAATATCTGGGTTTAAATGCTTGAAACCAGATAGGCTGAAGACTGTTAACTAGCTAATATATTAAAAATCTGATATAATGTTTCACACTCACTTTGAAAACATCACAAAGTACCAAGATAATGGTCTCAAAGGTAGCTCCTTGTTTAAAAGGCATGAGGTCCATATTTTCTTCTTTTCCCCAGTTTTCGTGTTGTAAAGTGTTGCACACGATCTGTGGAGAGCTGCTGAAGCGGGGATTGAAGTGAAAGGCAACATCCGCCCGTGGCTTTGTGCTGCAGCCACATGTCATATCAAACTGAAACCTATGGAAGCACATATTGGGGGCGGGGGCGGGGGGCACAATTAACAGTGTATGTGAACATGCCATAGTCCTAAATATATAAAACTTAAAAATCACTTGAATGAGTGAATGATTTGACATTGCTTATATGTTTGCATTGTAATTTGTGGGTGGAATATTCAGACGGTTCCATATGCAGCAGGCGATAGTGTTCACTACAATAAACATTAACTGAAACTGGGACACAGCAGGCATAGAACCATAATCATAAATAATTATAAATAAAATGAATGAAGAAATGGCATGCTTTAAGATTATCATGTAATTTATCATGAGACCAACGGATGTATTGAGTTGACTTTACCTGTCAGAATCATTATGAACACATCCCTGTATAACAATCATCTCTCCTGGGTGAAGACCACCCGGTATAATCTCAGTGAAGGGGACAGTCTGGTGAAAATAAAAATAAAAACCACGTTCATAACGTTATAAACACAATCATTTAGCATTGTATTGCAGTCTAGGTTACTATTATGATGCTAGAAACAGAATGCTTAAAAAAACAAAACAAACAAACAAACAAACGCTTGAGAAAGGTTAATTTCGTAGGTTATAAACAGTAGGCTAAATACAGTACGTATTGTTGTCATAGCCTTTGCTTAGCTGTAAGGGCGTCTCAAATAAATAAATCGATGACTTACCGGATTGAGAATCGTCTTTTTTGCATTTGCGACTGACATTAATATTCCTCTATTTAAGAATAATATACTTAAAGTTCTCAAAACAACGCGGCCTTGCTAAAATCGAGTTTTCTCCATTGACAAAGGAGTGACAGGCTGCGTCTCAAAATCTACGGAGCTGCCTGCTGAAACACCATGTTTGAGCATCATTTGTAGGAGGTTCCAGACTGAAAAAACGAACGCGAGGGAGATCAAATCTGCGCGAGAGGAATATGAAGTATGCAACGACTGAATTATAAATAAAATGAATGCAGACTACAGCATATGCTTTAAGATGTATAGTCTACAGTAAAATGTCTAATAATGTGATTTTCTTTATTTTTTAGGCATTAACTTAATGACACTCAAGTGCATGCTTGTCAACATAAGACTCTACACGGAGGAAATTAGAAATTGGCGGATGATTCAAAAATATTGAATCACCAATAAATCCAAAATATCGAATCACCTAGACCCGAAGCCTTAAAATTAAACTTTTTTTTTTTGTCCAGAAATCTTATTTCATTTCATTTTGATAATATTTTATCTATTTTTCTACCTTTAAATTTCTAGATATTTATTAATAAATAATAAATAATAATTTAATCACATTCTTTCAACTTACATTCCAAAATAACCTTTTCATTGGGTGCTCACATTGGACGTCTCTGGTGTTTCCGTCGACCTCTTGTGGAAAGAAATAATATAACATGATGTTTCATGACTTTTGCACCAGATGGCCATATAGCTCTAGGGAGAAAATTAACTGTTCTGCTGGGTCATAAAGACAATTATTCATCATTATGCATTCAGATATCCATTTAGATATCCATTGTTCTACATTGTAAATGTGTTCAAATCTAACCACTTCATAGCTGTGTGCAGTCTGCATTGTCTAATATGACCCCCATTCATTTGAATGGGAATTCCTATCCTAGGTGTGTGTGTGTGTATGGATGTGTATGTTTTCAGCATTGGGGATGTTCTATAGTCTCATGCCTTCATTTGTGTGTGTTTGTTCTGAATTGTGCCAGAATTTGTTATATTTTTTTGACAAATTAAAATCCTAACATTCCATGTATTTCTATGGAGGTCAAATTGACCAGTGAGGGAAAGATTTGTTACTTTCTTTTTTATTTCAACCACATAGACACATAAACCCAGTCAATTGTTTTTGTGCATTCCAAGTTAAGGAACAAAATTCTTTAAGGTCTTTGACCACTCCAATGAACACCTTTTATAACAATAATTATAAATAATAATTTCGGGTTCAAAATGACCCGTGGGAAGGATGAAGAAACAGACGCAGCCGGATCATTTCCATAATGACCAACACAATCTACCAGATTAGCATCTGGTTTAAGATGTGCTACAAGTAAATTGACTAGCGCAGACCTTAGTAAATCACCTTGCATGATTCATTTAAATACTCTCCTCCCATAAATTAAAATGAAATCACCTTACAAAGCAAAGATGTCTGGGATGTAGTTTTACAAGTTTGTACACTGACCTAAACATTTGACTCACAAACCTCAAGATTGGTGACATCTTGTAGAAAAATGTTAAAAGGTGAGCTCTTAACATCACAACACAACAAATAACCAATAATAAAGAGAAAAGGCTTATTTATTTTTTTAGGTCAGCAAACAGAGAAACAATAATTCTCTTACAAACCTCATAATTTATTCATGCTGAAATTCATGATGGGAAATCACAAACCCTTACATTTCATCAATATTGTTCAAAGTTCTTTGTTCAGACAAGTTGGGGGACAACATTTGGGTGAATTTTGTTGGTCTACCATGGTGTTTTATGCAGTTTAAAGTAATTCACACTTCTTAGCACTACTTGAATCAAATGGTCTCATAAACCGTTGCTTTTTTAACAATGTAACTAATTGGTTTAATTAATCCAACTTTTAAACATGTTTTACCAATGAACTTGACACATGGAGGAAAAGAAAATAGTGTTAGAGCCCCCAATAAGCAAGCCAAAAGCAACAATGGCAAAAACTCCACAAGAAAATTGTTTAAACATAAAAAAATAAAAAAAACAGTAGAGTAAACTTTAATCTTTGCGTATCAATAGTTCATTTCACTATCAGTCAGTTTGCAATATTGTGTCTAATATGCAAGTTACTAAATAACTTGTTTATTGAAATCTTTATAAAAGTAATATCAACACAGATAGTGTTGGTCTGAATAGCATGGATGTGATTACCTGTGACATTGTGTCACAACTATTATTATAATTATATTTATATTCATTTTAAATATATTACATATTGTAGCATAATCCACAATGATATAATATTTGGGGGAGGGTTTATATATTTATCGTTTTATATTCTGACTTGAGTCAGTGTCCAAAGATGTCCATCTAGCATGTTTAGAAAAACAATTACAAAGCAGCACAGTGAAAAAAACAACAAAAAAAACAACAAAAAAACATTCTGTGTGAACAGGCTTTAACTATGTTCTGTTGTAAAGTACAATGTAAATGAAAAATCTTCAAAGCAAAAGAAGCTATTATTCTGGAATTGCAATTCAAGAAGATACAAAGTGATTGTGGCATTTAGACACTCATTCTAACTCATGTAGAAATGTGGAACCTGGATATCAAAACAGTTATACAAGAAGTGGTATAATTCTTTCTAATAATTAAAGAACAAGAATGTGTAATGTGAAAGGTAAACATTTTTTAAAAATTATTGTGAAGCATGAAGGAAATAATAAGTAATAAAATTAAGAGTATGTGGGCCTCTTACTAGTTCAAATGAGGTCCTAAATCAATTTGACACTTTCCAAGAAAAAAACTAAAAGAATTCCCTGATGCGTTGTCTTGCAAGCCCCAGTCATGGCATTTGCACAGACAAACACAGTTTTCCATGTGAAGATGAAATGTGAATTGCAGAATTCATGTGGCTTTAAGTAGTCTTTTTAACCACATGGATGAAATAACAGGGCACTTCTCCTTGCCCTGGGGTGTATTGCTTGAAGTCACCATATACATTGTGCTCGCATTTTCCAAAAAATGATGCTCTTAAAATCTCCTTAAAACTCTCCACACGATGGGGGTAGTATGACAGGCGGAATTTACTACAAGACACAAAGAAAAAAACATGAATAAAAACATAATGTATAACCAATTCCTGATACACACGTCAATGTATATAAAATATACACATTCATAATTCACACATTTATAATTTCTTATAAAATAGTAATAGATCAACAAAAACGACAAGTAATGTGGTATTGAAAGAACTGTTAAGCAAACTAGTGTTTGTGTCGAACCTCTAAAAAGTATCTAAACATATTCATTCCAATTCTACAAATAATTTTGGATTTATCTTAAATGCTAACTACAAATTATTTTACATATACTAGGGATGCATTGATTGTTTGGCTACGGGCCGGCATAAATCTGTTCATAAATTCAAGGCTGATCTTTTTTATAACTGCGACATGCACAGATTTATGAATAAACACTTGCTCAGCCCTTAAAGCATGACATCATTGGAGGCTGTATTATTGCATACTGTAAAGCATTTGCGATGTTATGGATTCAGACCTTGTTTATTTCAGATGATTATGGCTGATTGTTTTAAATATATAAATAAGTATTAACTGTAAGGTCTCTGTTTTCAAGAATTGCTGAGGTAATTGTTCTGGCTCAGATAGAGGACAAATATCCTGCAAATGAATGTAAAAAATAGATATGGTGGAATGGACTGGAGCAACGTGAGGGTGTGTATTTTACATTTTGATAACAAAATTAAAATTTTTGTATGACATCACACTGAGGACAACTGAGGGACTCATACGCAAGTATTACAAAAGGTTCAAACATTCAATGATGCTCCAGAAGGAAACACGATGCATTTAGAACCGGGGGTGTAAACATTTGAACAGGATGATATGTACATTTTTCTTATTTTGTTTAAATATCATATTTTTTCATATAGTACTGCCCTTCGGAAGTTACAAAGGATACTTACATGTCTCCCAGAAGACAAATTAAGTATGGTTTTTAATGTACTGGTTTTTAATGCATAGTGTTTCTTTCTGGAGCATCATTGAATGTTTGAACCTTTTGTAATACCTGCGTATGAGTCCCTCAGTTGTCCTCAGTGTGAAAGGATGGATCTCAAAATCATAGTCACTGCTGTAAAGGATTCAAATATGCAAAATATGCTGGAAAACCAAAGAATTTGCAGGGTGTAATGGTACACAGAAGTCACGGTTCGCTACTTAACTCGGTTTTGGGGTCACGGTTCGAAACAAGTTCGATTCAACAGGAAAAAGGGTCACACTTTAGTTTAGAGTCCAATTCTCACTATTAACTATGATTTTTGCCTTTTTTTAATTACTGCTTATTAGTTAGTAAGGTTTTTAAATTTAGGTATGGAACTTAAGGAATGGATTAAGAAATGTAGAATAAGGTCATGCAGAATAAGGCAATAATATGTACTGAAAAACACCCAATATCCTAGTAATATGCATGCTAATAATAAACTAGTTAATAGTGAGAATTGGACCCTAAAATAAAGTGTTACCGGAAAATTGTCTTTTATTTGATTTTAAACAGATAGTAGTGCAAATTACAGTTTGTTCCACCAAACGACATTTAGTCCCCCTGAGGTAGTTGGTACAGTACAGCCTCCTATAGTGTATTAAGCACTGATAATGCATCACAACATCCCAAAAACTGACCCCACCAGAAGGTCACAGTACCTCGTCTCAGGCGGAGTCTGAATGTCCTCTGGTTGAGGCAGTATTAGAGTGTAGTCCAGTGTGATCATGTGAGGCTTGTTATTAACCCACAGCACTGAGGTGGATATGTCCTGCCTCAGGTCACTCTGAAACATAAGTCCTTAAGTATATGAGCCTCACAGAATGCAACAGAGTAATTTAAATTGATAAAAATATGACTTGCTTAATGAGTCATTATAGTGTATATAATTTATTATATACTATGGTATATCTTCTCCAGATTTAAGCATAATTTTATAGAATGATTCACCAACTACAGATCCTGTCAAACTGTATGTTTTTTTAATTCCTTCTTATATGCCTACAGTGTTGTCTTCTAATCCATGATTTGGCTCAGTTACATTCATGTTTAGGCAGGTAAAGGCTGACAAAATAGTTACCTGAAGGCTTACATGGAATATGACTATATTTTTTCAATTTTTTTTGCAGCTAACAAACAATCAAGTGAATGCATAACTTTAGTTAAAAGCCAAGCACCATTTATAGTCTATATATGCTATTCTTAAAACACAATGAAGTGAACTGTGATGTGGTTACATGTACACAACTGGGTTCCCTTTCAGTCAGTCACGTTCAACGTTACTTTCTCAGGCGAGATCCCAATTCGTCAGTCGTTCTGACGTAACTTCTCCGTTCCCTCCTTCAGGGAATGAGGGTTACATATGTAACCGAGACGTTTTACCTTATAGTAAATATTCTTTCCTTGGGGCGCTTGACCAGTCTCGAGGATGTAATCATAGTTACGGTGGTCAATAATTAGGATCCCTCCAGGTTTCACCATGCTGGCTATGTTTTGCAAGGCCAGCTTCTGATCACTCTGGTCCCCTGTGAGATATGAGAAAGAAGTCAATTAGATAAATCTGTCAAAATCTGAAACCTATTTTTATTTTTTTTTGTATTCTTACCTTTGAAGTCTGGTAAATGAGCGAATGAGTTCCCTAGACAGATTACTGCATCAAAACCATCTCCAGGTTTCTTAACATCTTCGTGTAATGTTAGCCAGTTGGCCTCTTCAATTACTAAAAAGAAAAGATCAGAGAAACCTTTAAAACATTTAGTTTTTTTATTCTCACTCAAAACAGAGATCTTCATTACCCCAGTTATCGAAGGCTGGCTCTTTTCTCCTCTCCCATCTCTCTTTAAGAGCATATTTGAGCATTTTGTCACTGGCATCCACACTAACCACCTTGAATCCCTCCTCTACCAACATGATGGAATCCACCCTTAAAAAAAGGTAAAAATGTGCAAACGTAAAACCATGTGCAAACTGCAAATACATGTCAACACCATTGCTGAGATTTTTCTCCTTAAAACTGCAGTGAACCAAAGAATGTCTCAAAAACGCGGTTTGGAATCGCCAGTGTTTCTGACGTCACAAACTAACCAATCACATCAACATGCCGGTGGGCTTTAGCATATCATTTGCTATGCTGCAAAGCAGGCGAGTCTCAAGGGAAGCCAGGCTATCCTGGTATATTTTTCTGTTGATATGAAAAATCATGTACATTTAGCAAAATAGCGTGTGAATTTTGTATATGATGTATATTATGATCTTATAATTAACTATATACCTTTCTCCACTGACATTCTGAGTTGTTCAAAGCATTTCTAAGGATACTGATTTTTAGAAGGCAGCCGTGAGACTCTGAGATGGTGAACGGGAACATGGTTTTTGTAACATTAGCAACACATTATTAGCTTTTTGATAAAGTAGTCAAGCAAAACGCTAATCATATTAATTACCATTATGTGTCCAAAGTTGTAAAGAGCGATACATAAAATACATCATCATTCTGATACATCGACTTGTAGACGACCCTGTATAAGTCACTCTTCCACTTCTTCTTCTGAATCAGTTTCTGGTTCAAATATATATGGCTGAATTAAACCAGTATTTCCACTTGCTATTATGCAGCGTTTACTATGGTAAAGTTGACCGAGTGGATCTCTCAGCTGGTGTAAGTGATTGGAGACAGGGCTAATTTGCATATTAATGTATTCGCGTATACCAGGGATGGGGAACGTCGGTCCTGGAGGGCTGCTGTTCCAACCCTAATCAAACACATCTGAACAAGCTAATTAATGTCTTCAGGATCACTAAGGCTACAGGCAGGTGAGTTTTTATCAGGGTTGGAGCTAAACTCTGCAGGACCGACGTTCCCCATAATAATAATTCATTACATTTATATAGCGCTTTTCTCGGCACTCAAAGCACTTTACATAGAAGGGGGAATCTCCTCAACCACCACCAATGTGCAGCATCCACTTGGATGAATGAGCCATCCCTGGCCTATACTAAATGAAGCAAGGGTGTAGAGTTACAATCAAGCTATTTTAAGGCATGAAGATGTTTTTTACACAGAATTTTTATTTATTTAATTATGTCATTTTGGTGATCAAATACGAGTTTTAAGGGATACAATTATTGACTACAGGGGGACTAGTCCCAGACTAAAATGCATGTTTGAGCTGTTTTAACTGAAAGCAACTTGCACTGATAAATCCAAAAAATATGTCAGTGCCATTGTTTTGGCTCAAGATGCACACCAGTAATGTTTGTTTCTAAGGCACGTTTATAAAAGCTACTTAATTGTCCTAATTAAACTAAGGCCTAATCCTGGCTTAATCTAAGCTCTGTCTTTGAAACCAGGCCATTGATTATTAGTATAGGCTTCTGCTGACTTCATTTTTGTACATTCAGGTGCTGTATTAAGCAGCACATAAGGTACTGAATGAAAAGTGTTTCTGTTGCTACATGAAAACATCTGAAACGTCTGTGTGTTTGCTAATTCAATCTGTGAAAAATTACGCAAACGTCTCTACAGGATGCAGAGACTTTGTGGAGTTTCAGGAACAAGACAAGAATGGTAAATTGTAAACATATACAGCGAAACTAGAGAGCCATTTTATTTCAAATTTGAAGTACTTCATAAAGCTCAGTGCAAGTAGACCATTAATGAACAAAAACCCCTGGGAAATGTAATGCATGTGTAATCCAATAGAAAAACAGAACAACATGTTTGGGCTGGAGTTCAAAGGTACGTCTAAACAGAAAACAGGTTTTGTAGGTCATGCTGAGTTAACAATTGTCCATTAAGACTCCACAAAAACATATGACTATCATTAATGTGTCAATTGGCAGGGAGCAGAAGTTCCAGTGGATCATATTGACATATATATATAGACATATATATATAGACATATATATATATATATATATATATATATATATATATATATATATATATATATATATATATATATATATATATATATATGTGTGTGTGTGTGTGTGTGTATGTTTGTAAGTACCTCACCCCCATTTTCACTTACTTCCATCTCTTTATGCTGTACCTACAAAATATATTTCAATAAACATATAATGTATTACTTTGTTGGTGTCATACACTTTTTTTTGCAGTCAAATTCAAATACCACTTTTTTTTAAATCATTGACACGTTAACTACTGCTACTTTAGTTAACATGAACTAATAATGAACAATACCTCTTTAGAATTTATTTGATCTTAGTAACTAAGATGAACAAACAATGACTGTATTTTTACTAACTAACATTAACAAAGATTAATAAATACTGTAACATATGTATTGCTCATTCATTTGTTAGTTCATGTTAGTTAATACATTAATGGAGTTAAAAGCTTATTGTATTATTGGAAGTATTACAATTTTATTGTAAGTGTTACAGAATCATCTTTCAAAAGTATTTATATATTTAGACTATCTATTACACAAAAAGATTTTCTTTCAAAATATAAAACACACAACGGCTCTGATATAACATCACTTAAAATACAGCTATACAGCTGCCAGTGGCCCAGTGACAAAAAAAGAAGTACAAGCACTCTTTCATCGTTGGACTGGCTGCAAAACTGACTTTGTGTAATTTAGCCAAAATGGCATTCCACTTATCAAAAAGCTTCAAGGCCAACCCACATGACCCAGATTAGTAAGAGGTGGAGTTGAGTAAACCAAGACAGTAACCAATCTATCAGTGGACTAAATGTCCATAAGGCTAAATGCTTTGTTATTAAATCTGAAACGACCCCCACCCCTATCAATCGGACAGATAAGCAGAGTAAATAAATAAAGTACTACAGACAATCGCCCTGGCCTTGCCCATCAGATATCATGTGAGGGAGAGTTTTATTCGTTTTATTCATTTCTTAATTTTATAAGTTTTATTTGTTCATACCCTGTACCGCAGGCTACATCCAGCACCCTCTCAACCCCATGTTTTCTGAGCAGGGAAAACACCCAGCTCTTGTACTCCTCTGTCCGGCTCCGAGTGTCTCCGATGTACAGCTGCCACACTTTCGCTGCTTTACCGTCGGCATACTGATCAGGAAGACCAACTGCACCTATACCGAGAGAGCGTGTGCGGTAAACACTGTCCACCATACTGAATTATCACACCACGTGAACTGTTCGTCTTCCGGATCTGAAATAAACGTCCTGCTTGTTTTCTGTCCTCGGTTGTTTGCGTCTCTTTTTCATGCTTACATGTCTGTTGACATTTATATTGCGTCTGTGTTGAAACGGAAACTTTTGACCAATCGGACGCCCGTATACACTTACGCCTACATTGCAATTGGCCGAGACGTGTGATGACGTGCCAGGCTGCTGACACACCCGATCTGTATTTCATCATATTTTCAAAAGATTAAAATTAGATGTCAGGAAGAGAGTGATTGATATGATAATGTTGGCAAGATGTCAAAATTGTGGGTCTTAGGAACTAAAATATATTTAGAACATTTTGCGTCTGAAGTTGAGCTTATATATAAACCTGCCTCTGAGAGAATGGATTTTTTTTTTTTTTTTTTTAATGAAAACTCATTTTAAAATGGATATTTATGGAGCTGTTTTCTATGTCTATTGTTTTCATTCGTGAGTTTGTCTTATTTAAGATAATACACTGAAAAGTAACATATGTTATGTGTAACTTGACATTTTGATGTAGGCTAATAACAGTCATGATAAAGCTATGAAAATGTATAATTTACTGTCTGTAAATTAGTTTCCTTCAGTTGCAGCAGACAAAGTCTGGACTCAGCACTATTTTTGCACTTGCATTCTTGAACAGATAATCTCTTTCCACCCCCTCACCTCTCTTGTACCCAGTGACACCAGTGTGAGCACTGATTCAGAAGGAAATAGTAAATTAGCTGGCTACATTAGTGTAGTATCCATTCAAGCACAATAGCACTGGATGAAAAATAACAGTTACGAAAACAGTCTGATTCATGTTGACTGTTCATGGAATCAGTCAATTCAAATGAAGTAAATAGGCCTATGTAAGCGAATAGAGTGTTAAATCAGAGGCAATTTAAATCAATTAGACAAACCAAAACATACATATAACAAATGTCCAAGTGCTATGCTTAATCTTACAATCTAATACATGCATTTAACCCCCAAATTGTATTTTTGAAGTTACTTGAATCAAATATTTGATCAAATTCTTCCATTAATTGAGTGGCCCTGTAAAGTATTAATTTACCATGTGAAACATGTTGTTATTTCTAACAAATAAACCATTAAAAGCTGTATGATACAAGACTTTATGATATGATATATATTAGGATGTTCGGTATGCCCAAACAAACAGAACAAAAATTATTTTTCAAAAGAATCAACCTAGAAATGACATCCTTATAGTGATGGGATAAGATAAATGTTTTAACACCAAAATTGCACACTTTATCGTGAGATCTGTGAGGAACAAAAAAAAAAAAAATGTACAAATAAAAACACTACATTGTTATCCAAACTGCTTTTAAATAGACCAAGTGTCTTTTTTTCATACACATTTGAGATTTATGCTACAGAAGAAAAGAGAAAGAGAAACAATTTAGAAGACATTTGACAATGTAACAAGGAAATTCAGTCTACCTTGTCTTTCCTCAAGAGTGGGACATTCATACATTCATAATGGACAAGACAATGGTTTTGTGTAATTAAATTATTAACTTACTGTAGGCATGGACAAACAGAATAAACATAATTTCAACCTTTGACCTTCTGCACTAAAAGAATGAGGTTAAAGAGCAGCTAAAATTAAATATTTGTGTTGATCAAGTGATGATTGATGAATGTTATCTCACTACATGTATCAACAGAAAAATAATATATTCACATTTATTTGAGACAGATCATCTTTGCAACAGCCACAAGGTAAAGGCCTCAGTCTCAAAACTGCACTAAATTTGTTGTTGGATTCAGCCATATGTCTTAAAATGTAAACACTGATTTTCAAAGCTTATAGTTGCAATAATAAGTGTGTGAACCCTTTTATTATCCAAATGTCTGCATTAAAAATGTGGTATGATCGTAATTTACTAACAATTATAGACAAAAGCAATCTAACATAACTAACACACAAACAATTGTACTTTTTTGTTGTTGAATACATCAAGTAATTATTCACAGTGCAAGGTGATGTAACAAGTAAACCACTGAACCACCAGTACTTATGCCATGCTATGTGTTCCCATGTCTGGTTTGGACTTTTGACTTATTTCCTGTTTCTGTGCCATGTTTGTAGTCCTTTGTAGTTTTTCATGTTGATTAGTTCCTGATTGTTCCCAGGTGTGTTGTTAGATACTAATAATCATATCATGTAGTAAAATATTGTTACTACTGTAAATCTATATTAAATTATTATGGGATCTCCTTCAATGCTTTCAGAATTTTTTATAATAACATATTTTAATGACAGTATTGAATGATATTTATTTATTTATTTATTTATTAACATATCTTTATTGCGAGGATTAACCCCTTGAGATGAAACATCTCGTTATGAAAAAGGAATTCTTTTATTTATCAAAATAAACAGAAAATAGTACAAACTTTGCTAGTGATTGTTTTAAACAAGTATTAATGTAGACATTATTAAAAACATATTATTTTAGCTTAAGTATTTGTATCAATACTGTGTGCCTTAACCTAAAATGATACTACTTGATATGATTAGGCCATCAGTCCTGCAATAAAGAACAATTAATAATTTTAACTGGAATGCTAAAATGATACTAACTTGCCATCCTCGTCCATCAGATATACCTACATGAATGAACTGAAATGCTCTGGGGCAGAAACAATTTACTCAAGGAGATCAGTGTGATCCTTGCAGACCATCAGTTATGAAGGACACACAGATTAAACAACATATGTCAGTTTCAGATATTGCAATATAACACATTAAATAAGCTGCTATAAATTTTGAATGTTGGTTTGTCAGCTTAGATCGTTATTATTTATTTGAGGTAACCTTGTACAATGCCAATGTTAAAATACATTTTAAGCATAGTTACTTTAGATCACCAGTAGAGGTCCTCATTGCCTCACCAATTGCCTAGTACAGGGGTTCCCAAACTTTTCCATGACAAGGCCCCCCAAATACCACTAGGTTCTGGCCAAGGCCCCCATTTTGCAGGATGTTATTGAACCCATCGACAATACTACGGCAAATGTAAAAATAAATAAATAAAACCTCTATCTGAACATCAGATTATGTGATGGTCTTTGATACCAGCCTATCAGAAAGATTATAGAGATGAACCGATTCCAGTTTTCTAGGCCGATTCCAATTTTTCATTGAGTTTGACCTGCCGATACAGATTTTAGCCGATTCTGATTTCATTTTTTCTAACACACAAATATTTATTTTCTTTTTTTTTATATATAGGCCTATATATATATATATATATATATATATATATATATATAAAACACCATATAGTTTTACCCAAACTGAATAATTAAGACAAGTTTAAATGGGTACATTTTCTATAAATATTTTTGAGTCTTCATTTTCTTTTCTGACATAGCCTACTCCAGTTCTTGTTAAAACATACTAGACAAATTATGTGCATTTTAGGCACTTTTTGTGTGAAATCATATTTATTTTGTCCATCAAAAGTGTGCTTTCACTTTAATTGAGCGTGAGCAGCGAAGCAAAAATAGACTAGACTGACCGGTCGCTGACCGGACTAGACTGGCCGGACTGACCGGACTAGACTGGCGCGGACTGACCGGACTAGACTGGCCGGTCGCCGATCACATGAACATCGTCCAATTCCGGTCACCAGCCAATCAATCGGTGCATCTCTAAAAGATTAGCATTACAAGTATAATGTTCAGATAGGCTATGTGACAAATTATTATAATGCTATTTCATAACAATACTCATAATAATATAAATATTTTTTAAAAACTTTTTATTTTTTCACTTTTTTTTTTCTTCCAACTTGCTGCGGCCCCCCTGGCGGCCCCCACTTTGAAAACCCCTGGCCTAGGAAATCATCATCTTCGCCTGCGCATTCAAGTCTGAGTTTATTCGTGCTGAGTGTAAATCATCAGCAGAGTTCCATTATAATTATTTTACCCATTATGTAATTCACTAAAACAAATGTTTTGGCTCCTGTTCACAGTCACGTAGGCTATCAAATATTTATGTTGTTAAATTAAATTGTTATAAATGTAGGGGGAGACCGGGTGGTTGTATAATTAAAGATAAAAGAGTAATAAGAAAGTATAAATAAATATCTGTGTAAAGAATTACAAATGTTGTTTTTTGGGAGAAACACTTTGAGCACTTGATCTTCGCAGCTGCAAAGTGTGTTACAGTAGAACTCAATGCATTGATACGTCATAACGCAACTGAGCGCAAATAGACCATCTTCACAAATGAAAGACAAAGCAGGCCTACATACCCACAGTTGTATTGGGAAATTACAATATAGGCTACAGCATTTGAAACATTACATATGGACTATAAATTATGCAAACTAGAATAAATAACTTACAATAGGCCCAAATAAAGTGACATTTGGTCACATTCATCAAACAAATCTTAAATTTTTTTTAAAGACTTTTATATTCGACATTTTGATTATTTTGCTATTTTGATTATAAAATTGGTGAAAGTGTTGTTGAAACTATATTTATATTAATTCATCAGTATATAACAAAATAGATCTAATTTCTTAAATTAGATGTATGTTTTATGTGGGATTAGAAGTTTAGTGGAGTCTGGAATAACCCAGGATCTCTAAAAAATATCTGAGAAATTGAAATAGTTAAGGCCCGTTTACACAGAGGACGATAACTATAACGATACACAGATATAGTTCTAAAAATAGTTTTAAATATAAAAGAATAGCAGAGTCCTCACCACAACAATAAAAATGGAATCACTTTCAGAATGATTTTTTTTTTCAGCTGATGAACGATAAAAAAAAAACATTGACAGCCAATCAGAATCCATAATTTACTTGTACTGTTACATTTCTTCCAGGTATACTTTTTATCATTCCATGTGAAGTAACCTTTTTTATCACCCTGTTTGTGAACCTTTATGACTTCTGAGGAGTGTCTTTATGAAGCAAGACTGTTTTACAATTCAGTAGAAACTTTTTATGGTGGCATGGTTAGTAGCAAACTTTACTCTTTTCTTCAATTCTGCTAAGCATGTTTCTGATGGATACAATGTGTGATACAATGCAAAAATTGGCAGCTTTCAGAGTTACAATTTGTGTTAGGCCTAGTTACCAAAATGAATAACTCTCAGTTTTAAAGTGAGAAAATATGGTTTGAAATGGTAGATTGAAGAGGGTGGAGTCTTACACTGGAGCATTTTAAGCACTGGCCTCTGTGCTCACAGAGGTGTATTATTGTATAGTATATTGTGGTCAAAATGGGTTCATGTTAATGAGTTGGCCAAATTTGAATAAAGTACTCAGATAGCCCAGTTGCCTCACACTGTACTGCTGGTATGCAGGCTCTAATGTGAATCTTTTCAGCATTTGATGAATGAAATAAATATTCAAGAGACTTTTCCTGTACTGAACTACTCAGTGACTAAATCCCTAGATGTTGTATCACACAAACAAACGTGACGGGTTCCCATTGTCACATCCCTTCCTCATGACCATAAGTGGCCTTTGTGTTTTAGAAATAGAATTCACACAGAAAACAATTGCGAGAATGTAATGACGTGGAAAAGACAAAGTTTTATAACTTTACAAGGCCATAAAATAGAAGAGACTACTAGGGCTCATCTTGCAAGATGGACATGTTTTAGCAACATGCTTAGTTGAAATTATGAGAAGTGGCAAAATTTGACCTTAAATCGGACTTTAAGTTCAGTTTTATTACAGTGGATATAAAAAGTCTACACACCCCTGTTAAAACAGCTGGTTTTGGATTGTAAAAAATAAAACAAAGATAAATCATATCAGCACTTTTGCACCTTTAAAGTAAAAATTTCAACCTATGAAATGCCACTGAAAACAGTGACACATAAAAAGGATAAAAATAAAACCTTAACCCAAAAACTAAAATAAAATTAACCTAACTGCATTAGCACACACTTATATAACGAATATGGCTGTGTTCAGAATTAACAAATCACCAAGCTCATGTGAAGTACTACATACCTGTCTTCACCTGAACTATTCTTGTGAGATTTTTTGGTAAGACATCTTTTTTTTGTGATCAACTTTTTATTGTCTTTAGATATAACAAAATAACATCCATTCAAGCTAACAAACAGGGAAAAGGGGGAGCAACAGACATATTATGAATAATTTAACAATCTGAAAGAAAAGGGGAAGGACAAAAAAAGTTTATATGGTCATTCCTTTATATAATCTTATATGCTGAAAGAAAAACATTGCCATGCAACTTGGTTTAGTCTTGTTAATTTGTGCTGTTGATCTCCTTAAAGTAACCTGGAGAGGGGAAAACAACACCATAGTCAAAATGACTTTTTTTTTTTTTTTTTTGAGATTCAAGTCAATTTCAAGGAGGCTATGAATCCAAAATGTTTTTGTACATGTGTGGAATAAATCAGTTCTGTATTATTGTTTTCTTTGCAGCTGTAAAACCGGCAAACATCATTCTCTTTTGTAATGAACTTATACAGTAGTCAGAATCATCATTGAGAAGACATAAACCTGAATTAGACATGGTATCAATTTGTAGTAAGGAGGACAAAACAAAATTTACATGTGTCCATTGACAACAATTGGACACTCCCAAAACATGTGAAGAAAAGTACCTGATGATACAGTGTTACAAATATGGCAGTTATAGATCAATTGCAGTTTCATTTTGAACCTCTTGTTATGTTATGCTCTATGGATGACTTTGAAATGGATAAGACGATGAGCCAAGTTTTTAGAAGTTCAGACGAGTTTAGATGAGATTAGACCAGTCGACAGATCAGTTCAAATCGGATAATTCACGATTCCAGATAGATTTAATAGAAAGAGGCTTTGCAATGTGATCATTAAGTTTACTATATATTAAAGAGACAGATGGCCGACCAGAGGATAGTGTGATCCAATCCCACATAGGATGAGAGGAAATGGGGGATGCCCAGGGAACTCCATACGCCTTGAGAGCAGAGTAACTTAAAAAAAGACAAAATGCTGGTAAACAAAACTCAGTTCTTAGTTCTTGAAGTAAGAAGAGTCCCTGGTTATCATATAAGTCATCGCATGTGTTTATGCCCAGTGAAGACCAAGAGGGCTGGACAAATGGCCGATTTCCACATAAAAAATTTAAGATGTGCCATAAGGCCAATGTGCCCAGCCAATCCTCCTGAAAGTAAAGAATGCTGCAATGTGGCAAGTTTAATTCTGCGTCGTTTACCATTCCAGACAAACAGAGAAAGAATGGAATTGTAACCTGGAGGGGGGAAAGCGACATAACCTGGAGGGGGGAAAGCGACAGCATAGAAAAAAGAAAATTGAGTTGAGGAAACAAATTAATTTTGACTGTGGAGATTCTGCCTTGAAGAGAGACTTTAAGATTATATTCCATCTTTGAGTATCACTCTTGATTTTGACTAGAATGTTATTAAAATTGTCTCTGGCAATCTTATGGATGTTTTTATTTATCGTAATATTCAAATAGATGAAAGAATCTTTAATAGGCATAAATGAAGAGATACCAGAGTTAACCTTAACATTGTTAATTGGCATATTGACATGGTAAAATTGGCATATTGACATGGTAAAATTACCGATTTTGATATTCTAGGTATTATCAACTGGCCAGAATTTTGAGACTAAGGGTACAAATTCTAGCTGCTCCTTTTTGGCCCAGCTGGAGTTTATTTATTAAGCCTGCAGGGCAACCATCCAGTAAAGCATCACAATAATCTAGCCTTGATGTCATGAACGCATTAAGTGACTTTTCTGCATTCGACATTAAGTGCATATGTCATCATTTAAAGATTTTTTTAGGATGGAAAATGCAGTTCTACAAATGTGAAATGTGACTTTCAAACCTAAGCTTGTTATCAAAAAGCACACCCAGGTTCCTAACTGTCACAATTGTGTTCAGTTTGAGTTTTTTACTATGGTTACTGATTTGATTCGTCATTCTGTTCAGCTGTGTGTTATTAATTAACTTGGTCTGTCTTTTGTATTCAAGTTCCTGTTCATAGTTGTCCGTTCTGGTTATTGTTTAACGGTTGTTGCTTTGCCTTCCTTCATCTTTCTCTATGTGGATTATTAATTAAAGACTTATGTCCGGGATCATCGCTGCAGCTCTGAAGCCTTCGGAGTCGCCCGATTCCATCGGCTCTCTGTCTGCGCCTGTCAGACAGAGTCAGAGCACAGTTTGGTGCTTGTAGCATTAAATCTCTAGGGGTAGCAGTCAAAAACAGTCTTTGGAGAAGAGGGAATACAATTAATCATTTTAAATAGTAGCCTATAATAATATGTTGGCTTCTCGAACAAACATAATCTCTTAATTCGCTCCGTCTATGGGGGTACACTGAATAATTATTTATATCTCCAGTTTACCTCGTAATTCTGTCTTTTTTTTCTCAGAACTGTGAGATATAAAGTCACAATTTCAAGTTAAAGTCAGTCTTTTTTTCCTCAATTTTACTTTATAATTCACAAGTGTGAGTTTATATCACGCAATTCTGGGATAAAAAAAATTGAGAGATAAAAAGTCACAATTACCTGTTATATTTTGTGGCGGAAATTGGCTTTCGTAGTTTTAACAGGGATGTGTAGATGTTTTATATCCACTGAACATAATGTCAGCAAAACAAATGTATTTTTCAATTTAGGCTGGCGTATAATTCATGAAAATACACACCAAAAAGCTTAAGCGTTTTTCCACATTTCCTTTCAAAGAAATTTAGCTTCAAATAAGTCCAAGTGTCTTCCTGAAACCACTGCTCAAAGATGAGAGGGGGAAAAAGAACAAGGCAGAAATTTATTTATTTCAAATGGAAAATTCTCATTCAGTCCAACATTCAAATCCATACAGAGATAATCTAAACAGAGTAAAGTAGCACCGCCAGGGAACAATTAAAGTATGGAAATATAGCATTACAAAGTATTCAAAGCATTACAGGAAATTCAAAACATAACATGAAAAAAAAAGAAAAAGAAAAAAAAAGAAATCAAAAGCACTTTAACCTTTACATCACTTAGAGAGTAGAATGTTTGTACCTTTTCTGAAAAAAGGTTTGTACCTTTTCTGTGGTACAAAAACCAATACCATGACTTGACAGGTTAACCTAAGGTTATTTAACCTTGGCCAGTGATGTCAATTCTGGTTGTCTATTCATGCCATTTAGCTCATAGCTAATTAAACCGAGACTATACAGGAGACCAACAGTGATGGTTACTGACAGACCATTTTCCAATGTTTACATATAGCAAACACACTGTTCTCTCAAATGAGAGACTGCATATTGAGAATGAAAGATCTCTGGTTAAAGTGTAGCTGGGAAAACAGGGGTAGGCATTTAACAAAAGTTTGATAGTAACACCATAAAAGACAACATTAAAAGGGCCTCTAGAAGAAATGCAAATTGGTGCAAAATGTACTTACATGACATACACAGCACTGAATATTAGAAGACATACAGTAGAATGCATATTTCAATGCATACGGGAAGTAAAAAAAAAAAGGAGATTAAGAGAGATCGCTCCTATAACACACTAAAATACAAACAACAATTCCATCTACAAACAGGAAATGGACTCAGGATGCAGCTCGACACACCAGGGGCACTCAGTAGAATGACGCAAGAGGACAGTGTGAGAACACACACATGGCTAGAGCTCAGCAGAGGGAACCACAACCAGGATCTTTCTTTCTTTCTTTTTTGCTTAGTGTATTGTAATGGTTATTTTGTCAGTATGCTGGTTTCATATCAACACAGAATTAGCATGTCAATAAATGAGTAAGACACCAAAACGATGGTTATGTCAGTAAAACTAACAATGCAATAATTGGTTTCTCATTTCTAATGTTGACTGATTCAACTATCATCTACTTGACAGTGACACATTGAGGGAGGCCGATAGGGTATTTTAGTGCGGATCATCTCATTGTATTGACAGTATTAACAGTTCAGAAAACCATAAATATTGAGATTATCTTTGGATAGGAGTTAACACCACATTTCAGGAACATTAAAGCAATGTCTGCATAATCAAAAGACTTGGAATAAAATCACAATGTAAAAAAAAAAATCTATTTATGACATACCATTTTAAATAAATCCCAAGTTAAAACAACAGGCCAATATGGTTACCCAAAAACAATATTTCAGGCTAAAATGGAAGACAATAAAAGATTAGGTTTAACATCCAATAAGGATTAAGTTTTTTCTTTCTTAAAAATAAATCACCAATATGGTGAAAAAAAACGTGCAAACATCTTAATCTATATCTTACAAATCTATAATCTATATTGTCAGTGAACTGGTTCACAATGAATCTGAGACCCCTGCAGTTCAGACAATTTAGGTAGAAACAAATTTGATGTATTTGCTATACTACCTAATCAAGTCTAGAGCCAATGCAAAAGTCAGCTATTGATATACATCTCTATAAGTCTCTATGCCAACAGCTGCCCATGTTTGTTCATTTATATAATTGTTTTTTAATTTTAATGTTGTTCCACTTGCAAAATCCTTAAAAAACAACAGAAATTATAATTTGTAAAATCACATTAAGCTTGTATAAGTCTGCTCACATTGGAAGACAGATGAAAATGGGTTGTGAGAAATAACTTCCATTTTCATAGTTTACACCAATTCAAGTTATAGTTTACACCAATTCAAGTTAATGACAAACAAAAACAAAAACACCCACTAAGGTTTAAGACAGAAGACCAAATCATATTATGAGACAGTATCAAACGTCAGTTTTGTCCTCTTTGGAACACTCTTCCACTAACTGCTCATAGGACGGATCATGGTCCGACCCATCTGTGGTGAATACAGAGGTCTCAGATTCTGAGCCCTGTTCCTCTCTGCAATCGGTCTCATCTGAAGCTGAGAATTTAGGCATAAAGTCATTATCATCATCATCCTCCAGGTTGTTGTTTAGCAAAGTCTCCTCATCATCATCATCATCCTCCAGGTTGTTGTTTAGCAAATTCTCCTCATCAATGAAGGTGATGTTAGCACTGGGAAACATGAGGATATGGTTAACTTTGGAGTCCCACGTGATCCGGCCATTACTGCAGCCTGCAGGTTCAAGACCTTCTTGGTTCTCTCCTGCCTCCTTGTCCAATTGATTCTCATACATTCTCATACAGTCTAGGTCAGTGTCTATCCCTCCTCCCCCATGCATTTCATTCATGAGAAGACATTCCTCTTTGTTAAGAAGGTAACCCTTGGATTTTGAGAGTGCTACAGCAACTCTGTCACTGAAGCTATAGCGGCGCTTCTGTCGAGGGGAGCGGTCTAGACTGAGGATGGAATTTCCCTTTACTGAAAGAGAATCACTGCAGCTCTTTGAGCGGTTTGGTGCTTTATTTTTGCTACCAGTGATGAAGCTGACACGTTGATCTTCTCCCTTCTCGACACCTATCTGCTTGATTGAGTCATTGTAATCTTCTTTTTTCTTGGACAGGAAGCTGAAGATGTTGACTTCATTAGGGGTTGGTGACAGGTGTAGGGTCTTGTGACTTTTTTTGATGCAATGTAACTCCTCCAGAGAAAGTTTTCGCCTTTTACGGCGCTTCTTTAGAGCTTTGTGTGCCTCCACAACCATGCGCACCTTCCAGTTGAAGAAAAGGGAGAGCCATGCCAGACCAAGATATATCCACACCTCCACAAAGTAGCGATAGAGAGTAGGGTAGTTAGCATTGGGATCAACACCTAAAAATACAGATAAAGAAAAAAGTTTGCAAAATGATATCACAATCACAAAAAAATATTGAAGTGATTTCCTCAGTGTTGGAATTTTGATATGTGACCCGTGCTGGAAAAACGACATGGAATGCGCACGGGCAAATTCGATGGTTTTCACAAAAATTAGTTCATTAAGCCGTCCTCTAGCGATCCCAATGCTCTAAAAAGCTATTAAACATCTAAAAGTATCTTTTTGTACGTTTTCTGAGGAATACCTTTCCTTTGTCCATGAAAAATTAAGTTTTTCTCTGCTCGCTTCTTGACAACTGGCACTCTTAGCACAAGTTTGGCATCGTTTTAAAGCGCAACATTCCAACTTTATGAATTTTCATAAATTCTCAAATGGCTTGAGTCTGAACCAATGAAATGTGATTTTCAAACTCATGCTGATGTAAACGAAGCGATCTTACTTGCGCGCTGACTGACACATTAGAAGTGTGCGCACAAAGGGATACTCGGACAGTGCACGATCCTGATATACACATATACACAGAATTACAGTTTTTCAAAATATCTGCCTTGGCGAATATTCATGCAAACTATATCTGTTATGTCTTGAGTGAAAGTTTGGTTAACTGTTGGGGAAAAACATATGTGATTTTAAGGTATGACTGCTAAGTGATTTAGTTTTGGAACCTTCAGAAAAATTTAACTCGATTTTTCTCAAAACTTTTCTCAAGACTTTGCTGACTTTATCAACTTCAAACAGGTGTAACCAAGTCATTTTTATGATTCCAACAAATCATACATAATTTTGAAGTTTTTTTTTAAATGAATACAACAATATTTTGTCGTTGTTGAAAATGTGCTCATTCCGACACATTTTGCCAACAGGGGTCATTTTTTTTTACCAATTCCAAACCACACCAATCTTAATAACTACTACTCATTTAGAATTTAACCATTTATAAGTGCCAAATAATTGTAAAGGAAGGCTAGAAATGAAAAACGCCTTATATTCAGGTGTACATAATCAAGCAGATTTTCTTTTACAGGTAAAATGGACCAAAAAAGAAAAAGAAATAAACAATTGTTAAATGCTCATGAAAAGGATGCAATACAAAAAATTGCAAAATGAAGGCGTGACCAATGGACATATGGATCAAAACCTTTCATTAAAGTTGAACAATACCCGTTCTTGTCTTAGCACAACTTTGATGAACTTTTTTGATCCACTTCAAATATTGAGTACTGTGTGTGTATATACTCTCTCTCTCTCTCTGTGTGTGTGTGTGTGTATTTACTCTGTGTGTGTGTGTGTGTGTGTGTGTGTGTTTACTCTGTGTGTGTG
>NC_138741.1:30212693-30322693 GCF_965113295.1 Leuciscus leuciscus | reverse complement strand
ATATCACGACTTTATCATGAATAACCCACTTTCAAGTATGGTTTCACTACGTAATTTGTGTATTTTCTTTTTAGATTTAGGAGATAGAGACACATCACAGAGCACTGAATGATAGGGGATTTTCCTGTATGTAACAGTGATTCAAGTTTTCTACCTTTGTATCTAACCAGATGGGGTTTGTAAATACGTGGATGTTTTAGGTTTTCCATCATAAATATTTTATGAATTACATGTAAAAACAAAACATGACAAAGTCATTGGACTTCTTACAAAATGCCATGTTATGTCAAAAGATTGTGTGCCAATATTATGCCACAAATGTAGTGGATTGAGCTTAACTTAAATTGAACCTGGAATGACACTGTTATAGATGCGATACTTTGAAATGGGTCTGTCTGTTATTGAACTGTACTATTTTTATTGCAGGTTTTCTGGAAGCCCCAGTTGAAGGCATCAAGAACAGCTGTTGGCCTAAACGTGTCAGCCTAGACAGACGTCTATTCCAGTCCTACAACACCAACCTCTCTGCTTTTGCTGACTACTACCATGTTCTTTTAAGGTATTACTGGAACAAAACAACTGAGGCACCCGAGACAGTGGAATTTGTGGTTGTAGAGAATACCACATGTATCAGTAAATCTGAAGGCACAGAATTTTTTTAGGAGTTGTAAAGATACGCCAACATAGTATCTTTCTCTTTCCCACAAATACAACACAACAGTTACTCTAATTAAATTCTTAATTGCAGGCGCAAAAATTCTATTTTATGAAATCACAAATTATGAAACCCATAGACTTTTTTTTTTTTTGCTACAGTTGCTGCAGTGAATATGGTGCAAAACATTCACACACCCGTATCAAAAATGTTAAGTAATGGAAAAATGTTGCGCATCCCCAAATCAGTATGTAACTTTAAGCAATGAAAGTTTTGCACATCAACTCAACTCAGCTCAAATTTTATTTATAAAACACTTTCAAAACCATAAGAATGGACCAAACTAAGTGATGTACATAAATTGCATAGAACTCTAAAATTATTACAAACATAAAATAACAATAAATCACAATCAAGTCTTCCATCATACAGCAAATCACTCACATTTATCAGACCTAATCAAGCACCAAAAGCCAGACGAAATAAGTCAGTCAATTAGATCACTTTTGAAAGTGTCCATACTTGAGGATTTTATAGAGAAGGGCAGTTCATTCCAAAGTGCAGGAGCTGCAACAGTAAAGGTGCGATCTCTTCTACGCCTCAGATGCGATCATGGGACAGTTAAATATATACACTGAACGGAAGAGTCTGCTCAGCTCAAATTTTATTTATAAAACACTTTCAAAACTATATATCTTTTATAGACTTTGGAGCCTGATCATGCAGTGCTTTGTAAACAAACATTAACACCCTGTATTGCATTTTGTATTATACCGGTAACCAATGAAGAGATATCACTAGGTGTTATATGATCCCTTTTCCTGGTATTAGTTAAAAGTCTTGCTGCGGCATTTTTGACATACTGAAGATGTGCCACCAAGGCTTCACTTATGCCCAAGTATAAAGCATTACAATAATCCAGCCATGTGGAAATAAAAGCATGCACAACAGTTTCCAAATCCTTGGTTGAAAGAATAGGTTTCAGTAGACAATTTTCACATCTGAAAAAAAAATGCTTTCACGACTGTTTAAATGACAATCGGAATAGAAAACTACTCCCAAGTCCTTTACATAACACTGCATTTTATTAGACAGTAGTCCATAACTTTCAGTCAGTCCTTTCTCAGGCTTTTTGTTCCCAAATATAATAAACTCAGTCTTATCCTCATTTAGTTGTAGGATGTAATCACTTGCAAACCACCCCTTCACCCCAGTCAAACACTTATGAAAATGAACAAAGGATATACAGTCAAACTCTAAAAGGAAAGTACAATTGCGTATAAACAATTTTATATTTTCTAAATATTGACCCCCAGGGGCAGCATTTATAAAGAGAACAGTTGGGAGCCCCCAAGAGATAGTTACTGATGCAGAAATCCAATCTTAACTGACCATGTCCTGTCCTGCAGAGGAGAACCATTTAAGCACCACACCCTTGATACCTTCATTATCTCTAAGGCTTTCTATTAAAAAAAATGTATCTATGGAATCACAGGCTGCGTTCAAATCTAACAACATTAAAGCAACACCTTTCCCGGAGTCAATACAAAATATCATTAGCAACCTTCAATAAAGCTGACTCTGTGGTGTTTAGTCCTTAATCCAGACTGAAAAATATCCATAGCATTATTTCCAGTAAAAAATAAAAATAAAAACTTGAACGTTGTTTATGAACGTCTTCCCTTAAGTAGTCAAGAAGAAAGAACTTCATAGAGTGAGGTAGTCGGCTTTAAAAGCAATATATCTTTCAACTGAGCTAAGGAAACGAATTCAAATTTACTCAAGCAATGTGAAGGATTCATTGCTTCAACTACAACGTTCCCTACTGGCGAAATATTCAACCTTATAAGATCAACTGTGGTAATGAAAAACTTTTAAAAACTCACAATCCTTGGACAGGGAAGAGAAAATGTTACTACTGTAAATGGACTAAGTACCTTATATGGTTGCAATTTGCAAACAATGCCTTTGGGTTATTTACATTCTGTGGTATAATAAAAAAAAAAAAAAAGAAAATCTAGCAGCTTTAACATCATTTTACGAATTCATACAATTTGTCTAAACCCTAGTGATGGGTAAGTTTAGGGGCGGGGTCAGGGGTAGGTCATTTGTGCAGATTCATACGAATTAGGCAAGTGAGGTCGTATGAATTCGTACAAATTAGCTACCACGTAAAATACGTACGAATTGCCATGAGATCGGGTTGGTAATACATTTCTTAAAAGTCAAATTGAACCTAATAAACATATGGTCCAAAATCGCGGTTTCCTCAACCCAAATGTTTTGGATCTTTATTCCCAAAGAAAACACAAAATCAAGCCTATGACCATGATCATGTGTTGGTCCAAAGACACATTGAGATAAATTAAAAGAATCAACTAAATTCAAAAAAAATTATTGGGTCATAGGTTTAGAAGGACAATAAACATTGATATTAAAATCACCCAGAATCAAAATCATATCTGCAGGTGGAACAACCACAGATAACTCCTAAAATTCATCAAGAAAATGTGTGTTGTATCTGAGAGGCCTAGGGCAGGTCAATCTTCATTATGCAACAACTTGCACTTAATCATATTAAAAATTGCAGCCAGACCTCCACCTTGACGAGTAGTCGTCAAGGCACTTAAAACATTACAACTAGGGGGTAAGAGTTCAGCAAGAGAGCTCATATCAGCACCAAGTCTCAGTAGTAGAAAGAAAAGTCCAATCCATGCGTTACATAAAAGCCATTTAAAATAAATGTTTTGTTAACAACTGAACTTGCATTTATCAAGGCCATATGCACTGTAGTCGACTCAAGCTGATAAGAAGAAATGACACTCAGCTCTATTGACCCAATTCGTCTCACAGAACAGAGATTTGAGTGAACCACTCCATGTTTGGTCCCTCTCAACATTGTCCGAGACAATGGTGACAGGGAAAATGGGTATTGGATAGGAAAGCCATGACTCCGTCACTGATCTTACTCCACTGGACAGGTTCCTCAATTTCTTAAGTTTCACTAAGACTCCAGCACATCTGCCTCGTCTCCTATGTTGTCTTCTCTTCCAGCACACGCATCCATATATACGTGACAAACTTTCATCAGCGCCTGAAACATGCGCGTCTTCCGCAAACAACTTCATATTCAAATCGCGGCTCCATATGTCCATTGCTGGGGGTCGAATACTAACTACAAGAACATTTTCTGTGTTACTTCATATTTACTGATACACGCGTGTCTGTTCTCTACAACTACAAATTGACCAGTCACAGGTGTGCTCAGTTGTTTTGCTCCAATAACACCTTCATATTTTGCATATCCGAATTGGATGTATGCAAATATAACAAAGGGACATAACTGAATATTGCAAGAGCAAAGATCTTTACTTCATAAAGAAAAGCTATTTATCTGCTATATTTCTCTGTCCTTTATGTTAAAAGGTAAGATTTCTTTATAAAGTGTCAACTGTGAGAGGTATAGTTAAAAAACACACACTTTTCTTTTGTTGTGGGACACAAAAGGAGAGAGAGCATTCAATCTCAATCATCAATTTGTTTAATATAAAAAGATGCAATGATAGCTAATGGTGGCCAAAACTATCAGTCTCTTAATGTTCTACCGTGCATTTCTTTTTGTGTCCCACTGAAAATAAAGTCATATTTTTTTGGTACAAAATATCATTGTGTATTAATTTTTTACCTCTGTAAGGGCAATTTTTATAACTACCTTGTATCTGTGTTGTTTTTGTAAAATATTTAATCAATTAATCCAATCAATCAGAATACTATAGTCTTTTACCTATTCAATTTTGATCAACATCAACAATGTATGCATGTTATGTATGCATGCATGCCACACACACACACACACACACACACACACACACACACACACACACACACACACACACACGTGTGCATGCATGCATACATAACTGGATCTCACTACAGCAAGGGGTTCTTAACCCTTGCTAGCATGTTTCTAGATAGATAGATAAAGCCAACTTAAGTGACTATTAATTTTCTCAAGTGATCTATGATAACAAGCAGTTTTAACAACAAAGACACCCACCTGCTACAAGATCACCGAAACCAATAGTTGTCAAAGTGACAAAAGAAAAATACAAGCCCTCGATATAGGTCCAGCCTTCTTGAGACATGAATACAAATGGAGGAATCAGCAAATGGACCAGCACACCCCATAACAGAAAGACAGCTGTGCAGGTGAACTGCGCTTTCCGCTTTGAGAAGCCAAAAAAAAAAAAAAAAAAAAACACACAAAAATAGATTTTCAAAATGCAGTTAGAAGTTCTCATAGCTATTTTTGTTACAGTTTATATTTATTATAGTGATAATCATTTTTACAATACAATGCCTGTGTGTGTGTTTGCTCCTTACCAATGTTACTCCTTTCTTAGTAAGATATTGCCCAAGGTGTTTAGCTCTTCCACCAAAAAACTTTCCAAGTTCACTGATCCAGGTGAAACACAGCGGCACTCCAAAAAGACCATAAAATATACAGAAAACCCTCCCTGGAGGCGTTTTTGGCGCAATATTTCCATAACCTGCAGAAATGTAAAAAAAAATTGGTGAAAATGGATAGCAGTTTATAGTAAATGCCATTCATCTCATTTTTTGATGTTCAATTTACACAGCCTGAACATGTTCTATTTTTGAGTAGTAAGCAAACAAACAAAAACACTGTACTGTACCCTTGTTCGTAAGGATAGAGGGATATGCCTGAATGGCTCTGAATTATGGGAAATACTAATAATAATAATAATAATAATAATAATAATAAACAACTTATTATTATAAATTACTTTTGTGTGTTAATGACGGTAGCATAAACGAATTCACCTGCATTTTTTATTATTATTTTGGACCAGATCCTTACCTATAGTTGTGATAACTGTTGCTGCAAAGATGACGGCATTGGGCCAGTTCCAGTTGTTGAAGGCTTTGTCCCCTGTGATGGTGATGCCTTGTCCTGCAGCATCAGACACCACCTATTTAAAAATGAAACAAACTGATGAAAACAGCCACACAATAATTTTGAACACAGTATGACATCAAGAGAGGTTATTTTCTAGAGAAGCATGTGGATATGTTGTGTCTGAGACCAGAGCTTACATCCTCTCATGCAAATGATATTATCAGCAACCCCCTGAGAATGCTGATGAGACTGCCGTCTCTCGGACATGAGTGGGCCATACCTCAAATATATGTTTCTCGACGATGGATCTGAGCTCAGATCAGGCAAAGAAATCAAAGAGGTATAGTGAACAAGGCTTAATACATCCCGCTTAATCACAGATAAAAGAATCTGTTGAGTGCAATTATTATACAGAAAAATGCTCTCTCTCTCCTCTGAGACCTCTCATGTAAAATTAGAGAATAAACATTTATTCAGCTTTGATCTGACAACTTAGTAGGTTTGCTCGTTGCATGTCCTTGTTTGTTCTTAGCAATAACAAGATACTATCACACAGATAGATAAGATAAATTCTTAATCACAATATTTCGAACAAGCCTGATGTGTTTTTAAATGTGGGTGACATTTCTGGCAGTACCTCAGTCCTCATTTGGATATCTCTGTAGAATGTGCTATATCTTACACCAGATGTAAGCGGTGCGACATGATGCATCAAAAGCCAATAGAGCCCATTATAACTAGCGATTTTGTCTACACTGGATGAACTGTAGACTGGATGAACTGATGCCCCGTTTGCTACTGAACAAATGCTTTTTTAAAAGTTAGCTTTTTTTCCAGTGCAGACAGCCTCAAGCTGCCATGCTCGATGAAGCTTTTAAATATATAAAAACTGTATGCAGTCGAGGGGGGCACATTAACTTGATTCCCAAATGTGTATAGAAAAGCATTAATCTCTTCCAACATTTACAGTGAGGGATCATTTTGTGAGAGCTCTTGAGTTCATAATATCAACACTAGACAGAGAATCTCCCTGTGAACACGAATCAGTGTCATGTAGAGATACGGTCTCATCTGACAATGCTACATCCATGCCACTCTTTTCATTACATAATTTGTTGCAGATCAACTCCAACTGCTCCTTTTCCACCACACCCTTTGCACTAAAACCACCAGGTGGATTAGCACTTGGTCTTGGTACAGAGTGCGTTCAAATTTTCACCATCCAGTGTTTCATCAATAACTCAATATTCCTAAAGCCAGAAACTGTCATTGTTGTTTTCCCCTCATTATCTAATTGAATATTCACAGATGAAGATACACAGACTTCTGACATTTTTACCTCAGGAGTAGGCACAAGTATCTCTAATCCTAAAAGCAATGCCTTCAACTCACTCTTTATGCAGGCAAGCGTGCAGTTTATGACCAACATCAAACCATTCAAAACACATCAAGCTACCTGTTGTTGCGTAGATCATATATGTTTTTAGAGCCGGGTGAGAGATCACTTTGAAAGAACTAGCAATTTTTCCACTACAAGGCCACATTCAATCAACTAATTGACAAAATGCTGCGCTTTCAAAAAGACCACGACAGCCTTGATCATGTGAGAGGCAGATCAAATATTTTCATGGCCTATCACCTCCCCTGTCAAACAAGCACATTCTCCACTGTTATCAGCAGGTACACAGCTAAAGCCACTGCGCAAGGACAATGTCTCTCCCTCCACACCCAACTCGCCTCAACAGCCAACAGAAACCAAAAATCAACACTTAAATCATGCAGGGTAAAGATGAAATGGAAAACAAAAGTATACTTTGTTTCTACTGAAAAATGTCATTGAGCTTTTCAGTTGAAAAAGTATTTTATTAATCAAGTCGCAGGCCAGCGCTGACAAGTTCTTGTTCGCAATAACGTTTCTGCTTGTGTGTCTGTTCTGAATGTGTGTGCATTTGTATGGGATAGTGGGAGAAAGAGAGTGTGCTTTCAATATAAAAGGTAATATAGTTGGAAAAACTTAGAATTAGTTTGCCAAATTTTCTCCTTTTTTTTTAATGTTTATTATTTGCCTGGTCAGTGTCCTTGTGGGTTTAGGTTCTTTTCCTGTCGTAGGCTGTAAGGACCTTTGAAATAAGGCCAAATTCACACAGAAACAGAATACAGTCCTGTATCCAAGTCCTTTACACACATTACATAGTTCTGGCATGAAACTTTGAAAGGTGCAGGCTGATAGGTCTTTAACTTATTGGTAGGAATCATGTTATCATCAACATAGCACAGCTGATTGGTTGATGTTGCATCAGCGGCCAATGAGTTTGCTGCTCAAGCATTCAAATACTTGGCATTGTTTGCTGTTACAGTCTGACTACAGTCTTACTATGCTTTCAGAAACCCTCCACCTTCCCCAGCTCCACCTGTATAGATCTGCTACGAGGTTAATTCATGCATGTACACAAGGTTCATGTATGTTACAGCAATGTCTGTAAAGGTATTTGCAGTAGCAAGTCTCGGTACTTACTCTGCAGCAGCAGCAGCAGCATAGCAGATCTATTCTGCCAAGATCAAATACATTAACATTGCCATATCCATTACCATGCCAATCTCTAGTACCATACCAATCTCCCGGGAGTTGTCATGACAGAAATACTGTTATTTACGGGAGTGACAACAACATTGTATAACCAAACTCATACCCGTACATTTTCAGGACCCACAACCGCGTTCTTGGAAAAAACACACACATTGTGAACAGAACCAGACTGGACTACAGTTGTTTGTCATGTCATACAGTGCGAGAGAGCCACTCTGCGCTGCACAATTGCGTTTCTACCGTGTGTTGTGGGTTTTTCCATGTGTGGTTTCGGTAACTTACAGCGATGGAGATATGAGCTGTGTGTCATCTGAAGGTTTTAGATCTAGTCACTGTTCTCCACGGGGGCTGTTCCCGTCAGTTTTAATTCTGCATGCGACTCAAATGCTCCACCCAGATATAAAAGCTGCTGTTGGTTAATAAAGATTTGACGGATTAACTCGTTTAGACTTGTCATGCCAAAAGTGACAAGACAGTTTTGTGTAAGACTGTAAAGTTGCTGTTTGAATGGGATATTTCGAGGCTCACACCTGTAAGTAAATGCTCCAAGTCTAAGAGATTGGATAAGAGACCAATCAGAGCAAACTGGGTTTTTCGGAAAGACAGGATTTAAAAAGACACGAACTAAAACAGAGGGTTTCAGGCAGGGAGTAAAAAAAAGATTCTGTAGCAATGTACAGTATTTAGCCCTATTCAGACGGGAATATTTTTCTAAACAATATTTGACAATTTTTACTCTGTGATTTCATTTATTGATTAAGAGCGGACTAACATCTCCTTGTTTATTACAGAGGTGGGAATGTTTTCGGTAGCTCAGGTATGTCACAGACATGGCAGATTCAGACAGGATTAAAATCACAACGTACTCCAGTGAAACCCAAATTTCTTTAACGTTCTCCAGGAAAAATAGTCCTGTCTCAAATAGGGCTTTTGAGGAAAAAAAAAGTTTTCTGAACTTTCATTTTTGTAAATGTAGTCTAGCAGACCCCAAACGTAAAATACTGCACTTGTACATGAGCACCTTCAAATTTAAAGCCAACATTTGTTGGCACCACAGCAAAAAATGCTTTGCAGCTGGTTGCCATTTTTTAAGTTACCTCAACTTTTTAATTTTTACAGTGTGAAAGTGTGAATGACTTGAAATGTATTTATAAAAATCTGTTACAATGCACTGTACAACATTATATGATCAATAAGTTATGACAACATATGTTTTTACATTGCTTTAACTCATCAGAATAAGTTAAACAACTTTGACTTTTTAAAAAATATATATTTTATAACTTATAAAAAAAGTTTAATGTAATTTCTTTTTTACAGTGGTGAATACAATACGTCTGTTGGACAGTCCTCCTTAGCCATTACCTACCTGAGCTACCTGAAAACATTCCCACCTCTGTAGTCCCCTCTTAATCTGTAAATGAAATCACAGAGTATTTTTTTTTTTTTTTACTCAAATATTGTTTAGAAAAATATACCCTTCAGAATTGGGCTAAATACTGTACAATGCTACAATACCTTTTATAAATTGAAGGAGTTGGATCTGCAGTTAAAGAAACAGGATTATGACACGCAGCATCTTCATTATCAGACTTTGGAGTCAGAAGCTGATAAATTTTAATTACTCAGTTTGGAATTGCAAGCCATACTGTCGCCTAAAGTGCCTGTGCCTATGCCCAGATCTAGACCTCCATCTCCTCGTTCACCATTGAATGTACTAGTTTCATCGGCACAGAATCAAAGTCCGCCACCCACTACTTCCTCCTGTATTGGTGCGTCTGTGACTAGCTTTGATGCGAGTAAATGTGTTACCCTTGTTCCTCCTTTCAGAGTGATGGAGGTAGACTCTTATTTTGTCACTTTTGAGCGCATAGCAGCTACATTATGTTGACCAAAAGAGTTGTGGTCATTGTTTTGCAATGTAAATTAGTGGGTAAGGCTCAGGAAGTGTGTATCGATCAAAGTTTTAACTATGAGACAGTTAAAGCTGCTGTTTTGAGAGTGTACAAATAAGTACCTGGGGTTTATCACCAGAAATTCAGGAACCATCAAAAAATTACCAGTCAAACATTTGGTGGGTTTGCTCGTGAAAAACTGTGTTGTTTGACAAATGGTGTGCAGCAAGCAGAGTTACAACGTTTGAGCAATTACGTGAAGCCTTGTTGTTAGAGGATTCAAGTCCTTCAGGCTTTCTTGAAAACTACAGGTGAATGTGTTGAAGCAGGGTTGGAACTAAACTCTGCAGGGCCGTGGCCCTCCAGGAACTGAGTTTGACACCCCTGCCATAGGAGTAGGTCTAATTTTAGGCAATGATATCGCTGGTGGTAAAGTCTTCCCTCAGCCCATTGTTGTGGACAAGCCAGATGTGTCTGGGTTTTGTGAACAGGTTGACGTGGGTTTCCTTCTGTCTTTCCTGCCTGGTAACCTGTGCTCAGACTAAAGTTTGATGATGTTTTAGATGTGTCTGAAACATTTACGACTGATAACGTTGACAGAGAGGAATGTGTGCTGGATATTTCTCCTAATGTGTGTGTTTTTTACTAGGATTTTGCCATCCAATTTGAGTCTATGCTTGAAACTGGGAAGAAACAGCTGGCGGCTACGCAGAAAGCTGATCCGTCTCTAGTCAAGTGTCTCACTGTGGCAGTACAAAAAGATGAAGTAGCCGATAAGGATGTGGCTTACGTTTGGGAGGACGGAGTGCTCATCGGAAAACGATCGGAGCTGGAAGTGTTTCAGGTAGTGGTCCCAAGATCCCTAGATTTTGTGCTTAGCTCATGATCATGCTCGCTCTGGCCACCTGGGAGTAATCAAGACATTTAGTCGCATTCGCTATTTATACTGGCCTGGTTTGAAATCAGCGGAAATCAGAGTACTGTTGTTTGTATACTGCTTTGAAACAGGGAAAGATTGGGATGAAGACAGCACCACAGACTAGCGTACTTGAGTATGTGAATTCGTTCCGAGACCGCCTACACAGAGCTTGTGAAGTGGCACTTACGGAGTTAGTCCTCACTCAGACTAAAACGAAGACTCAAAAAAAAAAAAAAAGAAGAAAAAAAAAGTTTATCGAAGTTTTCAGGAAGGTGATTTGGTGCTTCTCTTTCTTCGGGTACCTACACTATCAAGCAAAAATTAAGTGACACAGATTATGCCATTAAAGTGCTCCGATTATGCCATTTTAAAGTTTCCTAACGTTGTTTTGGAGTCTCCTACAACAGATTTACATGCATCAAAGGTAAAAAAAAAGGGTTTAATTTTCTCATAATATACATTTGCACATCACCACATTTTCAATGATTCTCAAACGACTCAGATGAATCAATCTCTCTAAATCCCTCCTTTCCGCAAGCCACTCTGCTCTGATTGGCCAGACGTGATTGGTTTACCGCGTACAGCACGTGTGTCAAAAACAAAAACGCCCATTGCCATAACAACGTCAGCTCTGCTTGTCCTGAAGCTTCCTACACCGTAAACTAAACACAGTAACGAACAATGATGTCGATTTTACCACATCAATGCGAGCGCGAGTCCAATGATGAAACATTGGAAGAACTAGTCATTCAACCCGAACCTCCATCACAAGGACAACTCGAACAGGACGTTTCTCAGTGATACACTACTCAGTTTGAGGTACATTGTGAGATGTTGCAACCAATTCCTCACCATCAGCATTAACAAGTGCATGTCCATCAACAAACCGATTATTTTACTTGTACTTATTTACTGAGTATTTTTCTAATTTATTGTGGTGAACATGTGGAAACTATCAATAACAGTGCATACATAAGCCAAGCTCTAGTGTGACTGACTGATGTAACAAATGTTGGTAAAACAAATCTTGCTCCATGCTTAATCTTTCCTCAAAGAAGTGAGAACAACAGACAATCTGCATTAATTGACACAGATTTAGGTAATAGTGGCCCACAACTGATTAGCAGAAGAATTTCAGTAAGCAAGTAATAATGTGAGTTAACCAGTTAGCAGGAGACCTACACAATATAAAACTCAAAACTAAGTATTTTGAACACCATATTTCAAGAGCAAGCGGTTTGCAAATCCTGCATTGAATTCCGAGATTTGAGAAGCAGTCGTCAGTAAAATAAAGGGAACACAGCAAAAGTTTAGGATTATACTGCTGTGGTATCGTGGTAAAGATGAATTTTAACCACTGATTCTTCATATGCTCGTCCTTGGAAAAAAAACTGGCTTTCCCTTCACATTGTAGAGCACAGCGTCTTCTCGACATGATACTATCCAGTATCCACAGGAATCAGCTACAGTGTTCGAGGGGTTTCAAGTTTTCCCTGGTGTCTGCGCGCGCAATAAGTGGGTGGGCAATAAGCCGTTTCGTTGTGATGTCAAGACGAAACATTAGCATATGACTTGTTTAAAAAACAATTAATTTCATTGACTCAGAGTTGACTCTTACTTTTGAAAGACAAATTTATATACAGTGCACTTTCAGATTTAAAACTTTGCAGGATGTTTTCATTCACTTACATGAAGTGAATTAAATCATTACACACTACATGAAAGGTCATTTTCAAAAATCCATAATAGGGTCACTTTAAGACTCACGACAGAAAACAAAAGAACCGAGTGTCACATTAATATGCTTAAAGCTTATGTAAAGAGGGATGTAGCTCAGAGTATGTCAAACACCACTTGAATCTTGCCAAGTGTGAGTTCGGTAAGCTGTCGTGACATATCTTGGGAAATGTGTGGGTCAAGGACAAGTGCGCCCTGTCGATGCAAAAATTGGATATTAGGATAGACAGGATATTACCGTGTTTTTTGCAAGAACTTTGCTGAAGTTGAGTCCCCACTCACAAACTTGAGTCAATCTAAAGTTTTTGAATGGACTTCAGAGTGTCAGTCAGCTTTTGATGCTGTTAAAACGTTGCTGTGTAGTGCCCCAGTTCTTTCAGCTCCAAATTTTACATGAAAATTTAAATTAGAAGTGGATGAAAGTGAGGTGGGAGCTGTCTCCTTTTCCCCCTTTAGGATTAGTGCTGAACAATGCGGGGCTGTTGGTGGTTGGACCAGAGAAAAGAGGGAGCTCTCTGCCTCTTTGATTGCTCTTTACTGACGGTTGTTGTGCTGTGTGTTAGATGGTGATTTTGGTGATCTCTGGAAGCCACTTTTGATAGTTTGCTCTATGTGAAAACATCAGAGTCCCATGGATCCTATCTGTATACATTCTTAATTATTTGAGAAGCCGTAGGGGGTGAGTGCCTTTTTTTGTAGGCCAAAGGCCATCACTTTTTCTCATGTTTATTGGTTAGATAAGGAGATAGGGTATGTCATTGTATGTTTTGTTTCTTTTATTTGATTTGTAGGGAAGTAATTTTTTTGTGGGAAAGTCAGTTTCTGTTTGTTTATTGTTTTGGCATTAGCTCACCCCTGAAGATTTTGCTTCCAAACTTTTTCTGTTCCTTTTTCTTCTTTTTATTTTTTTTACAAGAAATTGTTTTGTTAAAATCAAAATAATATCACAATGAAAACTAAATTTTTATAATGATCGTTTTGTCATTTATGTTAAACCCTGACCTAAACCAGGGACCATAACAGTTTTCAAAGGTGAAGCATGCTCAGTGACACTGTAAATCCCATGGCCAGAATTTTGTGTTCATGTGGAACATTAGAGAATCACTAACTGGTCCGGAAAATGTCACTTTGTAACTAAATCATGCAATCAGTAGGCCTACACTGAATTCAAGCCTACAGAATTCCACAGAAAGCACATCAGAATTTCCGACCTTCATTCACAAAGTTGTACCCGTTGCATATATTTCATTCAATTCAGCAGATTTGCTTCCAAAACCAGCACAAAACAATGCATAGATTCCATGTGGGCCTATCACATGTTGTGCTGTCCTTAATTTTGAACAGATGACTTAAGATGTTACGAGCTAGCCTGAGTATAAAGCATGAAATGCTATTCTAATGTGCTGAACAATTTATTTAAATTAGGAAGGGAGTTCACACAAGCCCCTAGCTAAACATTCAGGTCATTTGAAAGTAAACGCTAATCCATGGTTAAATCTGCATTAAATAACATGAAGGTAAATAATATTTGGATCTTTGCCTTTTACATCATGCAAGGTGTTAAAAGTATTAACGCTCTAACGCAGTGGTTCCCAAACTTTTTTCCAGGAGACCCCCATTTTCACATTCAAAATCCTTAACGACCCCCAAAGACACAAAAATCTGTTAAGTTTTTATTAAAAATTCAACAACAGCAGAAACACTAAAATAATATCATTAACAACTATGGCCGGATTTTACTTACAACAATGTTATCTAAACATGCATTACATGTTCAAATAAAGTATTGACCAAAATGTTTTATAAAATGATAAACCTAATATTCCAGCCTGTTTTTTTTTAAACAGAAAAGCAAGCACTGTATGAATAATTTAATAATTATGAATGAATAATTCATTGAATTCACCCATTGAAAAATATTGCCTTGACTCTTAACCCATGTATTGTTCATTTCCTATTAAGTGACCTCGAAATCCGGGTTAGCAGTAGCATGAGCCATCAGGCGAGTGTTATTTAAATAAACTCCTGATGTACTTACAAACTTTCCAATGCCTCGTTTTATGAGTACAGGACCTATTTGTCCTACTGTAGTAGTTTGGTACCATTCTGGGCATTATTAGTGGGGTAAATTACAAGATAGATCCTTGGATCCATTAGCGCCTGCACTAAAGCCATTCGGCTGATATCTTGAAATAAGCTCTAGCTTTAATAATGTTCGACCAAGGGAAAAAAAGGCTTCTGGGGGGATGTTTGGCTTGGGGTCATGGTGCAAAGGACCCTAGGCTGATTTTACTCAGAACCATCCCTTTAATGTTTCTTTAATGTTTTAATGTTCATCTTTAATGTTTTAATGTTCCCTTTAACATCAAGATGTTTGACTGAAATGTGTAACCTCCTGGAGAAAGATGATCTGGTCGTTTGAAGGACGAGAAGGAAGTAGAACCAGTGGAGCCAGGGATTTTCTCAAGAAAAAGAACAGAATACAGAGATTTCCAGACCTGCAAGATCCAGAACTCCAGGCCTAAAAGACCTAGAAACCCTGAGACCCACCATGGGATGGATGGAACTTATGAAGAGGCAAAGACTCGAACAACACCAGTGACTGCTTCTTCTAGAAGGACTTATGGTCCAAGTGGAAAAGAATGGACAATGAGAAGAGAAACAAGAGGAGATTTCAGAAACCATTTCAGATACGGACAGCAGTCTTTCCACATAGAGGGAAAACAAGTGGATAAAGGATGTCCACATGACAAAATGAAAAACCACAGACACACACACACTATATTGTCTATTGATTGTTGATTGTTTGAGTCAATCAGAAAAGCAAGCACTGTATGAATAATTTAGTATGGCAGCTAATTCGAATGACAAAAGTTATATTCAAATTCTGAATGGATTATACACTATTATAATGGATTATACTATACACCCCAAGTATTGGGACACCCATTGAATTCAGGTGTTCCAATCACTTCCATGGCCACAGTTGTATAAAATCAAGCACCTAGGCATACAGACTGCTTCTACAAACATTAAGTGAAAGAATGGGTCGCTCTGAGGTGCTCAGTGAATTCAAGCGTGGTACCGTGATATTGGAAGTCCATTCGTGAAATTGACTCACTACTAAATATTCCACAGTCAACTTTTAGTGTTATAATAACAAAGTGGAAGCAATTGGGAACAACAGCAACTTAGCCACGAAGTGGTAGGCCACGTAAAACCACAGAGGGGGGTCAGTGCATGCTGAGGCGCAAGTCGCCAACTTTCTGCAGAGTCAATAGCTACAGACCTCCAAACTTCGTGTGGCCTTCAGATTAGCTCAAGAACCGTGCATAGAGAGCTTCATGGAATGAGTTTCCATGGCCAAGCAGCTTCATCCAAGCCTTAAATCACCAAGTGCAATGCAAAGCGTGGGATGCAGTGGTGTAAAGGTGGTTTCTAGTGGACTCTAGAGCAGTGAAGACGAGTTCTCTGGAGTGACTAATCACACTTCTCTGTCTGACAATCCGATGGACGAGTCTGGGTTTGGCGGTTTCTTGCCTGATTGCATTGTGCCGAGTGTAAAGTTTGGTGGAGGGGACATTATGGTGAGACATGGATGAGCGAGTTTGGTGAGGAGGAACTTGACTGGCCTGCACAGAGTCCTGACCTCAACCCGATAGAACACCTTTGGGATGAATTAGAGCGGACACTGCAAGCCAGGCCTTCTCGTCCAACATCAGTGCCTAACCTCACAAATGCGCTTCTGGTCAAAAATTCCCATAAACGCACTCCTAAACCTTGTGGAGAGCCTTCCCAGAAGAGTTAAAGCTGTTATAGCTGCAAAGGATGGGCCAACTCCATATTAAACCCTATGGATTAAGAATGGGATGTCATTAAAGTTCATGTGCATGTAAAAGACGTCCCAAAACTTTTTGCAATATAGTATATATCACCTAGAAAGTGCACAAAGACCGCTCGCATTATAATCACTAAATAGCTGTCACCTCAATTCATCGCAATCTCATAATGTTCCGCAATAATCGATGAAGCTGACAGCACAATGAATCTTACATAGTACATACCCTACATAATTTCTACACTTTGTTTGTTATAAGTTAACATAAGAGGACAAAAACCCAGGCGTTCTGAGCTGTGAGTGGATTCTAATTTAAACACGTCTTATTGGCCATTGCGTTCAAGAAATCAACTGACATTTTTGTGATGTTTAATGTGTATTATGGATCTAAGTTGTTGGATTGTGGAAGATATTCCAATTTCTAATTTCCTTTGTCTCTTGAAGGTGACAAAACTTGCTATGTAAAAAATATTGCCTTGACTCTTAACCCATGTATTGTTCATTTCCTATTAAGTGACCTCGAAATCCGGGTTAGCAGTAGCATGAGCCATCAGGCGAGTGTTATTTAAATAAACTCCTGATGTACTTACAAACTTTCCAATGCCTCGTTTTATGAGTACAGGACCTATTTGTCCTACTGTAGTAGTTTGGTACCATTCTGGGCATTATTAGTGGGGTAAATTACAAGATAGATCCTTGGATCTATTAGCGCCTGCACTAAGCCATTCGGCTGATATCTTGAAATAAGCTCTAGCTTTAATAATGTTCGACCAAGGGAAAAAAAGGCTTCTGGGGGGATGTTTGGCTTGGGGTCATGGTGCAAAGGACCCTAGGCTGATTTTACTCAGAACCATCCCTTTAATGTTTCTTTAATGTTTTAATGTTCATCTTTAATGTTTTAATGTTCCCTTTAACATCAAGATGTTTGTCTGAAATGTGTAACCTCCTGGAGAAAGATGATCTGGTCGTTTGAAGGACGAGAAGGAAGTAGAACCAGTGGAGCCAGGGATTTTCTCAAGAAAAAGAACAGAATACAGAGATTTCCAGACCTGCAAGATCCAGAACTCCAGGCCTAAAAGACCTAGAAACCCTGAGACCCACCATGGGATGGATGGAACTTATGAAGAGGCAAAGACTCAAACAACACCAGTGACTGCTTCTTCTAGAAGGACTTATGGTCCAAGTGGAAAAGAATGGACAATGAGAAGAGAAACAAGAAACCATTTCAGATACGGACATCAGTCTTTCCACATAGAGGGAAAACAAGTGGATAAAGGATGTCCACATGACAAAATGAAAAACCACAGACACACACACACTATATTGTCTATTGATTGTTGATTGTTTGAGTCAATCAAAACCAAACATTATGCAAACATCACTGATACACATTGTGAAAGCCCAACAAGGCCTTGAAGAAAGACAAGATTTTTGCAAAACAAATGCATGATGGAGACTTAGCCAAGTCAGACTTAGAGATGAACCAGCCTGTTCTGGTTTAATTTGGAATGTAACCTTTAAAATGGCTGTATGTGTATGTATCTTTCTTATTATTTGCCAATGCATTATGTTATGTGTTCTGTTTAAACGTCGAATTGCAGATAACTTAATGATCGCTTTAGGACACTCCTACTGGCTGTGATGGTTTTTTAATGTCTTCTCACCCACACCCAAGAAAATGTTTGTATATCATATTGCAAAATTTTAGAAGAGTCTCTTTGATAATTCTGCCCAATTGGATGGAGCTGTAACGAGTGTGCATGAGGTGTCGACGCAAAGACGGGTAAGATTCTCCGGTGGCCAGAGGGGAAAACCTAAGTCAGGGCTGCACCGCCACTGGGCACCTGCCCGATAGAGAAGGGAGGTGTAATCTGTGAGAAGGGAGTGGATGTGATGCTTCTTTTGGGCCAAGAGCATCAGAGAGGGGACTGTAAGAAATTGTAGTCTGCCCCAACCCAGATTCCACTCCAAAATATATTTTAGAATGAGCTCATCCCCAAAATGGCTTAATAATCATAGAGATGAAAGAAAGTCAAGTTATATTGTTTCTTCACCATTTGGGTTGATCACATCATAAACAAATGGAAGTCAATTGTAGAATGGGACTGGGTGTGGGACCCAGTGTCACAACTTCATTAACATACAGACCACAGCTGTTGCAACAAGAGCAACTTCATTTACATTAAGAACAGGATAAATGTTTTTATTATATGATTATATGTTTTGGTCTTAAAAATGGATGCAAAAAAAAGAAAACCTTTACATTAAAAGTTTCTAGGAATGCTCCAAACGATCGATCAGAGGCATAATAAATATTAAAAGCTCAGCTCAGTGGTTGCGGCAGTATCCCAGTCTCAAAAGGGTAGAGTAAAATAATTACAGTGCATCTAATTCAAACTACTATATTAAAATTCCGAGTCCGACCAATTGGCACTAACAGTAGCTGCTGTTGATTCAGCAGACATGTGCTGCTCTCTTTCCACTCTCTGCACTCCTTACTCACACGAAAACGTGTACTTCTCATTAAAGCTCCAGGTGAAGGGCTGCCAGATACTACAAAAATACAACCTCTAATAAATAAAGTGATCCCAGTTGTGCTTTGGGTGGGAAATAGTGTTCTCAAAACAAGCCCCAAGTATTTTTTTCAGAAATCTGCCATGTCCCACAAAAAACAGAATTCACATTTTGATAAGTAAAGGTTAAACAGTTACAGAAATTGTATTCATTTAGACCATTAAGTCTAGTATGCGCTGTTGGGGGTCATTTGAGACCCCAAATGACATTTGCTGAAATAAATAAATAAATTGGAATGATGACATACTGTAGCTGAAAAAGTGAAGCAGATGTGCTAAATGAAAATGCACTTTCACTCTCTGACAGCAGAAATGCAGCCGTTACCCTGGTGACCCCATAAACAAAACAGCTGTGCTACTTTGTTTCTGCACAGTATTAAATGTTTTAAACAGATTTTTGTATTCACAATGGTGTTCATCATAGCACTAAACTCTTAAATACTTACTAGGTACTATATAGGTAGACTGGGTAAACCCAGCTCGATCTGCCGATCTATCTCGATTTGATTTCACCCTGCAGCTCAGGCTGGAAACCTGTACATTCTTCTATCCTGCTTCTGTTACAAATTTGCTGGTACCAATCACAAACTGGCTTATCCACCTGGCGTGCTATTGGTGGGTTTAATCCAATCCAATTCCTTTTAACCTCTCGACGATGCTCAATGGCTTCTTTAGTTCAGCAAACAAATCGCTCGAGTGGGTGTAAATACCACTCACTTTCTAGCCTGGGTTTCTCCATGCTGCCTTGCGTGCAGCGCGATTTTATTCACGCTGCTAGGCAGCCTGGACACCATGGACCAGATTTTCCCCTCAAAAAGGGAGCCAATCACAGAACGGGGAGGGAGCAGCAAGACGATGACGACGTCTATGCGACACACCGAAGCAGTTTGTTTATATCTATGGATCCAACATGGCATCAGATGCGAAGTTACCTTTCGATGCAGCCTTAGATAGTGTTCCAAGTAGTTTAGAACGCAAGTTTATTTCGTCTTCTTCCTCGTCGAATTTCTGTCGCTCTACATACGTCATCTGGTATAATTGAAACGATTGGCTATGAGCTACGTACAGGCGCATTTGATAGACATTCGTAGAGCCCAATAAACGGCTCTGGGCATTCGTAAACCACGCCTCAAATACGAGAAAATGAACATGTGGTTCCCAGACCATGTCTCAATGAGACGAGGTCTGACGTTAGCCAGGCTACTCACTTTCATGTTTTTTTTGCACAACCTGCAAAAATTGCTCGATGCCATTGCTGCTTCTGCAAACCGCTGATCAATGCTCCAAATCAACACGTTTGTTGACACGTTTCCTGCCTGGAGTTTTCGCTGCAAAGTACGTCACCTGGATCATTGGTCTGATTGGTTGAAGGACTATCCAATTGCGTACAAGTCATTTGATCTATACAGAGCAGACTCCCCAGACTAGCTTAATGTTCAATCTTAAAAGATTGAGCTTGGTCTGGTGATAGCCAGACTACTTACTAGGCTTTTTATTTACAAAATTAAACATTTTTACATTTTAATCTGGACTACAACATGCCCTAAATATTGAGTGAAAATTTTCAGATTTTATTATTGTTTGGGAACACTTTACTCTAAGGCTCCATTAGTTAACATTAACTAACAATAAAAATACTTCTAATGCATTTATTAATCTTAGTTAATGTTAGTTTCAACATTTAATAATATATTAAAATCAAAATCTGAGCTAACACAAACTAACAATGATCAGTTGTATTTTTGAACCAATGTTAACAAAGAATAATAACATCTGTAACAAATGTAGATATTGCTCTTTGTTAATGTTGATGCATTAACTAACAATAACTAATGAGACCTTATTGTAAAGTGATACCTATTATTCTTAAAGTGAAACCTTTTTTTACTTTATACATTTTTAGTGTATTATTTTATTGTATTTAAATGTTCAGCTCTTTTTGTTATGAGAAAAGTTATTAATCCTGTTGTAGTATCACAACACTTTTTTTGCAACTTACTTTAATATCGTAATACTGTATACAGTGATAAAAGCTTCAGCAATTATCGCAACATGAAATTTTATACCATCACATGCCCATCTACAGCCATCTAGTTGCTATAGTTGAAATTTCATGTTATTTTAATTTTAAAATTGTTTTCCAGTAGATGGCAGCAATTTTCCACTAAACCATGGCATATTGTCCATGTTTTCTCCATGAATGAAAGTTAGAAATGTGGATCTTTTGTGAAGTGAATTTTGCACAAGTTGTTTTATAAAAACCTATTAAAAAATATTTTTTGTTTATTTATATAATTAAAAAAATATATATATATAATAAATTCCCGCAAAAACTGCACAAACGTAGAGTAAAAGCATTATAAAGTGAGTGATATTACATTTGTTTAAAACATTTTTTTTTACTGGCACCAGAAGTCATACGGAACAGAATGATGTTATCAAATAAACTAAATAACCCAACTTAAAATAAATGTAAATGAAAACAACCTCATTGATCATAAATAGAGAAGAATCAATCGATTAATTTGACGTATTAAATATTCATAGCTTAACTAAGAATTTGTAAACATTTTGTATGTTGGTAAAGTTGTATGTAAATGATTTATGTTTTGGATGCTGTCAATACATTTGAGTGCTTATAGAAACTTAAGTAAATATATGTGGGATTGAACCACATAAGCAAAGTACATATAAGTACATACTTATGTAATCACAACACAGCCCTCTTCAATTACTAACTAAATTACTAACTATTACTACCTAAAAAGAGTAGCACAGACTCCAACACTCAGTTCAACTTCTACTGCTTGTTTATTGTTCTGTAGCGTTTATCATAAATTCCACACCATCAATTTCAAAACTTAATTCTGCTTTGGAAAATTGTTTTTGTGTGTCAGGAAATGATAACGAACACAATAAATAGTTTTTGCTTACTCATCAGCTTGTGAAAGTACTTATCAGCTTATGCTGTAAATGATACACTCCTAGTCGTATAGAGCTTCGGTAAAATGGTCTAATATAGAACACAAGCATGCGAGATTAATAAACGACTTTAAGACAAGATCAATTCCCCCTCTTGAACTTTTACTTAAGCAAATTAGCAAAAGCAGCACAGTTATGTTGCTCTAAATATCCTTAAACAGGTTATCAAGTTAATCTTTAACCAATTACTTTATTTTCTTTCCAATTAAAAGTCTATTAAAAAACTCAAGACAACAGGCTGATTCACACCTACACAGCAATGTGAATTACATCTACAAAATGAATATACATGCATTCATCATGCCAACCTCTTTATCAACCTGAACATCCTGTAAAGATTGAGGAGGGAATGTTCACAGTTTCAAATGGATGGATCTTTCCGCATATATGAACAGGCTTTTCCAGAGGTGATCTTAATCAAATATAACATTCTCACTTCTGCAACGCTGCATTTTCATTGCACACTTGGCTTACAGATTCATAAAAGGATGACAGTACAGTCAAGAATGCTGTTAACCCCGAGGACAGATGAAACAATTATTTAGCAAACAGGTATTTTACAGATGGACAATTTCGGTGTTATGAATTATTACACAGTTCTAAGGTAATGGCTGAGACTATTCACTTCATAGAAAATGTGAATTTAAAAGCACAACTCATTAACAACAAAATCTATAAAGAATAAAAATATTAAAAAAAAATTAAAGTCAAAACCTGACCTTTTTCTATGGTAAGTTTGACCATAGCATGGGATTGCCAAGGTTTCATATTAGTGCCAATTATAACTCCCTCATTTTCTTCCCTGGATTTATTTAGACTTTGATCTTCATTTAACAAATCATAAAACCAGAGAAAGTTTCCATTATGGTTCTTTGTTATGTTAAAAAATGTCAAATGCTTTAAACCAGTGCGACTCAGCATACACCACAAATTATACTCATCCTTCTCAAATGCAGCAATATGTCCCCCAATTGTCTTCTACTTTCAATAAATGGTTCAAACATGAGGCTTGTTGCTTCTAAAATTATAAAACCACAAACAACTACCATGAAAACCGAAATATGAAACAGGCTAATGTAGGAATCCAGTAAGCCTATAATCATGTCTGGTACTTCGTAAAAACTATGTGGCTTATTTAATATTCATTGTTGTGAGTTATACATTTAGAATGTGCTGCTGCTGTAAACACACTGGTTGTGTTTTAGAGTAATTTGGCAGACAGCTACCTCAGCTGACAGACAGCCCAAAATGTCCTACAAGACAGAGTGAATGCTCCTCTCACTGAAAGTCTTTCACCCTACTCTGTTCCTCATGCATTGAAAGAAAAGAGGACAAAGAGAACTGAAAGTGAATGTGACCACAGTTTGAAGAGGGTCATTCCCACTGGGGGCAACATATACCCAATCCATTCAAATGTCAGTTCCTTTGGGGGATGGGGCAGGAAAACATACAACTTGTTTCTACATGTCTTTATATATATATATATATTTTTTTTTTTATATTCAAGCAAATTAATGACCCGAGAGACTCCTTATCTCCTGTAAATTTTGTCCAATCCTAAAATATTTTAATTCAGGTTGACATGATTTAAAATCAGTTCTTATTGCCACTAGTCGAATGATTTTATTACCATAATCATCAAACATTAACATCACAAAAATGGTAAGGAATGGTTCTGTTCCCTAAACAGTAGCCTATGCACGTACATTGATGTTTCTCAAAAGCCCATGAGAGCTTCCTCAGTTATATTAAATGCAAAATATTTTGTTTAAGGTAAGTGGATAAAATATTTGTAGAAGACACATTTTTTGATAGATTATATAAATCTAATTGGTTAAAAGAGCAGGTGCAATAAACAGTTGAGCATAGAACTACCCAATGCACAATATGTGCACACTTTACTCATACATTTCTTCCTCCATAGGCTACTACTACTATACCTCATGCTTTACAGATTTCTCACAGAAGGCTACAACCAGAGTTACATTTATTAATACAATTGGAATGCATTTAGGTTTCTGTTTCCTACGTTCCAACGTGACGAGTTACAACAAGTAATTTCGCACATTTGTGAGAATTAACTGGTACACCTACCTCTAGAATGTCGTCCAGGTTAGCCTTTGTCAGACATGGGAACTGTTTCAATATTTTCTCCTTTTTGGCTTCATACTCTTTCACTGCAATCTCCCAGTTCGGTTCTTCGATGACTTGGAATATTGCTGCCCCAATGGACAAATAGAAAATGATAGCTGAAGTCAAAAGGGGACCCTTATCCACCATAATGAATGAACTCAAGTTAGGTGGAGTGACTTTAAAAAAAATTACATAAACAGCGCCCACATTCTTCAAATTAATTAATTTAGTGCGAGCTCAAACTCGTCCTTGCAGATTCCTTAATAAAGAGAAAAGGTGCGTTTCGGAGTGAAGTTGCCGGGAGAGTTTGCGGTCCACGTGCGCCGCTCGCACAGCTAATGTAGAGCTCTGATGAAACTCATAGTTCAACACACCATGACAAAAGGAAGTTGGCCAAGATCCACCCACTATACGCTAGTCCTCCCTCTCTTTCATCACATTTACAACATTTAACTTTGTTGCAATTTCACATTTTCTTATTAATGTACTATACATATCTAGAATACAAATTTCTATCATATGTAAATAATAAATGAATGGTAAATAATTAAATAAATTAATGGTAAATCTTAAGGATTTAATAAAAATGAATTAATGACTCTATACTTGTATTAAACAAACAAGTATGTAAATGAAGATAGGCTCAGGCGCGCTGGAAGCTGTTTCATGCGAGGGGGGCTGAGGGCTGAGTTGTAGCCATTAAAGAAAACATTTAGTTTCATATTTATGTTGTGTGGGAGCTTTCATTAATCACAAGCAGAGCCGATCCTGACCTCCCTGGGGCCCTAAGCAAAAATTCTGTTTAGGGGCCCTCATACCTGAACCGTGAGCCATGAACCATTTGCTATTGCCACACAGTCACACCTGACACCCCAGTGTTCCCACTACAATCCCTCCTTTAACTAGTTCTAGTGAAAATGTAATTCCTAATATCAGAAGACATTGTTACTAGTAAAAAGTTCATTCTTAATATCAAGAATTCACATTTTAAATAGTACAAATTGAATTATTGATATCAAAAATGCATATCCTGTGAATGAATAAAAGCTAAAATGGCGCCATAGCATGTCATTGTGTTTTAAATGATAAAAGTAATTCTTGATACTCTTGATTCTTGATGGTTATTATTTACTGAGGGATGTGCATCCATATTGACCAGAATCTCCAGCCAATCAACATTTTAAATTCAATGGAGCCTATCAATATTCAATGTCAATACCAAGCGGCAACATTCTAATCTGAAAAATGAAGCCTACCCGGAAGTGCGAAAAACTGCAATACATCGAAAATCCGCTAGGGGCAGGTCCCAAAAGGGAGCAAATGTCCATACACCCCCATGTTAAAATGTCCGTTTTCACAGCATAAATTCATGTTTTTACAGGTTGGTCCCATGGACTTTTATTGTATTTTTCGATAGGTTCCGAGTGCCTGACAACTGTGAGGGGGGTGAATTTTTTTCGAACTCGTTAGTTTAGATCGTATTTAGATATAAAATGTATGACAAATAAGGGCGCGATTGACAGCTTGATTGACAGCTGACAACGAGCATAGGCTGCGCCGAGTGGAATTCCTGAAATTTGACGTCTCGGCCATGATCTGACAACAAATCATACCTGTAAGTTATCCTTTCTGAACATTTGTATTGAAATATTGCGCCGCCCATACCCCCCATAAACGGCCTCAAAACCGTTCTTCAGAAGTCTATGGGTGACATTACTTTCCATATTGCATTAGTGCAGAGTTGTAACTAAACATTGACTGAGCGACTAGATAATCATCGTCTTGTTTTAAAACTATAATGAGGAGTGCCATCACGTCCATATTGTTTCATTTCATGCACGCGCATATGATCGCATGTTAACGCGCGACGAGGTTATCTTTTCCGAGCTACAGTTTATAAACAAACACCGTTGTCCTTTGTCGTTTATTAAACATAATAAATCAACTCACATCAACTTAACTTTAGCCTACTGTTCTTTGCTGACATCAAACTTTGAGAGGAGAGCACACAAGTCTACCTGATAACTGTTGCCGCAATTAACTCTCATGGTGTTTTTTTCTCTCTCTTTTCGATATTGTAAACATTAATTGACGCGCTTTGACACGAGGGGGAGGCGAGGCCTTGAGTAATTTGCGGGGCCCTACGCACCTCGCGTACACTGTTAGACTTTGCCGTAATTTTACAGTTACTTACCGCAAAAAAGCCCAGTAAAATACCACTTATATTATTTACGGTAAACTACTGTAATATGCACTGCATTATGGGTATTTTGTATGAAATTTACAGTAACTTACTGTATATGGAATTTACAGTACTTTACTGTTTACGCAAAAGCAGTAGTGCTAATGTAAATGAAGAAGACAGATTTTTTCAAGTTTGTATATATGCATATTGTATTAATGTTTTAGGCATATTAAAATATCATATGATAATGTTTTATATTATATGATAATTTTTCCCCCATCTTGTTCTGCAGATGAAAATCATGAATCTGCATTCTTATTTTTAAGCTATGTTAGAATAGCTTAAAAATAACATCCCACTGGATGTTTAAAAGTTAAATAATAAATAAATAAAAATAAAAAACACGTTGATGGAAGGATTAAAATGAGTTCTTAGTGAGAGACCAGAGTAATTTTTTATATGAGCATTTTGTCCAAAAAAAAAAAAAAAAAACAACAAAAAAAAAAATATATATATATATATATATATATATATATATATACAAAAATTCACAACTGGTTCCCATACAGGCAATATAAATTATATAAATGTATTTTTATTTTATTTTAAATTAACATATATATATATATATATATATATATATATAAACTTTGCTTACACCTCACAAAATTTTAATTGTTGCAAAGCCCGCGCAACAACCTGGCAGAATGTAAACTGAGGTTTGTGTGACGTCACGTGTCGAGTGCGCGCTCATAACGGACGTCCCTGCTGAGAGTGGATCGCTATCGCTAGATGCCAGCTGGGTTTTTTTCTGAGGTAAGTACTTTTTACTGAACACATTTATTTTATAAGTTACTTTTATAAAGTAAACCATTACCAATATCAATTAAATATAGCTAAATTTATGAAGAAAGTAAATAATAAAATCGAATAGGCTTTTAATAACAGCTCACAGGACAGTCAAATTTTCCTCGAAACTGCCGCTTTAATATCCCATTAAATGCCATAGAATTGACTGACTGCCTTTTCCAGTAGATGGACCCAATCTAATATTTACACAAACAAAGGTTTTCTGTCCTTTTTACGACCAGTTATGGCATATTTTCCTCTTCAGTTAAATGTGTGGCGTTTTGAGGTAAGTTTGGCCTAGCGCGTTCTCTTACGAGAGGTTCTCTCGTATTGCGTAAGTTTAGCTTACGCTACGGGTAAAGTCATCTTTTCTCGAGATATGAAGCAAAAAATTATCCTTAATTTTATATATCTTGTCAACGCAGTGCGGCAGCAAGCTGACCTAGAGCAGGCAATCTAGCGTGCTCATAGGCTGCTCTGCGGCAACTGCAGCAGCCTATCACTGAGCCCTTGGCGTGACGTCACGTCCAATGAGCGCGAGCAGCGCGCCTACGCGTCACGGCCCGAGGCGGGGCGTGGCAGAGGGTATAAATACGGGCTGAGAGGCTGCTTTCACTGATTTTTGTCTCTTCAGCGAAGCTCTTCGCATCGCTGATCTTTGAGGAAGCCGCCGTTGAAACCAGCGCTTTGCAAGCCGAGGATTCTGCCTGAGGAAGCCGGCCGCCTTCGCCGCCTTCAGCTATCCCTGCCTGCTTCGCTATCCGGCGAAACATATCCTTTCTATTATGCATTGTATCTCATGTAAAGCTCCGCTCAGCGACAGAGACCGCCATGTTATCTGCGCTCTCTGCCTGGGACCGGACCACGCTGCCCTCGCCCTCGCGGCGGGTGGCTGTGAAATGTGCGAAGAACTGCCGATGTCGACCCTGCGGGCTCGACTCGCCTTGTTCGACGCTCCAGCTGTCTCTCCGTCTGCCTCCACCGGGCCGCGCAAGAAGAAGCGCCGCTCTCAGAGGCCACCGGAACCCGCAGCAGCAGCTGAGCGCTCGCCGGAGCCCCTCCCGCGAGCCTCGCTATCTCCATCTCCTCCCCCCCTTCCCGACGCGCAGCGGCCGGCCTTTGCCCGCACTGCCGTCGCCTCGGGGGATGAAGCGGACGACGCTGTTTTAACGGACAGCTGCTCTATCCTGGCCTCGGACAGCGAGGAGTGGTCTGGCTCCACCTCCTCTGCACAGGAGTCTAGCCGGTCCCGCGCCAGTGTCGACGCGGAACTGCTCCGCCTCCTCACCAAAGCGGTCGAACAATTGGGACTCGACTGGTCCCCACCGAGGGCGCCCGCGCCTAACCGACTTGACGGGTGTTTTCTGCCTAGCCGCCGCCCAGCGCCTGCCTCTAGGTCAGCACCCTTCCTGCCTGAGCTCCACACTGAGCTCTCTAAGTCGTGGAACGCCCCATTCTCCGCTAGACTCCGCTCACCGGTCTCCTCGACCCTCTCCCAAGTGGACGGGGCCGCCGAGAAGGGATATACTCAAATTCCCCCGGTGGAAGATGCTGTGGCAACGCACCTTTGCCCGCCATCCGCCAGATGGCGCTCAAAGTCTGCCCTGCCGTCCAAGGCCTGCAGGACCACATCAGCACTCGTCGGCCGCGCCTTCTCCGCCGCCGGCCAGGCTGCTTCCGCCCTGCATTCAATGGCTGTGCTCCAGATCCTCCAAGCCGATCTCCTCCGAGAGCTGGACGAGAAAGGCCCGGATCGCGCCGTTCTCACGGACCTGCGTAGCGCGACGGACCTCTCCCTTCGCGCCACAAAGTCCGCTGCACAAGCCATCGGGAGATCTATGGCCTCGCTCACCGTCACCGAAAGGCACCTTTGGTTGACGTTGGCGGATATGAGCGAATCCGAGCGTTCAGTGTTCCTCAACGCACCGCTCTCTCCCACCGGCCTGTTCGGCCCAGCGGTCGCCGGGATCGTCGATCGCTTCTCGGAGGTGCAGAAGGCATCGCAGGCGATGAATCTCTTCCTGCCCCGCCGCTCGAGTTCGTCTGCAGGCCGCTCTCAGCAGCCTCCTGCACGGAACTCTTCTCAGCGCTCTGCCCAGCCTCCGTCTTCGCAGCGACGACAGGGCGGCCGCCCTAGGTCGCGCTCAACCAGCCGTCACAAACCGCCTCCCCCCCGGGGACCCCGGCCCAAGGTGACGCTCAAGCCTGAGCCCGCGAAGTCCTCCTAGCGGCTGCAAGGAGGAAAAGATGGCTGAGTCCCGCTGCGGCCGGACCGCCATCAAAGCGCCCAGCTCTGCCAGTCCCCTTAGAAAAGGCTACTGCAGCAGCTTACATCGCAGCCAACGAGCCAGTAATACAACTCTCTCGCCTGCACACAAACGCCGTTTTCACGGCGACCCAGAGAAATCTCATAAAGAGTATGGTTTCGGGTTTTCCGGCTCACGCCGAAGGTGTCATGAGTGTAGAATTTGTGCCCACGCCCCAGTGCTCACCACTACACACAAACACGATCTCCCCGGTAACGCTCACAGAGCGCACTCTCATAAAGCGGGCACGCGCCGCTCGAGTGCTAAAGGTAGAGAATGTGCCCGCTCTTCCAAGCCCACACCTACCCACTGCCCGCTCTGTCACACAGTTATCCCGGGACGCAGATCCTCTAAAGCTCCCTTACACTGGCCGTGTTGCATATGTAAGCCCTGTGCCCGCTCACGAGCGCGCGCACTTACTATCAAACACGTTAAACCTCATGCCGCTCTCGCGCCACGGGTTTCTAGCATCAAAATGTGCCCCGTCCCCAGTGACCGAGCCGTTATGTGCTGTACAGCCAGTCACCATTGTTCGCGAGCCCCCATATTCGAGCACCGGCAGCGCGCGCGCCGCCCCGTCCTCTCTGATAGAGGTTCCCCATCCCGCCCAGCGCGGCGATCCGAACCCAGAGATCATTCGACCCCTAGCTATGTGTGCGAAAGCATGGCAAGCTATCCAGGGCGTGTCAAAATGGGTGCTGAATACTATAATGCACGGCTATTCGCTTCAATTCGCTCGCCGTCCCCCGCGCTTTCTAGCACGGACAGAGACGAGAGTGAATACAGAAGTAGCGCATCTGCTTCAGGCAGAAATAGCAAAGCTGCTGCACAAAGGGGCTATAGAACAGGTGCATCCTTCTCAGAGCGAGTCGGGCTTTTACAGCCGTTATTTCCTCGTACCCAAGAAGGACGGAGCGCTGAGACCTATTTTAGATCTGAGACATTTGAACAAAGCTCTCATGAGACGGCCGTTCAAAATGATCACAACCAGACAAATCCTCGCGCAAATTCGCCCGGGAGACTGGTTCATCTCTCTCGATCTAAAGGACGCATATTTTCAGATTCAGATAATACCCCGTCACAGGCCATTCTTGAGATTCGCCTTCGACGGTCGGGTATATCAGTACACCGTCCTGCCGTTCGGTCTATCTTTAGCACCCCGTACATTTACGAAGTGCATGGACGCGGCTCTCTCTCCCCTGAGGAGACAAGGAATGCGGATACTGAATTATCTGGACGACTGGCTAGTCCTCGCGCAGTCAGAGGCAGAGCTTTTGTCTCACAGAACAGCGCTTCTCAGCCATCTGGAATGCTTGGGTCTCTCGGTCAACTGGACCAAGAGCTCATTACTGCCCCGCCAGTCGACTTCCTTTCTCGGAATAGAACTGGACTCGGTGGCTATGACGGCCAGATTGTCAGAGCAGCGCGCGCGCCGCATTCGACATCTCGCCGCGTCTTTCCAGACGGGCAGTCAGGTTCCGCTGAGGACATTCCAGCGAGTCCTGGGGCATATGGCCTCAGCTGCAGCAGTGCTCCAGCTGGGCTTACTGCGCATGCGCCCGCTTCAACGCTGGCTGAAAGCGCGAGTGCCTCACCGAGCCTGGACGGCCGGCCGCTTACGAGTCAGAGTGAATCATGGCTGTGTTTCAGCCCTGCAGCCCTGGCTAGCAGCCGAATGGTATCGCACGGGAGTGACGATGGGAGTTGTCTCGCACCGGAAAGTTGTCTCGACAGATGCGTCCAACCTAGGTTGGGGAGCGCTATTAGAGGGCAGACCGGTCTATGGCCCTTGGTCAGACCAGGAGAGTCACCTTCATATAAACTGTCTAGAGATGCTGGCGGTCGAGAAAGCGCTCAAGCACTTCCTCCCATACCTACAGGGCCACCATGTACTAGTCCGCACGGACAACATGTCAGTGGTAGCCTATGTGAACCGTCAGGGCGGTGTCAGATCCAAAACTCTCTGCGCCCTGGCGGAACGCCTCCTTGTATGGGCTCAGCACTCACTGCGCTCGCTGAGAGCCGCGCATGTGCCGGGTCTCCTGAACGAGGGTCCAGACAGACTGTCCAGGGACAATGTTCCCCTGGGGGAGTGGTCTTTGCATCCCCAAACAGTCCAGTCGCTGTGGCGCCGTTTCGGCAGAGCGGAAGTCGACCTCTTTGCGTCAAAAGACAACGCGCACTGCCCACGGTTCTTTTCCAAGAGCGAGGACGCGCTGGCCCAAACCTGGCCCAGCGGCCCGCTTTACGCTTTTCCCCCTGTCTCTCTGCTGCCACAAGTCATCGGGAGAATCAGGGAAGCGCGCCACACGGTGCTCCTCATAGCCCCGTATTGGGAGAATCAGACGTGGTTCCCAGATCTAATACGGCTGGCGGACACACCCCCCTGGCCGATACCGGTGAGAAGAGACCTTCTCTCTCAAGCCCGCGGCTCGATCTGGCATCCTCATCCAGAGCGCTGGTCTCTGCATGTATGGATAGTCAACGGATACCCGTTGACTTGCCAATAGGGGTTGTGAACACGATCACACAGTCTAGAGCTCCCTCTACGAGACGGCTCTACACATCTAAATGGTCTGTGTTTAATAAATGGTGCACCGCCCAAGGGCTGGATCCACAAACATGTGAGGTGTCGCGTGTGCTTTGTTTCCTCCAAGAGCTGTTGGACATGGGCAGGTCCCCCTCCACGCTCAAAGTATATGTTGCGGCCATATCAGCTTTTTCCGACTCGGCGCTGGGCCGCGCATTAGGGAGGAATGAGCTCATTATCCGCTTCCTTAGAGGAGCTAGGAGGATGAACCCCCCGCGACCCCCCTCGGTTCCTATTTGGGATCTTTCCCTGGTCTTAGAGGCCATGAAAGCGCATCCCTTTGAACCCATGGAAACTGTGGATATGAAATACCTCACGCTCAAAACCGTTTTTCTGATAGCCCTGTCTTCAGTCAAACGTGTGGGTGACCTGCATGCGTTATCAGTTAACGCGGCATGTCTCGAGTTCGGACCTAATGACTCTAAAGTTATTCTCAAACCGAGACACGGTTATGTCCCCAAGGTGTTGGGCACACCCTTCAGAGCACAGGTCATTTCTCTCTCAGCTTTGCCGGCTACCGGCAGCGAAGTTGACAGTAATCTCCTTTGCCCTGTCAGAGCGCTGAGAAATTACATTACGCGCTCCGCCGCCATGAGGCGCTCGGAGCAGCTTTTCGTTTCGTTTGGTGGGCGCACCAAGGGTCTCGCCGCCTCGAAACACACTCTGTCCAGATGGATAGTGGACGCTATTGCAGCTGCTTATGCGTCTAAAGACCTGCAATGCCCTTTGGGCATCAGAGCCCACTCTACTAGAGGCATGGCCTCGTCATGGGCTTGGACTAGCGGAATTTCTATTCATGACATTTGTACGGCGGCGGGCTGGGCCTCCCCGTCTACATTTGTTAGATTTTACAATCTAGAAGTTCCCGCCCTGCAGGCTAAACTTTTATCAGTCTAAATCTCGCGTAGGCCGGCCCACTTCTGTGCGCGGGCTACTGCTGTTTGATTTAGCCCTCCTGGTTGAGCTGTACAATATAAGGGTTGGTTAGTCAGACCGGCCGCGCCGTTCTGTTCCCCCTACTATGTGCTTATGTACTTGCGCTAGCCATATCATTGGCCGCCTGGCTCACACTCTCGTGTTCCCCGGGCTTCCCTGGGACTCATTCAGTGGATGCCGGGCGCGCACGGCGTTGACAAGGGAGTTCCCGTAGCGTAAGCTAAACTTACGCAATACGAGAGAACCTCTCGTAAGAGAACGTACTCGGTTACCTAACGTAACCTCTGTTCTCTCTAGAGAGGGAACGAGTATTGCGTAACCCGCCGTGCTCGCGCCACGAGCTCACTCGCTTCTGCGACAAAAACCAGTGAAAGCAGCCTCTCAGCCCGTATTTATACCCTCTGCCACGCCCCGCCTCGGGCCGTGACGCGTAGGCGCGCTGCTCGCGCTCATTGGACGTGACGTCACGCCAAGGGCTCAGTGATAGGCTGCTGCAGTTGCCGCAGAGCAGCCTATGAGCACGCTAGATTGCCTGCTCTAGGTCAGCTTGCTGCCGCACTGCGTTGACAAGATATATAAAATTAAGGATAATTTTTTGCTTCATATCTCGAGAAAAGATGACTTTACCCGTAGCGTAAGCTAAACTTACGCAATACTCGTTCCCTCTCTAGAGAGAACAGAGGTTACGTTAGGTAACCGAGTACGTTTTCTCAAAGGCACTCTCTCGCGCTCTCTCTGCCCCAGGCCCGGTTCTATGCGAGTTCTCAAACGCAAGAAAGAGCAGCCTCGATTGATACTGTTATAATATATTGGCGAAACAGATTTGCCAAACGCTCCAGTGCATATTTGCTTATTTGTTTTCGCGCTCTGGAGAACGCAGGAGTTTTTATTCAGTGCCGAATTATGCAGGCTCGCGAAAACTCTCATTAACAAAATGTAGACACGATGTAAGAGATGTGACAGCTACGTATAAATGCTGGATTCACTTTGCACAGGATCGAAATATGACATGTTAAAATAGTAAGGCATTTAAAGCAATGTAAAAGCCGACTAATTAAAAAATATTCATTGCAAAATATAATTTTTTTTAAATTCTATGACAATTGTTGGTAAAACTGTCATCTGATTGTGAAATTGATCAATCTAGCATTCATCCTAGATCTGTCATTTATCATGTTCTTAACATATAGTCATTTGCCAATAATCATTGCTGAAAAATAATGTTTCTTGCTTCTATTTCTCTCTTTTCCCTGTCAACAGGAGCTAACAGCCCAAAGGCTCTTTTAAGAGCCTCAGCACTGAGCATCTTTGACTTTGTAAGTATGTTTTGACTAACTATCAGATGCATTATGTGATTAACATATTGTAATGCAGAACTTGCAGCATAACTTTTTTAGGGGCACTTGTGTGAATCAAGAAACATTTCTGATTATTTTCAGTTGTACACTTTTTTTCAGAATTCTTTGAATAGAATGTTCAAAACAACAGCATTTATCTGAAATAGAAAGCACTACTGTTCAGTCAGTATTTTATTTTTATTTATTATTTTTTTTGGTTGTTGAATGAAATGAATAAGGATGCAAGGCAAGGATGCATTAAATTGAGCTAAAAGTGACAGTAAAAACATTTGTAATGTTACAAAAGCTTTCTATTTCAGATTTAAGTTTGAAGGGCCATAAAGTTACTCAGTGTACCTTCAACGTAATTGTACATTCAGGCAATTAATAGAGTTCCCTAACAAGGGATGTGCAATAAACCTATACTATTTAAACTAACTCGACTGGTAATAACTTCTGTTGCACAAGTTGATTCCTCGTCTGTCCATGAACAAATTTAGATTAAATAAACTCATGACCATTTCTCACACATTTTCTCTGTTTTTTTTGTTGTTGTTGTTGTTTTTTCAGATCAGCCATCAGTGGTTTACCGGTATGGAGGCCAGTCAAGACCAGCTGGGATGCTTTTTTTGCGTATTGTCATGATCCCTGCTTTGATTTGTTATGAATTCAGTTCTCTTTTTGCATCCTCCTTTTGATTCTAAACTGAACTCAAATGCAATTGGGTAAGAGACAAACATAAATTACTAAATTGGGGAAATTGAGAGATGAAACCATGCTGACGACCTCTGTCTGTGGTGAAGTAGTGAGTTTGACGTGTAATTAAACTCGAGGTTCTGTGGGGTGCGGACTGGATCGATTCCATTCCTAGAGCTTCTGGACAAATCTTTGGGGTGCGGACTGATGGGGCAGTGAACCCGAGGTTACCCCGTGAGTCAGTCCTAGAGCTTCTCATGTACGACTTTAGGGAAAAATCAGTTTTTTTGGATAAGTTGATTTCTTAGGCGTGCCGCAAGAACACCACAGACACAGTGTAATCACCATGGGAAAATCTCAGCGTAAAACTGGGAGTTGAGAAAAATATGATACACCGGTGTATTGCCAGATGAGAAATGTATCTATATATTATCTTTTTATTCTTTTAATTTATTTTATAACTGTACTGTAATTTTTTTTTATTGTTTTTATAACTGTTTTAAAGTGCCCCTATTATGCTATTTACTACAACACTTACCTACAACAGGTTTACATGCATCAAAGGTAAAAAAAACGGTTTATTTTTCTCATAATATACATTTGCACATCACCACATTTTTTCAAAGATTCTTAAACGGCTCGTCAGATGAATCAATCTCTCTAAATCCCTCCTTTCCACATGCTACTGGCCAGACAGCTCAGTCTGTTGTGATTGGTTTACTGCATACAGCGCGCGTCTTAAACAAAAACACCCATTGCCATAACAACATCAGCTGTCCTGAGGCTTCCTACACTGTAAACTAAACACAGTAACAAACAATGACGTCGATTTTACCAAATCAATCCGAACGCAAGTACAATAATGAAACACTGGAAGAACTAGTTATTCAACCCGAACCTCCATCACAAGGACGACTCAAGCAGGACGTTTCTTAGTGATACACTGCATTAATAGACACAGTTATAGATAATCCTGGCCCATAAACTGATTAGCATAGGTATTTAAAGGGTTAGTTCACCCAAAAATGAAAATTCTGTCAGTAATTACTCACCCTCATGTTGTTCCAACCCCGTAAGACCTTCGTTCATCTTCGGAACACAAATTAAGATATTTTTTGATTAAATCTGAGAGCTAGATCACTCCTCCATAGGCTTCTAAGACATTATAACTTGCTGGCCCAGAAAATGTATTAAAGAGATCGTTAATATAGTCCAAGTGACTACAGTGGCTCAATCTTAAGTCTATAAAGCGACGAGAATACTTTTTGTGCGCAAAAACCCCACAAAAATAACGACTTTATTCCACTATTCATTTAGTTTTCTCTGGGCCTCGAGTTTTTTTCACGTAGTATAACTGCGCAGCGCTTCTGTGTTGTACGCGAATAGTGGAATAAAGTCGTTATTTTTGTGTGTTTTTTGCGCACAAAAAGTATTCTCGTCGCTTTATAAACTTAAGATTGAGCCACTGTAGTCACTTGGACTATATTAACGATGTCTTTAATACATTTTCTGGGCCAGCAAGTTCCAATCCCTTAGAAGCCTATGGAGGAGTGATCCAGCTCTCAGATTCATCAAAAATATCTTAATTTGTGTTCTGAAGATGAACGAAGGTCTTACGGGGTTGGAACAACATGAGGGTGAGTAATTACTGACAGAATTTTCATTTTTGGGTGAACTAACCCTTTAAGTAAGACAGTGATAATGTGAGTTAGCCAGTTAGCAGGAGACCAACACAATATAAAACTCAAAACTAATTATTTAGAACACCATCTTTCAAAAGCAAGCGGTTTGCGAATCCTGCATTGAACTCCGAGATTTGAGAAGCTGTCGTCAGTGAAATAAAGGGAACACAGCAAAAGTTTAGGATTAAACTGCAATGATATCATGGTAAAGATGAACTTTAACCACTGATTCTTCACATGCTCATCCTTGGGCAGTGAAAATAAAACTGGCTTTACCGTCACATTGTACAGCACAGCGTCTTCTCAACATGATGCTATCCAGCATCCACAGGGATCAGCTGTAGTGTTTGAAGGGGTTCAAGTTTTCCCTGGTGTCGGCAATATGCTAATGTTCCGTCTTGACGTCACCACTAAATGGCTTATGACTCGTTTGAAAAACGATTAGGCCTCAGAGGCCTCGTTCACACTGCAGGTCTTGATGCCCAATTCTGATTTGTTGGCTATATATTTGATTTTTTTTTTTTTGACCGTCGGTTTACATGTTCTTTCAATTGTGACCCATATCCGATTCAGGTGTTTACAATTGCCATACTATCTGAAACATTGCGCATGCTTAAAGGGTTCAATTATCTTACACAGATGGACAAATGCGAAATATGCTTGATGATAGCTCTGCGATATATGCGAAGTTCGCCAAACATCACCATGATTATGAGGCAGAGGAGGACGAAAAGTGCCATCATTGCAGTGCACGCATATGCTTCAGTTATTGTGTGCTAGAGAGATCTCAGGACTGGTAGGAGCATATTGTGGCGAGCTTTAACGAGAAGCAGTGGGTCCGAAATTTTAGGATGAGCAAGCCAACCTTTGATATGTTGTGTCAACGTTTGTCCACATTCCTCTCCTACGATGACACAACGTTTCGACAGGCCATCCGTCCCTTTGCAGACGCGCATCGGGGTTGCTCTTGTCATTAAACCGCGGAGAAGTAGCCTAATGCCTCAGAAAATCCGATCAGCCTGTTTACTTGACAGTCGCATTGGCACATATCTGATTTATATCTGATTTATTTTCACATATGAATGAGGCCTGAAACCGATCTTGAAATATCTGAATGCATGTGTTTTTTTTTTCCTGTTTACACTGTCATAGAACACATCTGATCTGTGTCACACATGAGCAAAAAATCAGAATTGGGTTACATTTCACTTGTAAACGAGGCCTTAGAGCTGTTACACATTACATGAAAGGTAATTTTCAGAAATCCATAATAGGGGCACTTTAATTTTCCTTTTTTGTAATTTTGTAATTATTTTAATTCCTTACTGTGTAAAGCACTTTTAATTGCCAAAGTGTATGACGTGCGATATAAATAAAACTGCCTTGCCTAATGTTGCATCACAATAAATAAATAAAATGGATGTAATTGATTGTGAGAGTGAATAAAGAATATGCTGATGCACATGGACTCAAGTCACTTTTTTGAAATTTATTAAATTAAATAGCATTCATGTAAAATATAAATAATAAAAGTGTAAAATGGGCATAATACTGTAAAATGAAATTGCGGTAAGGGCATCATACTGTAAAATGAAATTGCGGTAAGGGCATCATACTGTAAAATGAAATTGCGGTAAGGGCATCTTACTGTAAAATGAAATTGCGGTAAGGACATCTTACTGTAAAATTAAATTGCGGTAAGGGCATCATACCGTAAGACACATTTACAGTAAGCTACTGTAAAGGGGAACTTACGGTAACTTACTGGCAATAGTGCTGCCAGTAAGTTACCGCAAAAATACGATAAAAAGTCTAACAGTGTAGTGTGCGTATAGGGCTGATCGGCTCTGATCACAAGGAACCAACAAAGTCCTAATAAATACTCCTTTTATTGATACAAAGGCTTTAAAATCTAGTTTAAATATTCACCCTCACTCAGGAAGGCATGACACGGACAGCAATCTTTCAAAGAAAAAAACCCCCAAACGACTCAAAATAAATCAATTCTAAATAACCAACCAAATCCTTCAACAAAAAATTAGGACAAATTAAATCAAAACCGAAGCAATCTGTTACAAACACAAAAATAAATCAATTCACATACATCACTTAAATTTAAATAATAATCATAATAATACAAAAATAATTTAAACCTTTCAGTAAACAAACACATCATACCTTTAAAACACCCATTTTACACTCAGGCTGCTCTGGTTATCGGGGTTCCCGGGAGCGCTTGCGATCTACAAATACATATTTTTTTAAAACACCTGCACACCCTTGAAACCTCCGCACAATAACTATATATACACACATTACTCACCCAATTCATTCCCAGCGCCGTATTTATGTGGTGTCTTCACCGCATGAGTTTGGTGCATCACTTAAATCAGTCCGTGCTAGTCCCCCTTAAATATCTGCACAGTTCCTCCCCCCACCCCGTTTAACCAGAGCTCAATGTCACATCCACCCCCCACTTGTCAAATCATCGTCCCGATGATTCACCATATACAATTCCTGACAAGATCTTAAAAAAAAAAAAACACCATTAACCACCTCTCACTCTCTTTAATTCATGCATCACTTGCAGCAAAAGATCTAAGACTGTCTCCATTGCTTCAGCTTCGCTAGAAGGGGGTCTTAAGCCATCATTTAACCCTGTGGGGATTGCTGCAGCTTCCATACCCTGCACCGATCGTGGCTCCCTAAAGGGATTACTATGCTGTCCCGCCGTGGCCCTCTGGGAGCGTCGAACAGTAGAGTCTGTCCCAGTGGTTATTGGTTTCTCATCATCTCTGGAAGATACTTCTTCTGCACTCCTTTCCCTTTCAACCCCTGAAGACAGATTCTCTGGTACCACCACCCGGAGCTCCTCCCAATCCTCCTCAGACTCAGACTCTGACGGTACCATGCTTGTACTTGAGTCTGTCCCTTGATGCTCCCTTGACCATACAGGCTCCTTCTGCAGAGGTCCACAACGGCGTAGCTCCAAACGATGCACATTCTTTGGTGGACGAGATTGATCCACTACCTTATACACTGCCTTGTCCGGGTCCAATCTTTCCAACATACAGTGAGGCAAATCCTCCCAAACATCCTGGATTTTATTTCTTCCTCTCACTCTGCGATTACGCAGGTAGACCAAATCCCCTGGATTCAAGCTGGCATCTTGGATTACCCCTTGTTGTCTTTGTCTCTGCTTGGCCATTTTCTGCAACCGTCTCTGTGTCAGCCGATAAGCCTGTTGCAGTTTGTGTTGATGTTCGATCACCCAGGTCTCCACCATACCTCCTCCTCTCTTTTCCACTATACCACCCCTCAACAAATGGTCAATTGGGAGATCGGGGCACCTGCCAAACATTAAAAAGAATGGGGAAAATCCAGTCGTAGCATTTTCCGTAGTATTATATGCAAACAATACTTCATGCAAGTACTCATCCCATCTCTTTTTCTTTTCAGAAGGAAGGGCCCTGAGGAGATCATGTAAAGTTCTATTGAAACGTTCACACTGCCCGTTACCTTGGTGGTGAAATGCTGTTGTTCGGCTCTTCTGTATGCCATACATTCTACACAACTGCTGCACAACTTCAGCCTCAAAGCATCGTCCTTGGTCAGAATGAATCCTGGCTGGAACTCCGTATCGATGAATCCACTCCTTGACCAGCACCTTTGCCACTGTTATGGCCCTCTGATCAGCTGTAGGTACGGCTACTGTGAATTTAGAAAATACATCCGTTATAACAAGCACATTTTCTCTTCCACTCTGGGAACGTTCCAGCAACGTAAAATCCAATGCCACCACCTCCAAAGGTTTAGATGCTTGAATGCTATTCATCACCGTTTTTACTTAAGGCTGAACATCTTTAGACACAATACATCGAAGACAATGTTTGCAGAACTCCTGAACATCCTGGTACATTCCGGGCCAATAAAAGCGTTGACGTACTAGCTTAAACGTCCGGTCAATCCCCTGATGACCTTGATGGTCATGCAGCTGACCAAGAACTTCCTGCTTTAAGACTTGGGGTAAGAGAAGCTGTTTTACCCAGCCCCCTCCAGCATCTGCAATGACTCTATAAAAGATGCCTTCATGATCTTCCACTTTATCCCACTGTCTTAACAGCTCCAGTGCATCTTTTGACTCCTCTTTTTTCTCTTTCTTACCTGGCCCTTCCCCCTTACTCCAATAGAACTTGAACCGGGAAATAACAGGATCCTGTTCTTGCCAGCTCTGCAGATCCTGTGCCTGAAATTCAGGGAAAACAGAAACAACATCCACTGTAGTTACAGCTTGTGGCAAAATACTCCCCTCGTCTCCCTCCTCCAGTCCACCAACACCACTGAATGTGGGGGTCACTCTCTCTGACACGGACAGCTGTCGTGCTCCTGCTGACTTTTGTCGGGACAAGGCATCGGCATTTCCATTCTTCTTCCCAGGACGGTACAAAATTTCAAAATCGAACATGGCCAACTGCGAAGCCCATCGCTGCTCCACAGCCCCCAGTTTGGCAGTCTTCAAATGACTCAGAGGGTTATTATCTGTAAACACCGTAAACTTATTCCCAATTAAATAGTCCCGAAATTTCTCGGTTACTGCCCATTTAAGGGCAAGAAACTCCAGCTTCATTGTACTATAATTGTCCATATTACGTTCAGACTCCCTCAAACCTCTAATAGCATAGGCCACTGGCCTCCGCTTACCTCCAACGTCCTGGGAGAGCACCGCTCCGAGTCCTGTATGGCTGGCATCTATTTCGAGAAAAAAAGGCTTAGTGAAGTCAGCATAAGCTAACACAGGAGCAGATGTTAATTTCCTTTTCAGTGTTTGGAAAGCTTCTTCACATTTGTCATCCCACCTCTGTCTGAATTTTTCACTAGTCAAATATACTCTTTTCTTTTGCTTCTTACCCTTTGGCATTTCCCCAACAGCAGCCAGCTGATGTAATGGTGCTGCAATCCCAGCGAATCCTTGCACAAAACGTCTATAATAGCTTGCAAATCCCAAAAAAGATCTAAGCTCTTTTGCTGTCTGAGGTTTCGCCCATTCTGCTACTGCTTGAATCTTCTCAGGGTCTGTCTCCACCCCCTCCCCAGAAATGACATGACCCAGGTAACGTACCTCTTGTTGGAAAAAACAGCATTTACTGAGCTTAACTTTGAGATCATGATGCTGAAATCGTTGTAAGACTTTCTCCAATCTCTCCAGGTGTTGCTCCACTGTTGACGAAAACACAATCACATCGTCCAAATACAAGAGCACTGACTGAAAACTTTCATCACTGAATATACGTTCCATCAGACGTTGGAAAGTACTTGGCCCATTGGACAAACCATATGGTAAATGATTATATTCAAACAGGCCAAACGGCGTACAAAAAGCAGTCTTTTGTTTATCCTTTTCTGCCACTGCCACTTGATTGTATCCGCTTGCCAGGTCCAGGGTGGAAAACCAACACGCTCCACTCAGCGCATCTAAGGATTCTTCGATTCTAGGCAGTGGATATGAATCTCTTCTTGTTTTAGCATTCAACTGCCTATAATCCACACACATCCGAATTGATCCATCCTTCTTCTTTACAATCACAATCGGTGACGAATATGGGCTGCAGCTTTCCCTAATTACATTTTGCTCTAAAAGTAATTTAATGTGAGCTTTAACCTCCTCATATTGAGTATGGGGCAACCTTCTATACCTTTGACAAACTGGAGCCTCATCTACCACTGGGATCTGATGTTCAATCAAATCAGTATAGCCCAAATCCCCACTTCCTTCAACAAACACAGAAGCATATTTATTCAATAACCTCCTGGCCTTCCCTTCATACTCCACACTCAACAGAGGAAAATTAAGCTTCTGAACTTGTTGAGCAGCTGTTACCCCTGACTGTGACACATTACTTTGCTCAATAAAAAACGTACAATTTTGTTCTTCCTGTACTGGGGTAAACTGAATATCGAGATCCCCTCCACTGACCACCACGTCAGCCCTATGAACAGACGCTAGTCGAACATGTGGGTACAAAATAACATCCCTAGTCCCCACATTCATAATTGGGACCAGCAATTGTCCTTTTTCTGGGGACACTATTGAACCTATCATTAAAAGGTCTGCTGGTAAACTCCCCTCACTCTCTATCAGAGGCTCTAAAAGCAAAGACTCCTTTGGCATGAGTCTAGTGTACCCACTCGCTGCACAAACCAATTTATGCGTACCTGCTGGCACCTTAACTGGACTTTGGGCCAACAGGTTCACAAAATACTGATTTTGTGTATCGTACAATTGACAGATTTCCAACGCCTGTTTCAAAGAAGCTTCACATTGCTGCATCATAGGACTTTTCAAATATTGAGACCCAAATTGTTGCTTCAAAAGGTCATGACAATTTTGAATTACATTCATACCAATTAAACCAGGAACCTGTTTCTTTCTCTCCCTTGTCTCTGTATCAAATGTGTCTTTCACCACCAACACCCCCTGTTTTGGAAGAATTTGGTCAAGGATATTAATATCTAGCTCGAGATAACCCACATATGGGATATCGAGGCCATTTGCTGCTTTTAACACCAGCCAACCACAGTCCTTCAATGCGTCTACATGATTTCCTACGATGTGCTGTTTAAAAAAATTCTCAGTTATCATGGAAACCATAGAGCCAGTGTCAATCAAACTATTTATTTTAACACCCCCCATCTTCACAACAGTGACTGGACATTGGCCCACCAATTGTTTGTAGATTTCTGGGCTAGTTCCTTGAACCATAGAGCCAGGTAACCCCTCGCTTACTGTGTGGCTCTCCACAGCAAAGGGTGTTAGTTTAACGGGCCAGGCTTTTGGGCTTGGGGATTGGATACATCATCTGGAGTCTCTGCTGCCCCCATACTTGACTGGGGTTCACAATCTCACTACAATAACGCCCAATATGTCCCACTTTCTGACACTTGAAACAAATAGGCTGTCCCGAGGGATCAAAGGAATACAATCTTCGTGGCACTCCCTGCTGCTGCCTATTAAATGCTTGCAAATTGGACATTTTCTCAGTTAAATCACTTAACTGCTTTTGTTGACTTTTCACCATACCAAACAGCTCTACTAACATTGGATCTGTACTCTGTTTTGCAATCACTGCTTCACTATCTATAGTGCTGAGGTTCTCAGACCCAAACGATGTTTCAGAAACCCTCACCCCATCACTAGCCCACTCAACAGCTTCTTTTCGGACATCAAGGAATGTTAAGCTTGGTTTCTGTCTAATCATTCTTTTTAACTCTCTACAGAGTTCCTTACTTCTCACGTTCTCTGCAAACTGATCCCTAAGCATTACATCCTCTTCCGACACACCCCTTGGGTTACAGCTTTTTAGTTCTTTTAACAAAGCCATCAATGCATGTGAGAACTCAATTAGAGTTTCAGTTTTCCCTTGTTGCCTTTCAAAAAACTGTCTCTGTAATGCAGTAAATGATTGAGCACTTCCAAATACTTCAAGCAAAGCTTCAAAAATTCCCTCTGGCCTGGACCGTGTTTCCTTAGATCTATACTTAATTTCCTGTTTTGCCTCACCATCTAGATGTTCCCAAATGTAATCAACTGCCTGATCTGGTGTAAAGTTACGGGCCTTGAACACACTTTTCAGGTCCTCAATCCAATCACTCAGAGGTACACTTGAAGCTTTACCAGTATAAACTTTACATCTCTTCTCTCTGGGAACATAAACCACCTCTACCTTTGTTGTGCTTCTTTCTTGCCGCACAGTCCCAGTGTCCATTACAGCACCCCTTGACAGTTTCTCGTTCTCAATAGCCAGTCTATCTTTCTCTTTCTTCTCCCGCGCTAGTCTTCTCTTTAGATCTGCCAGCTGATCCTGAAGCTCCTCCATTATGATCCTCTGTGCCGTAGTCCTTGGCCCTTATTTGCTGATCGTCTCCGTCTTCACCACGGTTTTGATTTAATTTGTCCTCAGAAAAAACAAAACAAAAACAAAGAAGCAACAACAGAGAAAAAAAAAAAAAAAAAAAAAAAGGGAGTACACCTAAATTAGGGACCCCATCCTCGTCGCCAAAATTCTGTTGTGTGGGAGCTTTCATTAATCACAAGGAACCAACAAAGTCCTAATAAATACTCCTTTTATTGATACAAAGGCTTTAAAATCTAGTTTAAATATCCACCCTCACTCAGGAAGGCATGACACGGACAGCAATCTTTCAAAGAAAAAAAAACAAACGACTCAAAATAAATCAATTCTAAATAACCAACCAAATCCTTCAACAAAAAATTAGGACAAATTAAATCAAAACCGAAGCAATCTGTTACAAACACAAAAATAAATCAATTCACATACATCACTTAAATTTAAATAATAATCATAATAATACAAAAATAATTTAAACCTTTCAGTAAACAAACACATCATACCTTTAAAACACCCATTTTACACTCAGGCTGCTCTGGTTACCGGGGTTCTCGGGAGCGCTTGCGATCTACAAATACATATTTTTTTAAAACACCTGCACACCCTTGAAACCTCCGCACAATAACTATATATACACACATTACTCACCCAATTCATTCCCAGCGCCGTATTTATGTGGTGTCTTCACCGCATGAGTTTGGTGCATCACTTAAATCAGTCCGTGCTAGTCCCCCTTAAATATCTGCACAGTTCCTCCCCCCACCCCGTTTAACCAGAGCTCAATGTCACATCATGTTTAAATATTATAGGCTAATGTTATTTTTAGGTCAAACAGTTCTTGTCTGTCAGTCATATAATGCAGGTCGATGGTCACTGTCTCAAAGAGCATGCACAGAGTCCAAATTAAAACAATTCCCCGTCGTCCAAATTAAACAATTCCCCATCGTAAGTACACATTGATGGCCTAAGACACGAAACGAGTGGTTTGTGTGAGAAAACGAACAGTATTTATATAGTTTTTACCACTTATACACAGCCATGTCCAAGTGATCTGATCTGACGTGTGCGCAGACTGGTGCATAGATATATACACTAGATGTCGCCTTGTCTACAGCAGTTCATTGGAACGAATGTCTTTAAGGCGACATCTAGTGTATAGACCTTAGACCTGCATTATATGACTGACAGACAAGAACGGTTTGACCTAAATATATAAAAATTGAAACTACTGCGGAAAAAAAGACACCTACATCTTGGATGCCCTTGAGGTAAGCTAAAACATACCAAAAATTAATTTCAAAGTGAACTATCCCTTTAATGAGCGAGGGAGCGGAATATTCAGAAATGTGCTCTCTCACGAGCTCTGATCGGAACAAAGCATGACAAATTCAAACTTTATTTCATTTTCTCCGTAGCTTGAACACTCACTACATTAGGCATAAGGGAGTTAGTTAACGCTGTCCATTTATTTATTTTTATTTCACGTTTTTAAAGTACATATTATGTTAGTCCACAGCCCCCCACTTGGGGGTGCTGATGCTATGACGAGGGGGCTGCAGCCCCCCGCAGCACTAAACATTAAATAATACATTAAACTTACCGTAATTTGCACCTTGATAGCACGCAAATATTTCTGCGCGTTGTCGCTCGTGTCAGCCTCTGATTTTCCGCTATACAGACTTAAGTTCAGCTAATAAAAGAAAAGAATACTGCAATTTACTGTTGTTTCCTGAGAAGAAAGCTGAGAGCTGAGAAGAAAATACATTTGTATTTTTGTATTTTGTTGTTGTTGTTGTTTTGTTTATAAAGAGGTTTGCACATTGTTTTTCACCTTTGTATAACATTCCATGCATGCCATTTTGACATCCTGCATGTTTTTAAGAGTCTCATGTATGCTGATTAGCCTATTGCATTTCCTTCCAAAATGATTTTGATACCTTTAAGGGCTGACATTTTAAAACGGGTTCTGTGGCCACTAAAATGTTTGGATATTGGGAGTTTCATGGTTAGTATTATTTATGAATTACATGTTCTTTTAAAAAGCATACGTCATAATACATGGGTTTCATAATTATTGTATTATTTAGGCTACTCTAAGTATTTTCTTTTTTGTAAAAGTTTTGTTTTAAGGAAATCAAAACACAGATTGACATTTAATCTTCTGTCTTAAATGTAGGTCCAATGTGCCACAGAAAAGCCCTTTAAGACAGCAGATATTTGTTCTATATGAAATGCACCTATTTGTGTTATACAGTAGCTGATCTCTTGAAGTAAGTGTGAAGGTAATATGATGCCATAAAGATCTGCATGCGCAGGGTTAGATTTGTGAAAGTGTACATAAGATTGCAAGTGTAAATAAAATTTCTGTGTGCATTTTACTGTTATTCGTAGGTGTAAAGCATGTATTGTGAAACTGCAGCTTCATGCTTACGCAAAATAAATAGGATCTGCATTCTTCTGACTTCCATTTTTCCGTGCTTACACTTTTGGCATGTTTTTTTTCCGCACAAATACGGCCAAAAGCACTGCAAGCCTGTGACCAGCAATTTGCAACCAGGAACTGCTAAACAGATTGATCACGTAAAATCAACCTTTGTGTAAAAAAATAAACTGTTGCAAATGTCTAAATGACTTGTTGTGTACACCTTTACAAATATTCTCTTGCACACACAAATTTTGTTTACGCTTGCAATCTTATGTACACTTTCACAAATCTTACCCTGCGCATACGATTCTTTATGGCATCATATTACCTTCATACGTTAGGCTTATAGTCATGCCCATACTATTGTTTCATTTTTCAAAATTCAACAAAACCTGTTTCAGATTATGTTTACAAAAGGTGTGTGGGCGAGTCATTGTTCTTAAAAAAATACTTATTCTTGTACATGCATGGAGTCAGACAGATTTCTCAAAAACCAGTTGACTAGAGCCCTATGCAAACAGGACTAGTCTAAACGATGTTTGAGTTACATTTCTTTTCACCTCAATGTGATACCAATTCAGAGTGCATCATGTAAAATATATATGTTTTTTAATGAATTACTTATTGATAGAACTTTAATTTCTTATTAAAACCCTATGTAAATAAACTTTAAATGAGTTTATAGAAGTGTCTGTTTATAATAAACTCACATAAGTGAGCAGAGACATTTAGACATGTATCTTACCTGACACTTATTAAAATGGACAGTCTTTGCAGTTTGGTTTTTGAAAGCATGTGAAAGATTGGTGTGCAAACCGTAGCACAGGTCAAAAAACACAGTTTTAGTATAATACAGGATGGGGGATCACAGACATTTATATTCGGATGGGATTAGATTTCTCAGATGACTCAGATTTCTCTTTAGTTTGCTGAAAAACAGTATAATTTGCCCTGAAAATTTTTATGAGGTTGTGTGAGAAAAGCACAGACATGGCAGATTCAGATTTCAGATTAAAATCACAAAGTACGCCTGCGAAACACAAATTTCTTTAATATCCTAAAACTTGGCCCATCCGAATAGGATTTAGGTATTTTTTTCAAGTCTGAGGAAACCGTAACACTTTTCAGAGGGTCATCCATAATATTGTAGACATAATTTTACACACACACACACACACACACACACACACACACACACACACACACACACACACACACACACACACACACACACACACACACACACACACACACACACACACACACACACACACACACACACACACACACACACACACACACACACACATATATATATATATAGACAGGGTTAGATATATATAAAATGTGCCATTTCACAAAAAGTATATACTGAGATAATGATCAATTTGAATCATAATGACACCATGTTCGTTTGTTGGCTGGAGGAGAACTGCCCCCCGACTGAACCTGGTTTCTCTCAAGGTTTTTTCATTATTCTTTCTTTCTCTCTATCATTTTCCTGTTATTACTGTACAGCTGCTTTGAAACAATCTGAATTAGCATGATAGAGGTTGCCTATAAAACATGGAATGAACCAAGAAAAGCTTAAAATTGAATGGAACTGAGAAGCAAATCCAAGGAAAACAATGGAATCAGAAAAAGACTGCAATCAAAAAATTTTTACTAAACAAGAGCAAATCATTTTTAAGCAAGATAAATAAACTGCACACACCAGCTATGGAATAAAAGAAAAGAAATGCTGGAAGTCTGTTTGTAATATATATATATATATATATATATATATATATATATATATATATATATATATATATATATATATATATATTTATCAACGATGTACACCTATAATCAATGGTGTTCATTAACAATGAATGGTTTTCATTTAAAATTAACTATTCAAATAATCCTACAATTAACACTTCTTGTTTATTCCTGTGATTTACATAAACTTACTATAACTTTTCTTAACACATGTGGTGTTCAGTGTTGGCAGTCTAGAAGCAATACTGGTTTCAACTAGAGTACTACCATAGTGGTTGCTTTATTATTAATACAAACAGAAATCTTGGTTGCAGGTCCTCGATCCAAGCACAGGCTCAACACTTACTAACATACTAACATAATACTAACAAACAGACACTTTTAAATACCTAATAGAACATTAAACATTAACAAGTATCTCCGTTTTCTCATCTTGCTAAAAAAATGCAAAAAATATTACTTTACTTCAAAATTTACTCTCCCAATTCAGCCTTGTGCAAAGCATGATGGGAAGTGGAAAGTCAAAGAGTGACCATTTAAATGTCGGTTTAACATGAACCAATCAAATTTGAACTAGAAACCTGATGGCGTTAAAACAAAATTAAATGTTTAAATGAAATGTATACTGTATATAAACACTGAACAAAATTATAAACGCAACACTTTTGTTTTTGCCCCCATTTTTCATGAGCTGAACTCAAAGATCTAAGACTCTTCTATGTATAGTAAAGGACTATTTCTCTCAAATATTGTTCACAAATCTGTCTAAATCTGTGTTAAGCCTGGTTCACACGGCAGGATAATTGGGCCGATTTTAGCCCCGATTCACCCCTTCCGACAATCTTAAGGATGCTCCGATTATCGTAAAATAATCTGATCAGATATTCCTGCCGTGTGTGGTGTGTTAAGGCTGCTCTCGTCTGCTCGGAAGGACGTCGGGACTGCTCCGATCTCAAATCGGGGATATCCAACATGTTGGATTTATTTGGCCCGATTTCTCCTCGTGTGTGGTGTCCCCCGAGCACGCAGCCTGTGGACTGTGGAGTGTAGCCAATCAGAAAGCGAGGTGACGAGGCGGCGAGGAAACACCGGGAAATATAATCAAAACAGCCAGCGATATGGCGCACCAGAAAGTCCGGTGGAAGTCAGAGATCATCGCCTTTCTTTTGATAACGTTTTTTTTCCGGTTAAAAACAAAATACAAACTATTGCCACTGCATCCTCTTCGTCCGCCATGATTGTTTAATCTGAAGTCATGTTTGATCTCGAGGGATTTTTCGAGATTTCCCGTCTGACCTGGGAATGCTCGGGAGTCAAATCGGTTCGTGTGTGATGTGTTGATTTTGCCGTGTGGCTGTGCACCACACACTGTACGACCAAAACTGTTAGACCCGTGATTTTTTATCCCCGTGTGTGGGGTCTCTCAGGTTTGGAAAATCGGCCGACAATTTTAAAATCGTCCCGTGTGAACCAGCCTTTAGTGAGAACTTCTCCTTTGCAGAGATAATCCATCCACCTCACAGGTGTGGCATATCAAGATGCTGATTAGACAGCATGATTATTGCACAGGAGTGCCTTAGGCTGCATGGCCACAATAAAAGGCCACTCTAAAATGTGCAGTTTTATCACACAGCACAATGCCACAAATGTTGCAAGTTTTGAGGGAGCGTGCAATTGGCATGTTAACTGCAGGAATATCCACCAGAGCTGTTGCCCGTGAATTGAATGTTAATTTCTCTACCATAAGTCTCTCCAAAGGCATTTCAGAGAATTTGGCAGTACATCCCACTGGCCTCACAACCGCAGACCACGTGTAACCACACCAGCCCAGGACCTCAGATTTCACTTATCACATTTCACGAGTTCACATTTACAAATAAGTCTGATAAAATAAATATTATGCGTATTTAGCATGCTGTCCGAGGAGAGGGCTTCGAGCTCGGTATTTGGCCCAAACCCACAGTACTCCCCCCATATTCCTGGCTGTAGTAGGAGCAAGCCAAAAGTGAGGAGTGGTGGTGGTGGAGGGATGCTGAAAACTGTCGAGGAATTTAGGTGAGTCAGTTGAGTAAATATATAGGCATCCTATCATGTTGATAGGTGCAGACGTGATAATTGCTGATGACGAGTTGATTGGATAGATCATTTGAACGTGCTCACTCCGAACTTTGTTAATGAAACATAATTTCATGAGTTCACACTCACAAATAAGTCGGATTGAAGAAATGGTATGCGTATTTGGCGTGCTGTCCGAGGAAGGCTCCGAGCTCAGTATTTGCCCCGAACCCAGAGTACTCCCCCCAAAAATTTGAAAACTAATGAAGGACAGCAGCCAGAAAATGTTGATAACCCCCAAAAAACGTATACAGAGAAACGGAGCTCTTGCGGAAGTGGAAGAGATAACACTGCTGTGGCAGTAGAGCAAGTTTGGATGGAGTGAAGGAGCTCCTGCGGGAGCAGAGTAAATTACACTACTACAACAGTGGAGACATTTTTTCAGAGAAACTGAGCTCCTGCGTGAGCATGAGGGAACATCTCTGCTGCGGCAGTGGATAACATTTTCCCAAAGAAACTGAGCTCTTGAGTTCTTGATGCTGTTGAGATGAGATATGAAATAGGTGATGGTGAGCACAGAAAAATCACGAAAAGCAGGTTGTATGTGGAGTGGAAAGTCTTAAAACACATCTATACAGTTAGGTAAGATTGGAGTGTTCTAGGGGAAACGGCTTGAAGAATGGAACTGAGAGAGACGTCGAGGAGGGATTTTAGTGGGTGATTTATGGGAAGATCAGCTCTGAATATTGAGGAGCTGGGGTTGGGGTTGGGACCGCCTTTCGAGCCAGTAGCCTGAATTTCTTAGAAAATCTGTACTTTGATGTTGCTGGGGACAGGAGGCAGTTCCAACAAAGCAATCGCATTCAGTGGTATGAGCATCTGTGTTGCAGAGAAGAGGGAAAATTATGATCTAGCCTGGGGAAGAGAGTTAGGAGGGGAAGGCTCCGGGGCCAAAGTGTTTGCGGAGGCAGCTTCATGCTTGCGTCTGACCTTGGGGCTTGGGTTGTAACATGGAAGGTAAAGGAAGAAGAAAGCTTGGGTGGAAAATAGGTCATCCTAGGCTCATTGGAGCTGTAGGCCAAGGACAAAAAAAAATAAAAATTGAGACTGATGACTGGTTCTGCACCGCTAGTGGAAGCATCCTCATGCTAGGGTCTGCTGAAGGAGCTGGGAAGGGAAGGGAAAAGGTTAGAGGCAGCATTATTGTATGGGGTGTGGCACCAGGAAAAGTGGAGGTGAGAGATTTAAAAATTTTGAGTTTTTTTAAATATTCTTATTTTCTCTGGTTTGGTTTTCTAAAAGTGATAACATAAGCTTGTATGATAAGAAGCCTAAAACGCATTATAACCTATGTACTGTACATTCACCTCTGAAAGTTCAGTATAATATTGTAATCATTGTTTGATGTTGAGTGATCATCAAACAGCAAAGTACAGTCTGATTTCGATTATTGTTTGTTCCTTTATCTGTTGCTGGTTTGAGTGGAATATGTGCATTCATTTAGTGAAATTCAAAAGGGCAAAGAGCTTGCATAATAAAAATTTGTGCCTTGTATGAATTTGTCCTACTAGTCTGTGCAGTAACGTCTCTTTACCAATAGTGAAGCTCTGGGTTTAAATTAGTTAAAAACAGAAATATATACGCTATTTAACTTTCAGTTTCTAATCGATTTTGTTGATAAATTGCAGAGTGCGAGAGTGCGATCTGACTGCAGGTGTGAGATGCTGTTTGTATGGGTGTGTTTAAGCTACAAGGAAGCAGTGCATTACTTTAGAATGGCAAATCATTTGTACAGAAACAGTTTAAAACGTGTATTCCCCTGATTGAAATTGAGTTTCCAGATAGCATAAACTGTGCTCGTGATTTGGCGACCGAAAGCAATGTGGTTGTCAGAGTTCTGTCACTTCTAATTTATTTCTTGGTTTAGTGACAGAGACTGACACTCCTGTATAGTCATGTCTTTGTGTGAGCTTGCGGTCTCGAGTGTCGTCTTGTTTTGTTCGGAGCACAGTGTTCAGATTTCGGCACTCATGTCTAGTTCGGTTTCGGGGTTCGAACACTCGTGCTCCATGTCTTGTTTCTCTTGTGAGCGTCCAGTACTCCCTCTTGGGATAGTTTATGTTTGTGTTTTGTTTTATCATTAAAAACAAATAACCCATAACTTCTGTATTATTGAGTCCTTGTCTCATCCCTTTACCCAAACCTGACAGAGGTAGGACTCATTTACGGAATTACCATAGTATTTAATAGTAATAGTGAGTGATATTGTATATTGTCTAAAGAAAGTAAAAAATACCAATGTTTTCTTTCTTTGGTTTTCAGCCAGTTATAAGACTTGAATTGTAATGACTATTATAACTGCATGTATGCATTTGATGATGATATTATGCATTTTAATGAATAAAGTGAAAATGAATATTTTAATTATACATTTTGTCAAGTCACCTTAATTTATGATGTATTGAAACAATATAGATTGTTTCAAAGCAGCTTTACAGTGATAATAGGAAACTAGATGCGAAAGTTCGTCGAGACAAACTTTAAGTTGGCTTGAGAAAGTTTGGAGCAGAACGTTTTTTGCTAGGCGGTTGTTAGGATGTTATGGGTGGTCGCTATGGTGTTGCTAGGTGGTTGCTAAGGTATTCTGGGTGGTTGCTAGGCAGTTGCTAGGGTGTTCTGGGTGGTTGCTAGGCTGTTTTGGGTGGTTGCTAGGGTATTCTGGGTGGTTGCTAGGTGGTTGCTAGGATATTTTGGGTGGTTGCTAGGGTCTTTTGGGTGGTTGCTAGGCGGTTGCTAGGGTATTTTGAGTGGTTGCTAGGGTGTTCTGGGTGGTTGCTAGGCTGTTTTGGGTGGTTGCTAGGGTGTTCTGGGTGGTTGCTAGGCTGTTTTGGGTGGTTGCTAGGGTATTCTGGGTGGTTGCTAGGCGGTTGCTAGGATATTTTGGGTGGTTGCTAGGGTCTTTTGGGTGGTTGCTAGGCGGTTGCTAGGGTATTTTGGGTGGTTGCTAGGGTGTTCTGGGTGGTTGCTAGGCGGTTGCTAGGGTGTTATGGGTGGCTACTAGGATGTTTTGGGTGGTTGCTAGGGTATTTTGGGTGGTTTCTAGGGTGTTCTGGGTGGTTGCTAGGCGGGTTTGCTAGGGTGTCCTGGGTGGTTGCTATGAAGATTTTAGGCCATTACTTATTGGCTGCTCGATAATATAAATCCTCTGAGGGAGAGAGAGTGAGGGAGACACGCCTCTGCTTAATGAGAACTAGCAGGTGTTGTCGCTTTGCAATAAGTGGAGAGACAGAATAAAACCTGCTGTTCCTGTCCTGGGAGGAGAGATGGAGAGTGTGCTGTGCTGGTGCCTGATCTGAGTTATGTTATAAAGCTCTTGTGCAATTATTATTATTAATTTTTTTGGTGTCTTTTTCTGACCAGTTTTTGTTAAATAAAGACTTAGGCTGTGTTTGAAATCGCCCCCTATGACCTTAAAGAGTGCACTATTTGAGAGGATAGCCATTTGTAGTGGTGTCTGAATCCATTGTGGACATTATCGAGTGCACTCATTCAATCCCATAATGCACAGCAATAATAAGTGTACAACCTTTGAACACTCAACAGCTAGAGAATACATTATGCACTGTGAGGGTGGCGCCAAATTAATGCCCACGTCTCGCCAGAAGATGGCTCCCGCAGCTGAATCATCCATCCATTTTCCAAACTGCTGGTCCAATGTGGGTACAGTTTAATATCATACAGGTATACATTCCCTTTTAATTGATTTATAAATAGTTTAATTAAGGTTTATACATGCTAGTTTCCATTAAAAAGTACAAGATAAAATATTTTTACTATTGGAGGTGCCAGTTTGCTTAGTTTCAAATGATTACACCAAGCACAAATGATGCAAAAGCGGCAGCCCTTCCAGCGCACTGAATGTCCAAAATCGCTAACTTGTTTTCATGCACTCCTTCAAGTGGACTATATTAGTGGACTAATGTAGGGAATAGTAAATTAAGGTATAGGGGGCAATTTCGAACACAGCCTTAAAGTGTTGCACAGCAGGTCCCTGCCTCCTCCTATTCCTGGACCAGAAAATGTGAATAGTGGAGCGTCACAATATTATATTCTTTTTCATCCACAACATGAAGTCCATAAAACAATATTTTAAATCAGGGTTTCCCAAACTGGGGTTTGTGAAAGAAATCAAGTGTAGCATTAGTTCTGGCAGGTCACATCAGTCAAGCTCGCATCAGCTGACTCTCCATGTCTATCTATAGAAATACAACGCCTATCACAGAATTCATATATAACGTATAAGGCCCATTCAGTATTATCAGCAGCTTATCGCATTGCTCAGAAGCTAATTAAACGGCGAATTCTGAGGGCAAAACCACATCATCTCACTAAGAATTGTGCAAATGGGAATTTAGCAAGAGAAATTCATTCTCCACATGGATTTCACCTTTTTGTGAACTTTAACACACACTTCCCGCATGAAGAAGGATATGAAGAAGGATATCAAAAAGGAGATCAAGCATCCACGTCAAAGCTGGCTATAATTCACCATCCATTCATCTCTAAATCTTTTCATGAAGCTAAGCTAAGCTTCCTTTTTATTCTCATTGCTTAAAAGCTATCAGGTAATTAGCAACATGCTTGTTGCTTAAGGCTATCCACATATCAGCAACACGTGTTGCTTAAAGGGATGGTTGATTATGATTTCACTTTTCTAACTTTAGTTAGTGTGTAATGTTGCTGTTTGAGCATAAACAACATCTGCAAAGTTACAATGCTCAAAGTTCAAAGCAAAGGGAGATATTTTCTTTTAAAGAAATCGTTTTTTAAGGAGTACAACAAACGGCTGGTAGGGACTACAGAAGCCTCCTCCTGTTAGTGACATCACCAGCCCTAAAATTTACATAAACCCCGCCCCCGGAACACGATTTATAGATTATCAAGACAGAATATGCTAATCAATGACTAGAAGATAACTACACATAAGCTACATAAATTCATCAACTAACCATTCAGAAATGTTGTCTACATGTTGTCACTTTTTCTTGAGTCTCTCCATCTTTCTGACTCCGGTTTGAACATAAAAGGCTAAATGTTTTTGAAATTTTCCCATGATTTTACAATACAAATTTTAACACACTTTAAAATAATTGTACTTGAGCATATTTTCTGTTCTGTTTCAGTGAAAATTCAGTTTATTAAAAAAATATATATATATTTAGGTATATTTGAACTGTCTGCTGGAAATGATCATTGTAACAATGCATTGAAAGTATACTTTCAAAATACATTATAGTATACAATAGTAAGTATAGCTAAGTATTATTTGTCTATTAATGTCAATTTTTTATTGAAAACAAAGTGTGCAATTTGCAGTAAATGCTGACAGCCTTGTGGGCAAGCGCGCCGACGTGTAGTGCCATTGTGCTTCGGGAGAGTTCAAGTCCCGGCTTGTTGACCTTTCCCGATCCCATCCCTGCTCTCTCTCTCCCACCTCACTTCCTGTCTAGCTACTGTCCTATTCTAATAAAAGGCAAAAACGCCAAAAATAAATCTTTAAAAAACATATAGATTTATATAGTATACTTAATTGCAACTTTAAGTATATTTCTGAGAAGTACATAAAGTTTATTCTGAGAAGTACATAAAAGTAGACTGAATATATACTTTCATGTTTTTAGTTTAAAAGAGGCCTACTAATAGAACACTTGAATAAACATATTTTTCGTAAGGGTAAGTCTGTTATTGGCTGTTATTGGAAACATGCTTGTTGCTTAAGGCTCATATGGTCATTGGAAACATGCTTGTTTCCATGTATGTTTTGCCGCAGAGGTCTCTTATTCAAACACTAACAACATCGTAGCTTGATGATCCCATGATGGAGCGTGGAATCATGGAAGTCGTCGTCTTCACCTCCATAGCTGATGGAATCAGTTCGATGGGAGCAGAAATCATGTTCATGACCATGCAGTGCTGTGTTACCCCACAATTTTAATGAATTTAAAATAAGGTGATCTGAGTAGTAATTCAGCACTTGCATCTATTTCATTAGAATTAAATAACAGATCAACTTCAGGGAAGAAGGCAGACATTAAACATAACTTTAATAAAAAAAAAACTAAACAACAAAATGAAAGAAGCAACAGCGGCAGCATAAGAAAAACAGCAACGTTAAATTAAACGTTAATTAAACTTAAATATATTAACTCATCCGTTAACATAATTTCGGATTTATTTCCATCAGCTGTGGAGGGGAAGACAACAACTCCTATGATTCCATGCTCATTCACAGCATCATCAAACTATGCCTTGGTATTGTTTTGAATAAGCGACCTCTAGCGGTGAAACTTATATACTGTGCCTTTAAAGGGACACCAGGCAAGTCTGAGTGTTTTTTCTCTACGAAGCTCCCCCTAGTGTCTGGTAGTAAATGCTTTCAAACACTGGGTGCTTCTCAATATCCCTCCTCGTCTCCTCTCTCCTCCGTCCTCCATCCTATGACCCGGAAAGCGATCGAGCTCAGCCATCTTGAAGGATATCTCAATTCTCTAATTGCACCGCGAGGAGTCGAGGATCGAGGAGTGAGGAGGCTTCCTGAGGAGTCATGAGCGAGGATACACAGGTGTATCCTATGCGGAAGAGTTTTATCGACTTAAACGTGACGCACGTCTAAATTCTCCTCCCCCTTCACATCGGTCACAATCATTTTAATTTATACTTTACCTTTGCAGTTTATATAAACCACACATCTCACATATTTCAACAGGGTATCTTGCTTTATTATTATTTTTTAGGAATTTCTTAAATAAACAAACTTCAACAACATAAGGGCAGATCCTTTGAGCGCTGCTGATGACGCGATGAAGTGACGCTTGAGTGATCAAGTATTCCAATGTATAAAAAAAAGTTACATTCGATTCCTCCGTCCTCGCGTCTTTTCCTTGCAGCCTTCCCTCGCATCCTACAGGGGGTGGAGCTGAGACGCGAGGAAAGGAAGCGAGGAAAGGAAACGAGGATGCACAAATAAGAAATGAGAAGCACCCACTCTGTCGTAAAAACGAACTGTTGTCCCTCCCCCCTCGCCACGAGCAACCCAGCTGATTAGCTGTCAACCCAGTTGAGCAGAGGAACAGGCTGTTTCAAAACCAGTTATGTCTACCGAGGCAAGTAAAGCAATATTTTCTTTCCAACTGATGGCGATTTTTTTTTTATTGTGTTGTCATGCATACTAGTATTTTTACCGGGAACGAACGATATGAACGAGGCGAACTACTGCTTTCGCGTTTGTTTGTTTTTGGGAGAGTGGGCATGAGCATAAAAAATATATATATCGGAGGCTAATATTTGTCTAAAGTTATATTAGCAAGGTCTATAAGTTCATCTGGTAGAATGACGGTTTACCTTTGCTTGTCTAAGAAAACATCAGAACGTTTTTTCTAGCTCGATCATGATATGTGCAACATTTTAATTGCCTATTATCAGACGCGTTGACTTAGTGACATAAAATAAAAGTGTAAGTTACACAAATAAAACCGACAGAGGAACGGCCAAACAACTACAGAAATCAAACGTGTTTGCTAATGACAATGCTAACATCAAATTTATAGTATCTAGCGTACTAGTAAGCCCGTAACAGACAGCGATCATAATAAAAACCTTTACAGACAATGGCAAACATCCTGAGGTCACAATTACTTGAAATTTAAATATTAAACACAGTTTATTCCAAAGATACTTACAAGTGCAACAGCAGGATCAGCATCCGTTTTGCAGGCTTCTGTTTCTCTCAGTTCTCCCCATTCTGAAAAAGCCGGTCCGATATTTACTCGAGTCTGACTTCTTGCTCAGTCAGTCTCCTGTTTCCTCTTTCGTTGGTCCTCCGACAAAGATTTCCTAGCTTTCTGCTTCTTTTTTACAGGCTCAGCCATAACTCAATCTATCGTTGCCCTTTGCTTATAACTAGCCGGTGCTTGAATGGGGGCGTGTACGTGTGCAGTGCCGTCAAGCAATTCGTTACATCGCGAGACCTGATATCACGCGATACTTCCTGACGGCGAGGCCAAAAGTTGCAAGTGAATTTTTTCCACTCTCGGGCACCAGGGGGGTGCGAAACCACCACCATTCAACCCAAAATAAGTAATATAACCATTCCACTGACTCCGAAGCTGTTCAGTTCAGGTTAAAAAGATACCTACAGCACCTTTAATACACAAACAATTCACAAAACTAAAATTACATTTACCATGCTAATGCAGTTGGTTATGACAAGCATGTGTGGGTTAAACTGTAAATATGGTGTGAATTTGTACTTTTTTTTAAGATTTGAAATATAATTCTATGCAGTTCATAGGAAATTGTAGAGTTGCACAGAGTGTATACTGCAAAGCAATGTTTTTGCCATATGTTTCATTCAAAGTGCAACATCAGTCTGGTGTGTGCAAATAAGACTTTCCTAATGTATTACTGTATGTAATATTCATGTAAGCAATGAATATTTGCGACACTAGTTTACGGTACGTGAAGCAAGTTGCTGTATGATGTGGCTTGGCACCAGTCGTATATATGATGTTGATAATGCTGCACACATCTGTTACATTGATCCGAAGAAAAAGATGAGAGTCAACAGGCTCCAAAACGAATGTATTTAATAATAAAATAAACTCAGGTAAATCACAGAGCGTAACAGTGCACGCAACACAAAAGACAACTGACCACTGAAGGGTGAACAAGGAGGAGCTTAAATACACAGAGATAATGAACTAAAAGACAATCAGCTATGAGAATAAGCAGTGTCCATAGAAACTAATGAGTGACGGAAAACAAGGACAAAGAAACTCATGACTAGAGAAAACAAAACTAAAAGTCCATAAAAATGAAACTAACTAAACAGAACAGTGACATTACTCCCCCTCCCGGGAGGCGCAACCTCGCACAGTAACTGAAGAGAAGTGGGGCCTTTGGAGGTGGGCGAGGAGATGGCACAGGGATGGTAAAAGGAAAGGGCAAAGGGCGGGGCCAGGGAGGAGCAAATGGAGGTATTTGCCATGGAGGAGATGATGGGATGAATGGCCTGGAGGATGAGACCCAGAGCACAGTTGGGACAACAGCCCACGGCTGAGTTGATGACTGGGGGAGCCACGGTGTAAAGGTGACTGCCGACATCCGGGTGACGACTGACGGAAATGGAGACAATGTCAGAGGATCCTAGGGCGCAGACGGAGAGCTGATGGGCTGGAGTGACACCACTGGCTCTGGAGACCAAGGCGAGGGTGCGGGGACGAACGCTCAAGGTGGAGCCGCCGGTGCACTCGAGGACCAAGGTGGATCCGAAGGAAGGGCGGAGCCCGCTGGAGCCGATGGGGTGGAGAGACGCAGAACGCGGATGGCTCGTAAGTCCGTGGCGCAGGCAGGGTGACGGCTGGCTGAGGTGGAGCTGGATGGAGGAGGGAGCCTGGTGGAACCGCAAGGCTGAGGGTCTCTGGTGGCACCGATGGTGAGAGGAGCGAAGGCGGTGCTGGCAGGTTTACGGGTCGCGAAGGGTTCAGAGGCCGGAGGCGGAGACAAGGGATTCTCTCGCTTAGGCGCAGCTGGAGAGTGCACAACATGAGGCTTGACCACACCGTGAGGCATTACAGAGGAAGACAAAGGGCTGGCATACAGCTGAGGCGGGGCTGGAGGACTGGCTGAGCTCTGTGGTGAAGGTGAGAGAGGAAAGCTGGATGGCGTGACGAAATGTTGGCGCACGCTGAAAGGTAGGAACATGGAGAAAGGTCATTGTGACAAAAGCTGTCTGTCAGGGTGTGGGGTAGGGTTAGGGGTTAGTTTCTCTTGTAGCAATTCACCTTTCGGCACGCCTCCTTTCAGCACGCCCATTACTCCGACCTTCAGATATCCCTGTCACTACTAATACACAGGGAGATAAATTGTCTTCCTGAAGTCTCAGCTGTGATGGCGTGGACGCTGACGTAGGGGCATGCTCAGGTTCGTTATTTTAAATGTAGACACACAACAAGTGTGCTCACAATAGAGAGTGATGCCGCTGCGATGCTCATGTGCTATGATACGTTTGTTTTTTCCAGGCTACGCCATAGCGAGATGAAAAATCCCAACTTTTCAGAATGCAGAAAGTGCACCACAAGTCATGAGACAAGAACCTGAGGATAGCCAGAGCTGTACAATTTGTCAAATTTTGGAGCTGAAAATCCATTTATTCTTTGCTAAAACTTCCTTGTCATCATGGAGAGTGCAGCTCATGGTTGCTTAACATTGGCAGACATCACATGAGTGCAAGCTCACGAGCGAGCGCTTTGAAAAGAAAGAGAAAGTGGTGCAACTGGCATTTTCCACGCATTTTTAGATGCGGCATGTGAACGACCCCTTCAGAGGCTTCAGTGACATGATGCCTCGTGGGCAATGCTGCCAGCATCAGCCAATAAATTGGCCTGATTATGTGGGCTTCAGACTATCGTCACACCAGAGTGTTCCCGTAGCGTCTGATAATGGCACAGCATCGAGTGAATCTATGAAAGGCAACCCATTTTCAAGATTTGAAAAACTTTTGTGAGACTGAGATAGACTGAGACATTATACTGAAAATATCTTCCTCCTCATGACTTATTTTTACCTCAGTCTTTCTTCATAGCAGTAATTTATCAGTAATTCATGCAGTAGATCCTCAGTTAGCCTTAACCTTTCACACTGACCCCTTACAACAGAAGACTCTGTAATTCTGTAAGATCCATGTAAGACTGAGATTGGCTCAGTCTTTGTCCCTTTGAGGTGTACCATTGTTTGATGAGGTTACAAAAAGGTTTTCCCATGGAAATCTATACTCACAAATGTTCACATGACACAAAGGAGAGCTGAGTCTTTGTGTTTTTGCAGTCTAGGCATAAAATCATGGAAACCTGCACAACCTTAATCTCCAGATCATATGAAAGGGAAAGAACAAAACAGAAGTGATGGAAATCTAGATTATATAGTGCCACGTGGTAATAAATTCCTATTGCTAAGGGACACAATGATGATATTACAAAATTGTAATCTCAGAAACTTTCCACTTCCCGGGCATCAATTTAGCATTGATCCTGCAACCCTAGCATCTTATGTAATTAAACATTCAGTGTTCTTTTTGGAAGACATACTTTTGTATGTAAGAAGGTGCAGGCGGGACTGTGTGTGCAAAGTGTGCGTCAATAAACAACTGTAAGTTGACTGTTTACCAAGTTCAGTAGCGTTGTTAACCACCACGCAACCCACGCAATTGCATAGGGCCCCAAAGGTTTTAGGGCCCCTCTGCTGACCAAGCAAATAAATCAGTTTGATGACCGATGACAGCAGCGCTGATGACCTCATTTATTTTCATATAAACGTAGTTAAATTGAACTATGTTAAATTAAGTTCAACTACGTTAAATAATGACCAAATTTAGAATGCTGCAAACATTGTTCACTGATCAATGTTTATATGTGAATTAAATCAGATTTTTTTTTTTAAATTAGATCTTTTTAGAATTTAAAAAGAAATTAGATTTTAATTTTAAGTTCCCAGCCTTTTTTACCTCCAAGGCCCCCCTGCTCTCCGAATCAATATTGCAAGCCCCCCCCCAACCCCTTTTATTCACAAAAACATTTGTCTACTAGTTACTACTTTTCAACTCCATGTTATTTTTTGAACAAAAGATATTCAAGATAGATTTAACAGAGATGAAGCCGTTTATCGTGTGCTGTCGAGTGCACGTGAATGTGCCGATTATGTTCAATATTACTTGCAATTCGTAGTGTATATATTGCACCCAGTGTTTAAATTGTATGTATGAGTGATCATCACAGTAACAGCTGAAACGCATGCTATTTCAAGTTTATTAACACAATGTTTCTGAATATGTGCAATTCATTTATATCACTTCAAGTTATGGGGGCGTACGGTTGCCTGAAATGAAACCCATGCTGGGTGGACTCGCAGGCACTGGAACAGAGATAGGCTGAAGTCATATGAGCTACAGGGTGGAGGGGGAAAATCCTGCAATTGCAGAGGAAAGGAGGAGAGCAGGTGGAGTTTATTGATTCATGCAGAACAAGTGCGCAGCATCTAATGAATGGGTAATTGATTTTAATTTTATTTATTTATTTGGGACAGTGCACATTAGCTGGGACCAAGATGGGTCTTGTGCATATTGCCCACTTGGGTCCCACCTAGTATCAAGTGCAATCCTTCATGAAATCCATCTGGGCAATTAACATGGGTCCATTATGGAACCCGCGGACAATCCCATACAGAGCCCATTTTTCAGCCCATTTCAAACCCACTTGGCTCCCACCTAGTACCCAGTGCAATCCTACATGAAATTCATCTGGGCAATTAAAATGGGGCCATTATGGAACCTGTGGACAATCCCATAAAGAGCCCATTTTTCAGCCCATTTCAAACCCACATGGGCCCCACATACAAATGTCGACTGTCCCACCTAGTACCAAGTGCAATCCTACATGAAATTCATCTGGGCAATTAACATGGGGCCCATTTTTCAGCCCATTTCATACCCATATGGGCCCCACATACAAATGTTGGCTGGGAATGAACAATCTTACACTCCTGTACAGACTGTAAATGAGCCAGATTATAGCATAGATGCTAAATTTCATCTGTAGTCCCAAGGCAGGAAGACAACAACACAAAAGGATAATATGACAATATACAACACAAAAGGATAATATGACAATATACAGTATCAGTCAAGAAACACATTAACATGCATTTCACGAGTTCACACTTACAAATAAGTCAGATAGAATAAATGCGTATTTGGCGTGCTGTCCGAGGAGAGGACTCCGGGCTCGGTATTCGGCCCGAACCCAGAGTACTCCCCCCAAAAGCTGCAAATAAATGCAGGACAGCCGCCATGATGATGTTGATGGCCCCCCCAAAAACTTGCAGAGTGCAAAGCTTAAGGTATCAGAAGTGGAAAGGGGTAAGTCGCTGGAAGGCTTCTTGTGACATCAGACGGGAGTTGGTTGTCATGACGTCAGATGGGTGAGCCTCTAAGGTGGTAGGCTGGGGATGGTCACAAGTGATGTACTTCTGCGGAAGCGGAGAAGAAATGGTATAACCGCTGCAGTGGAAGCAAGTTTGATGGAGAACTAGCTCTAGAGATGAACCTGCTGCGGCCTTGGATCAAACTTGCTTTGGCTTGCTTTTCAACTATCTGATGACAAAGGATGGATAATAGAGTACTTGTGGGAATGGAAGAGTAAACACTGCTGCAGGGAACGGAGCTCCTGCGGGAGCGGAAGAGATGACACTGCTGCGACAGTGGACCAAACTTGCTTTTAAATATCCAAAACTATTTAGAACTGAACTGAGCTCCTGCGGGAGCAGAGTAGATTACACTGCTGCGGCAGTGGACAAGTTTAGATGGAGTAACTGAGCTCCTGTGGGAGCGGAGTAGATGACACTGCTGCGGCAGTGGAGTAAGTTTGGACGGAGTAACGGAGCTCCAGATGGAGCGGAGTAGCTGACACTGCTGCGGCAGTGGACCAAACTTGCTTTCAAATATCCAAACTATTTTGGACAGAGTAACGGAGCTCCTGCGGGAGCGGAGTAGATGACACTGCTGCGGAAGTGGAGCAAGTTTGGACGGAGTAACGGAGCTCCAGATGGAGCAGAGTAGCTGACACTGCTGCGGCAGTGGACCAAACTTGCTTTCAAATATCCAAACTATTTTGGACAGAGTAACGGAGCTCCTGCAGGAGCGGAGTAGATGACACTGCTGCGGCAGTGGAGCAAGTTTGGACGGAGTAACGGAGCTCCTGCGGGAGCGGAGTAGATGATACTGCTGTGGAAGTGGAACAAGTTTAGACGGAGTGACGGAACTTCTGCGGTAGTGGAGTAGATTTGCTGTAGAAGAAGAACTTTGTTGACTTGCTTTTAACTGACTGGAGAGCCATTTGGGTCAAGAAAGGGCTCCTGTTAGATGAAGAGGTGGTGCTGCTGTGGTGTTGGAAATAACTTGCTTTTCAAACTGAGATCTGAGAGGTGAGTGGGGCGGAGATCTGAGCTCCGGCTGGAACGGTAATAGCATTGCTGTGGTAGAAAAGCGAGGTAGGGTGGGGAACGTGGCTCCTGCAAGAGTGGTGGTCTGTAGGGTTGGGTGTAAGAAGAGTTGGCAAAATAATTAACCATCGGCCAAGTGATTGGATCTGCTGCTGAGAGAGGCCCTTTTGAGCAGCTGTGGTTGCTGCGCCTATGCGGAATGAATGGCTGGACAAGTGTTCTGCTGGGATGCCTGAATGGAGCAAAATGGATTTTAGGTGTTTTTGGAACCAGAAACGTGTGACGGGACGGTTGGAGTCGTCTGCGAAAAGTGGGTCGGAAGGAGATTTAGTCTGTGAATTTAGCAAGTAGGCTGAGAGAGTTTGGTATGGTTGGATTGGTGATGAGAGATTGAAAATATATATGAAATGGCCTTTCCTGGTTTGATCTGTCTTACTTTGCTTAATGAAGTAGGAGATGGTTTTGTTGTCTAGCACTAACAGATTTGTGATTGTGGGGTGGATTTTTGGGTTAAAGCTGGAAGTGATGGTGAGTTCTGAGCATCTTAGAAAACCGAAAAAAGCCAATACGAACATTGCATCCAGTGTGCGGGCAGTGTTAGTGGAGTGGTAACCTCTGCGGAGGGTGGAGATGCATTTAGTTAGTATGTCTAACGTTATTGGTTGTCTGGCATCTGGGCGGGTGGGTTGGGTTTTTTGGATGCCTTTGATGAGCATTGATGTCTGAGAATTTGCTATATCTGTGGAAGGTGAACCAAAAAGGAGTTTGTGGAAGAATTGGATTCCGCTTAGATTAACCTTGATGGAGCAGGCTTTGAGGTTCTTGATGCTGTTGAGATAGGATATGAATGAAGTGATGGTGAGCAAAGAAAAATCGGGAAAAGGCAGGTTGTATGTGAAGTGAAAAGACTTAAAACACTTCCATGCGGTTAAGTAAGATTGGAGGGTGCTGGGTGAAACGGCTTGAAGAATGGAATTGAGAGAGGCGTCAAGAAGTGGTTTCAGTGGGTGGTTTATGGGAATATCAGCTCTGAATAGTGAGGTACTGGGGTTGGAAATGGGTCCGCATCTGGTGCCAGCAGCCTGAATTTCTGGAAAGCAAAATGAGAGAGAGAGTCAGCTATTTGATTCCTGGAACCTGGAACATGTTTTGCAGTTAAAATGAACTGATCGCAAGCTGCGATCCAATTGAGGCATCTTAGGAGAGGCATTAGTGTGGGGGAATTTGAGCGGCCTTTATTGATGCAATGCACGGTTGCTTCGTTGTCGCAGTGTACCATTATGCTGTTAGTTGACCATTCTTTACCCCACAGGAAAGCTGCTATCACTAGAGGATACAACTCAAACAGCGCTGAGGATGTTAGTGACTGCGGTGAGTCTAACAGCTGGGCGGGCCATGTAGACGCGAACCAACGGCCTTGGTAATACCCCCCGAAACCAATGGAGGGAGCTGCGTCGGTAAACAGTTGAATATCCTCGGGGAGAGAAATCAAATCATTATAGAAAAATGACAGGCCGTTCCATTGTTTAAGGAAGGTTATCCATAAACTGAGCTCGTTGCAACATGAAGTAGTTAGAGAGATTTGGTCCTCTAGCACGTGCACTGATGATGCGAGGAAGAGGAGATGTGAGATGAAAGGGCGGCCTTGCGGGATGATGTGCATCGCAAAGTTTAAGTGGCCGAGCAGAGATAGTAGCTCTCGTTTAGAACAATTTGGATTTTCTAGGAGGGTCGATGCGACCAGAATAATCCTGTCGATTTTTTCCTTGGGTAGTGAGGCCTGGAAGTTAACTGAGTCCAAATTAATGCCCAGAAATTCGATGGATGTGGCTGGACCCAAGGTTTTGTCTCAGCGAAGACTTTTTGGACTGTGAGAAGATGCGCGGCTGGGACGATGTCGGGCGGTGAGATGATTAGGAAATCATCTAACAGGTGGATTAAGTAGGGTATTGAGTAGTTATTGTAAAGAATCCAACAAATGGCTTCTGATAGCATGTCGAAAATTTTGGGGCTGCTTTTGCAGCCAAAAGTTAAACGGACGGAAAAGTAAAATTTTCCTTGCCAGCGTACGCCGAACAAATGCCATGAATCTGGGTGAATGGGCATCACTTTAAAAGCAGAGGTGATGTCGACTTTAGCAAGCCAAGCGCCGTAACCTGCATCTTTAATCAAGGTTATAGCTTGGTCGATGGTGTGGTAATTAAGAGAAAATTGTTCAAGCGAAATAAGGCTGTTTATGCTTGGAAACGGGGAATTGTGTGGGGCTGAGAGATCGATTATTAAGCGTTTTTTGCCTGAAAATTTCCTGGTAGCCACTCCAATGGGACTGATGCGGAAACACTCGAAAGGAGGATTGTTGAAAGGACCAATCATAAAGCCTGATTATATTTCTTTTTTAATCAGGATGTCGACTGTGTCGGGTTCAGCAAGCGCGGACTGGAGATTATCACATATGATACTTTGATTGGGGAGGCTTTCAACGCCGGGTTTGAAGCCGTGCTCGAGACCAGACAGTAAATAGTCGGTAAAGTCAGTGTTGGGGTGGTGGGACAATTCATTAGACAGACGAGAAATATTCACAGGAGTCGACAAGTAATTTTTTGAATCTTTATTTACAGACCTTTTTACAGGGCATATAGTGCGGGCGTGAGCGCCGCCACAATAGCTGCAAATGTGTCAATAACGGCAGCGTTGCCGTGAGCAACGTCCTGAGTTGAAGTTATTGCAAACTTGGCTGTTGGATGGGAAATTTCTTCTTTTGGAATCTGAGTCATTGAAATTTATGTTTGCTGGCCACGGGACGTAACTGGTTGATTTTTCAGCTGGTGATGAATCTGGGCGGGAAGGATTTGGAGGGTTAATCAAGGGACAAGCTGTGGTGGAGTGAGAAACGGATCTGCAAACAGCGCAGGATATGTTACGGCAGCCTAGGAACACTCTATTGTGTAGTTCTGTGTCTAGGGCGCCCCAGTAAGGGCACTGGTTCCACTGGGCTACGCGGACGGCGCACTTTGCAGAGAACAATTCATGGTAAGTATAGAAATGGGTTCCTCCGTATGATAGCGCGAGTTCTGCGATTATCGCGAGATAATCGTTTAACTCTCTTCTCCTGTGGGGTAGTGCAGCGCAAATTATTTCGCTATAACGGCTGAAAGCAATAGCAAATTCAGAGAACGAAAGAATGCGGGATGAATTGCCGCAGTCGATTTGACGGTTTGAGACAGAGGGAGGAAGTAAAGAGAGAAGGGAAGATAAATCGATGTCCGCACCTGTGAGGATCTGGGCTCTGATGTTACTGGCAACAGGGGGCGGTTCCATAGCTGTAGCGTTCGGCAGGATGGGCATCGGTGTTGCGGAAAACAGAGTGAAATAACCCTAACCCTAACCCTTTTATACTCAAGGTCACAACAGGCTGCCTCCTGCCAATGTCAAGTTCACTGTCATGTTTAGACTCATGCTTCAGACACAGATCATGCTGGAGGCATTCCCCATTAGCGCCCCCTAGGGGACACAGCATCTCGTTCCACTTCTCATGCTTAACCTGAGACGTTCTTTGCCACTGTCGCCTCTGGCTTGCTTTGTTGGGGACACTTAATATTCAACAATATATTTGATCTGGCTGTACTGACGCTACTGTGTGAGAACTGAACTGAGCTGGAGGATGACATCATTTTTTGCTGAACAGGTTTATAGATGAAATGAACTAAATTAATAATTGATAATCTTTACAACGTACAACACTGAACTGACTTCAGCAGAACAACAACATTTTCCTGTTGTAAAGCTGCTTTGAAACAATCTGTATTTTATAAAGAGCTATATAAATAAAGGTGTCCTCCTGAGATTAATTAAATTAGTATTTCAATAAATTAACAACACACCTTCATATTTTATTTTATTTTATTGTTTTATTTATAAAGCTTTTCATCAACTCACAACCCCCTATGAATGTAACTCATTTTGAAAAGACAAGAAAAGTGAAACAATGTAACATGAAGTGAATGTCTGGTGTCTGAGATAATTATTAAAACAGCACTCAACGAAAACAGCCTCCATGTATATCCAGATCACAGTGATCAGCTACCCTGATCTACCCTGATCACACAGTGATCAGCTACAAATAATATTTTTGGTTCCATTTGTTTGTGAACAGGGGAAATATCATGAAAATTCATATATACTCCACCCACGTAACAGTGTTTCGCACAGGAGCTGAATATTTCTCAACACCGCTCTCAATGTTTTGATTGAGTCTGGGAGGCTCAATGTTTACAGTTTTGGGGGAGATAAACCCATGAATGGCATACTAGTGAACAAACTGGGTTAAGGGATTTTACCATAACAATTATTACATAGTTGTAATAATTTCCTCTCATAATATTTCCTCTCATAATAACAGATGTCAAAAGATGTCTCTAATTTTTTACGCTCCTGGAGTGTGTCTGCTAAGAAATCAGAAGTCGGTAGAACTTTATTTTACAGTCCTGTTCCCTATGCACATACTATGTACTTATTATAGTAATTACAATAACTGGGTAATAACTAGGTACTAACCCTGAACCTAAACCTAACCTTAACCCATGTTATATAATAGTAATAATAATAATAATAATAATAATAATAATAATAGTTTCTTAGGTAAGTAAACTGTAAGTACACATATTGTAAAATAAAGTGCAACCCAAAAGTCAATTCAAAGTAAAACTTTATGGTATGGCAGGCAATAATATCAAACAGAGGTAAGTGTAGTGAATGACCCCTGGTAGCCACATACAGTAGGTGTGACATAGGTTACTGACACATAGTGCAGGCTAGTGGGTGTTGTTACGTTTTTATCTTGTTGTCTTAACTGTCTAGTTAAACCACATTGTGTCATGCAAAGGTCATTTCACCCATAGAAATTGGGAAGGTGTAACACCTCCACCAATCAGAGGGTTCCTTTCATTTACAAAACAAGTTTTCTGAGAAAGGAGGAGTGTTTTGGCAACACTTCTGAAGTACCATTCTTTTGTTATTCCACAGCAGCTCTCTAAGAGTCAGATTTAATACACCAAAGGCCTAAACTTACACTTACAGTGGTGCATCTTGAGCTTTGTACTACATTTAATGATTAGAGAATTAGGTGTTAATGTGGTGTTAATGACCTCATATTAGTTTTAGTGTCAATTATGGGTGCCCATGGTCTATGCAAAAGTTATGGACATAGTGTTGCTAAGAAATGTTATATGTAATTTATTATTTCCACAACAAAGTAATTTTTTTTTAAATAAACATATTAATGAAACATTTTATCATAGTTAAGTTTTTTTTTTGTCACACAAGTACAAATGAGGTGATTCACAAATAATTAAATATATCATATTTAGTGTTATAAATAATAATAAAAAAACTTATTTTGATCTAGTTCTAATACTTTAACTACTTTTATTTTCATCATATGATACTTAAAAACATTGGTAGAATGGTTTGTTTCCTCAACACACTGCATAAGTTACATTCCATTGATAATGCAGAACAACAGCAGAAATGCATAATTTTCCTGTTATCACTGTAAAGCTGCTTTGAAACAATCTGTTTTGTATAAACTGCTATATAAATAAAGGTGACTTGACTTGCAGACATTAAACATGGGTAAACTCAGGGGTGAAATAGACAGGACCTGTGCACTAATTATCTCACTCATTATCACGTGTACTTAAGTTCAGTTCTGTTTCGGTCTCGTCTGTGTATACGTGTGGTTGTGCAGTTTATGCCTTACTCTATGGTTGCCTTTGGAATATCTATTAAAGTCTTTACTTTGACCTTCATCTTCATCGTTGTGTGCCTATCTACAACCACGGTCTGAGACACATGGGAGGACAACAACTGAAAATGAACTCAAGAAACACTGGGGCTGCATCCAAAATCAAATTCTTCCCTACTATATACAGTAGTAGGTGAAAAGCAGTATGTGACAAAAGAAGTATGTCCGAATTCACAGTACTTGTAAAAGAGTAGGCAAAAAGTACCCGGATTACCTACTACTCCTGGCGAGATTCTGAAGTGTGCACACGATGGACACTCCCATGAGGCCACGGGAGATGATTTGTGAATCGCAGTGAAGCTACGCAACTGACACTTGTAGGTCACATGATAATGACAACATGGAGAATGTAGTACATCCGGATTACATTCATACTACATACATTCATACTGTATAGAATGTACTTGTTTAGTCCTTGCAAAGAAAGAACTTATTCAAAATAAGTACCTACTCAAAAGAGTATGCAATTTCGGATGCAGCCTGGGATATATATACACAGAGGGTTAATAGACTAAAAAGACACACCTGGTAAATGATGGCCCACTCCCTTAATGGCACTTCAGTGCAAGGCAAATTTATTTACAGTGCTGTAATCTAAAGTGAGCAGGGGTGTCGCAATATACCGGTATTGACGATAATCGTGATATTCAAAGCATGAAATATCGACATTGTGTTAATTTAGAGTGTGACAATATACCGGTATTGGCGATAATGACAATGTTTAAAATGAATAGGACTCTTATCATAACATGACACGTAAATACTCCAGCGCCAGTACCTGGTTGACCTCTCAGGTGGCAGTATTGCACCCACTGACACCTATCAAACAAGAAGACGCAGGTCGCACGCGCGCCCGTGCAGCTACTCTGACTGAGAAGAACCATGTCGTCTGAGCGAGAGAGTGAAACGCTCTGTCCACACCCGAAAAAATGAGTTTTTTCGCTTCAAAGAAAACAGCACCTTAGACAGCCCAATCTATAGAATGTGTAGCCACCAACCTTTTTACCCATCTCCGTATCCATCACCCTGCGGATTACGCCATTTTACAGAGAGTAAGTTGCGATTATTTTACTAGTCATGGAATGGGAAATGTGACATTCGGGTTAACAGTGGGTTTCTGTGTTCATATATTTAAATAAAGGGTGATTATTAAGTACCCCATTTTCTTTACTGGAGGATTTGTATGACGTATTGATAACTTATTTTTGTATTTGCACTTGTCTGCATGACTTTATTGGCGCTGGCGCAATGAAAGGTTTAAGAGCTTTTCAGTTCTTCAGGAAACATTTAGACAGTGTTTCACTCCAGTTTGAAACCAAATAAATTTAACATGCTTGTCTTCCTTCACAAAAATTTGCCATAGATTGAGAACGCTAGAAGTAAAAATGCATGTGCCTTGTGTTTATCAGTATCTGTAACGATCACCAGTGAGAGTGCCCGGGATAACCATCAGAGGGCACTCCAACCCGGACAATCACCACACATCCACAAACTACATTTCCCATAATCCTTTGCCCAGACTAATCAGCCATCATCACATTCACCTGTATGTCAAATTCTTGTTTATTCACCCAATATAAGACTGGTTCTTTCTGTGATTCCCGGCGAAGTCTTGTTACTTGTTTACACTGCATCTCTGAGCGTTTTCCTGGTCTTATGTCTCTTGGTTTTGGATTTCTTGCCTGTCTCTGGATTACCCTTTTGCCTGTGTTCCCTGCCTGTCTGCTTGTTTGTTTGTTTGTTTGATTGGACTGCCTGCCTGTGTTTGACCTTGCCTGTACTTTGGATTACGTGTTTGGATTGTCCCTATTAAATAAACTGCATTTTGATCCTCAACCTTCTTGTCTCAGAGCAGTTCATGACAGTATCCTTTTGTTTGTTGGGTAAAAAAGAAAACTAAAAAAACTAAGTAAAAATTTATTTGACTGATATACAGTATATATAAAGGTGAGGAGAATAAAACACCACTACTGTTGTATGTTCGACTTGGTAAACAAGTGCTGACTATGAACTTGGCCTTGGATTTCATTGGCCAAACTCTGCCCCTTTTTTGGGCTCTACCATTACCAGGTAAGTATAATCTGTACACAGTTAAAATTTCTTCCTCAACATAACTTAACATAACTGTACATACAATTAAACATCAAATCAACCTAATCTACACATAACAAAACCCCACACTAATGACAAATCATATTTTAAATAATTTTTCTTGGCTCTGGCGCAGTGCAGTTTGTGACGTCATAACCGGTCGCCGCTCTATCAAGTCAAGTCACCTTTATTAATATATATTTACAAAGCAGCTTTACAATGATAACAGAAACATTAAGCAAATCACCAGTGTTTGCCAGATTGGACTTCTTTTGATTGGGTTGGACTGGAAGATTCCCATCTCTAAAACTCCATCACTCATGGAGACTCATGGATTTTTGGTGCGATAAAGGTCCAGATTTTGAACTTATAGCTGTATATCAAGCGATCACATTGGCAAAAGTAGAGTGGCACAGTAAAGAGTGGGAGACTCTCAAAACATAAATTAAGGTTTACTAGGATTACTAGGTTGTTGGTTAATATTAAAATGAATTACAATATTGTAACAGTTTTATTGTGTCTTGTGCTTATTTCATTCCTGTGTATTTGTTTCATGTGCTTCTGTTCAGTCTTAATCACCTGCTAGTTAGACTTCGCTGGTGGCTGTGCTTGAATCATGCAAGCTTTGGTTCGAGGAGCTGCAAAGAAGAGTTGTGCAGGAAAAGAGAGAAGACTTGGTGAAAGGTGAAATAGAGAATATGAGAAAGAACAGCAAAAGGCTTGTAGGGACATTCATTCGATTAGAAAACACACCCACACACACACATTGCCCTGAGGACTTGTGACATAAATTACAGGCTTAACGGACTCTCTGTGTTCTCAGACTCACTTGTCCTTTTTTCACCAGATTTAATTAGAGAACTGGTGTGCGGTGGAATGCCTAAATGGTTTAATTATTATTAGAGAACTGTCATTCATGGTGGCCATCTGACTTCTCCAGGTTGCTACTGATGTGAAACACGTATGATTGTATAAAGTATTCTAGATGAACAATCATTATGCGGTGCAAACAAGTACATTAGTCAAGTCAAGTCACCTTTATTTATATAGTGCTTTTTACAATACAGATCGTTTCAAAGTAGCTTTGCAGAGATAACAGGAAAATAATGCAACAAAGTTTGTTTCTGCTGTACAGCAGATCTAGAAGAAAATAGCGTCATAGTCCAGCTTCATTCAACTGATTGGGTGAGAGGAAATTTATTCAACATGATAAACTATGGTGAAATTGACTAAATTCTGGTTTAATTTAACATAAATCATAAAATGTTTTGTTCATTAGAAAGGCTACCATGGCAAATGCCTAGAGTGTCATTGTGAGAAGCATACCATGTGTTTGGCCTAAAACCATGTTGTGAAGCCTTTTCCTAACTCTCAATGAAGAGTTACCTTGGTGTGTTTGTTTTACACAAGATCAATATCAGGCTATACATGGTTATCTTTTATTTACACAAATTGATCATGTTTTCCAAGCACATATCACACACTCTGACACCCTCACAAGGTAGAAAAACATGGCAAATCTGATTCAAACTACATTTGGAGGTGGTTTGAAATGCGATTCCAATCAGATTTTTACAGATGTGTCTCAGTCCTGACATTATGGCTGCTAAAATTGGATTTCAAATGGTCTTTTTGCCATTTTTCCACACTCTTAACCAGACACACAACGATAAAGTCATAACAGGTGACAGAAATACCGGAAGTATTGATACGGTATTCAAATGTCCAAAGATTTGAGCCATGACTACAGCACGGAACATCACAATTTATACCAGTCTCCTCAGTCGCTGAGCTTTTCTTTTGCGATGGATGAGTTCTGTGCCGTGACTTGACAGGGCACTTATTTGGAGAGAGAGATGATGCACCTCAATTTTTACTGCATCCGTTTTGAAAGGCTATTTTCCTACATCCTTACCAAAGCAACCCATACAGATACAGTAGGTTGGTTATGTCTGGACACACAAATCTTATTTGATCACTTGCAATTAATAGTGCCTGTCAGTCTTGAATACAAACAGTCTCAATAGTTGAGAATATGAAACGCCTCTCAGGGGAACAATGGCTGCCTCTGCGGCCTTTGTGAAGCCGCAGGGCGACTGGGACTTAGCATCATCTTAATTTCCAGAGCGTAACAGCGATCGACATCGGATCCTCCACTGGAGCCCCGAATTAAACGCTAGGTTACCCATGAGAAGGACCAGCAATCCCATTTGGAAGCTGCCAGGCATGTGAGACAGTGTACTTGGCCGTCAAACTGGATGGCACACAGCACACTGAGCGCCCAAGCCCTTAAGATAAAGGCAAGACGAACAACGTGCCGACGTGGTCATGCTCTCATGAGAGAACATGAACCACTGACGAATGCAAGTCTCAGCATGTTTATGGTGCGCTAGAGGAGTGGGGGGCCCACAGAGATTGATTACTCGGCAGGGAAGCCCCCACTGTGATCCTCAGGTCACACAGGCTTATTAGCCGAAGTAGCCCTTTTCTGGTGGCCACCAGAAGAGGAACTAAATCGGGGAATAGGCAAGGGGACTCCACCTCATTTGAGGCACTCGAGTCTCGAAACCTCTTTAAGCATCTAGCGCGCCTAACAACGTGCTGATTTGCCGTGACAACCCGTGCTGTCAGCTGACAGCTTGACGGCACACAAGCGTTCAAGCCCCTATGAGAAAGGCAGGACGAACAACATGCTGACGTGGTCATGCTCTCCTGAGAGAGAACATCAAGCACCCACGAACACAGTCTCAGCATGCTAATGCCCAGGAATGTGAAACAGTGATCGTGGCCATCAAATAAGGATAGGAAATGACCGCGTCCAGAAACACATGGGTGGAATGACATTTTTATTTATTTTATTTATTTTATTACTTTCTTTTTATTGGGAAAAGCAAAACAATACAATACTTCCATTCACATACAATTTATCCTTTTTTTCCCCTTTTCCCTTTTTCCTCCCTCTTTAAACATACATGAATATGTACATGGACACATGTACACGCAAACATATACACATATACATATATATATATATATATATATATATATGTATATATATATATATATATATATATATATATATACATACATACATACATACACGCGCACATACACATACACATACACATATACATATATACATACACATAAAAATATGAATAATCAAAAACAAAACAAAAACACTCTGATAAAGATGTAGGAGAAAATAATTACAATGGATCACAGAGTACCATATAATAAACAATGAACAACCCCCCACCCACTCAGCACACCACGACCAACACACATATTACTGGTTATTTATGCAATACAAACAGTACAACAAAACAAAAACAGGCACACATTCAGTTGGGTAGTACCACTAAATCAATGAAATAGGAAATAAAAGGTTGCCATTTACGGAAAAATTTGACTGTACATCCTCTCAACGTGTATTTAATTTTCTCAAGTTTAAAAAAATACATGACGTCTCTGAGCCATCGGGAGATAGAAGGATATTTAGCAGACTTCCAGTGTAACAATAAAGAGCGTCTTGCTAGTAAGGATGTAAAAGCTATGATGTCCTTTTGTGTAGGGTTAAGTGCAAGTGAGGGGTCAGGAATTCCAAATATAGCAATCAGAGGACAAGGTTGGAGATTTACCCCAAGAACAGAGGACATAATATTAAAATAACCCAGCTAGAAATCTTCCAAATCAGGACAAAAAAAACCCCATGTGGCTAAGATGACAAGGTGAGCCATGACATTCATCGCATTTGTCTTCCACATCCGGAAGAATATTTCAGATAGTCAAAGCTTAGAGAAATGTACCCTATGTAAGACCTTAAATTGAATAAGTCCAAGACGAGCAGAAGTCGTGGTAGAACATATCCTCTCTATGGCCTGTTCCCAGGACTCCTCCTGTATTTGTATTCCCAGTTCCCTTTCCCATGTACACTTAAGTTTGTCATTTGAATCATCGCTAAAAGCTAAGATAATGTCATATAGCTTGGAAATGATTCCTCTGTTATGAGGGACAAATGAAAGCATGGTTTCCCAGCAATGCTCTGGAGGTAAAGAGGGGAAATTAGGGAAACACTTAGCCACAAAATTGCGAGTTTGAAAATAGCGAAACAGATGACTAACAGGGAGTTCATAGTGAGATGACAAATTGGTAAAACTGTCAAAGACACCGTCTACATATAAATCTCTAAATTGTGTTATACCCTTGTCATACCACAGTGAAAATGTCGAATCCGAAAGTGATGGAGGAAATAAGTGGTTGTAATTGATAGGACCCAAGGAGGAACCATACAAATTTAAAGTGTCGTCTAAATTGATAAAAGATTTTGAGCGTGTTAAGAACCACTTGATTATCGGTGTATAGGGAAGGTTTTGTGGGTAAAGAGGTATAAAGTAAAGCAGGTACAGAAGATCCCCTACAGGATGATAGTTCCAATTTACACCAAGGATCCAGGGGATTTTAACCAGTAGCAAAGTTTATGAATGTGAGCCGCCCAATAGTAATTAAAACAATTAGGTAATGCTAGTCCTCCACTAAGTCTGCATCTCTGAAGTAGAGTTTTACGAATCCTAGGTTGTTTTCCACCCCAAATAAAAGAACAAATTATCTTATCAAGTGAGTCAAAAAATGTTTTGGCAGAAAAAAAGGAATTGACTGGAATAAAAATAGAAATTTTGGTAAAATATTCATTTTAACAACATTGATCTTGCTGATTAATGAAAGGGGGAGGTTACCCCATCTTTGAATATTGGTTGTACTCTTAGAGATAAGGGGAGTGAAATTCGCAGAAGCAAGGCTAGACAAAGAACGAGTCACGTTGACACCGAGGTATTTGAACCCTAATGGACTAAATCAAAAAAGGCAAATCTGACTGTTGCATGTGACATGCTGCAGTATTAATGGGAAAGCACTCACTTTTCTCCAAATTTAATTTATAACCTGAAAAAGAGCTGAAGTTCTCCAGAATACTTAAAACAGCAGGGATAGAGAGTGAAGGATCAGATATATACAATAACAAATCATCCACATACAATGATAGTTTATATTCAGTTCTATTCTTAATGTAATTGACAGAGGCTCGATAGCAAAAGCAAAGAGCAAAGGTGATAAAGGACACCCTTGGCGAGTTCCACGTCCAAGGGGAAAATAATCAGAATAAACATCATTAGTATGAACACTGGCCTTAGGAGATGAATAGAGGAGGCGAATCCAAGAAATAAAATTTTCACCAAATCCAAATTTTTTTTAAACCGCAAACAAGTACTCCCACTCTACCCTATCAAATGCCTTTTCGCATTTAATACTTCTTCAAGAGAGAGTGGAGAGTCCATTTGCGTGGCAGTAATAGAATCAATGACAGGGTTTGAAAGATTCTGAAGAAATGTATTAATTTTAGTGTTATCTGTAGGAAATTCAGATTTATATAATAAAGAGTAAAATGATTTAAAAGTAGCATTAATTTCTAAGGGGTCTGCAGTAATAGTGTCATAAGTGTTTTTAATAGTAGGTATCAGACGGGAAGTGGCCTGTCGTCGTAACTGATGTGCCAGTAAACGACTTGCCTTATTACCATGTTCGTAGTATGAGCCACGGCTGCGTAGTAGCAAGCGCTCTGCCTCTTTAGTTGAAATAAGATCAAATTCTGCTTGCAAATCAAGACGCTGCTTAAGTAGTTCTGGAGAAGGGTTCAGTGCATATCTCTGATCAAGGATACTAATCACAGATGTGAGTGCATTAAGCTTAGCATTGATCTTTTTATTAGAAAGAGCAGAGTAAGAAATAATTTGACCTCTCAGGTAACATTTAAGTGTCTCCCACAGCAATGAATACGAAGAGGAGTCATTGTGATTGAAAGACAAGAACTCATCAATAGAGTTTAATATGAGTACACAGAATTATTTGTCTGCCAAAAGGAGAGAGTTAAATCTCCAAAGTGGTGGGCTAGGTTTATAATTAGAAAGTTGAATATCTAATAATAAAGGTGAATGGTCAGACATTACAATACCTAAATAGTCAGAAGATTTAACACATGAATTAAGTGTACTATCAATAAAAAAGTAATCAATCCTAGAATATGAATGGTGCACCTGGGAAAAGAAAGAGAATTTTTTAATAGAGGGGTTACGGGATCTCCATGGATCAATAAGACTATTCTGTTCCATAAAATCAGAAAATGCTTTAGACATAGCAGATCGAGTCAGATTTCGAGGATTAGACCGATCCAAGATTGGATCAAAAACACAATTAAGATCCCCACCGAGGATCAGCAAGTGTGTATTCAAGAAGGGGATGTAACTCAGAAATCTGTTAGCGAATTCAACATCATCGAAGTTCGGGGCGTATACATTTACCAACAAAACCTTTTTTTTGCATCAGGGTCCCAACAACCATGAGATATCTGCCATTACTATCAGCAATAACATCAGTGGATGAGAACTGAACTTTTTTGTTAATTAAAATGGCGACCCCCCTAGCTTTTGAATTAAAATTTGAGTGGAAGACTTGGCCTACCCAAGGGCAATGTAACCTACACTGATCTTTAACACGAAGGTGAGTCTCCTGCAAAAGTACTAAATCAGAGTTTAAACGTTTCAAGTGCCCAAAAACCTTAGTTCTACCAGAAAGACTCGGGAGAGTTATTTCAATAAACCATACATTTATTGACAGCTCAGCAAGCTGATAATCTACAAAGTCATTTGGCGTAGGCCCCGTCCGTAGTGCATAGTCCGAGAGTATCGGATCTGCAATTCCTGCCTAAAGATGAAGGCAGGGGCGCAGCCGACCCCCCTCCTGGGAGGTATGGACGGGACCATCCTGGTGGTGGTGGTGGGGAGGATGGGGGTAATCGTCGCTTCAGTATCTGCGAACTCAAACGTGTAAGTACCGTGCTTTTATACAATAAGCATAATATGATTGGATAGAAGTGAAGCAATAAGTGACGGAATAATTGAGTCTTCCCAGCAGAACTTATGCTAAAGCTTTCATATCTCTTAACAGGATTACCCATACCTCGTATATTCCAACTGATGAATCTGAGATGTGTGCCTGACCCAGCAATGCTGGGATATATATTGTCATTAACCATCTGAATATTTTTTTTTAAAAATGGTCATACAGAGCCGAGGTGAGACACCCTCCCCCCCCCCAACAATCCCCTAAACACAAATTCACCCAAAGTCCCCATATAACCACAGAACAAAGGAGACAGCCGTGTTTCCCACAATAACCAAAAGTTGTCCACATTAGAGTTGAACAACCCGGAGACCATGCCGAACAAACAAAAGCGAAAAAAAAAAAAAAAAAAAACTAACGCCGATCTCAACATTATTTAAACAAATGCGCATGAATACAGTAAAGCACGTAAAAATACAAATTAACAAATAACAGTAGACCCTCAGTCATGCGCAAATAGATGCAGAAGCATAAAATTGTTCTGTAAAGGGAACTAAAGTTTCATGGCTACACACGGACTGTTTTGAAGGTGACACATATGTTCTCAGTAAAGGTTCCTGAAACGTATGAGCTCGCTCTCAGTGTCTTTATTCAGTGCATACACTAAGCGTATCTTACAAAACATGGTGTCAGAAGGACAGTAGAAAGACGAACTAAACCTGTGAAGCAAAACATCATCCCGAAAAAGGAAGGAAGATGGACGGAGAAGCAACGGCGCAACAGTTAGCTCCACAGCTAGCGCTGCCAGGCAAGTTCAACTTCTCCAATGCTAACGAATGGCCGAGATGGTTTAAGCGCTTTGAACGCTACAGAATAGCGTCAGGATTGGATAAACAATCGTCAGAGTTTCAAGTGAACGCCTTTATGTATGCAGCTGGCGACGATGCCGAAGATATCCTAAAAGTGTTACCCCTCACAGACGAACAAAAGAAGTCCTATGATGCGGTTACTGAGGCTTTCACAGCGCACTGTGTTAGTAAGCGGAACGTTATTTTCGAAAGAGCACGCTTCAACAGACGAAACCAAGAACCCGGTGAGAGTGTTGAGTCCTTTATAACAGCGGTGCACACGCTGGCCGAACATTGTGAATTTGGGGTCTTGAGAGAACAGTTAATAAGGGACCGAATTGTGGTTGGCATTAGTGATGCTAAATTATCAGAAAGTCTACAGTTGGACGCTGATTTGACACTAGCTAAAGCCATGACAAGAGTGAGACAGAGCGCAGCAGTAAAAAAAACAGCAGCCAGTGTTACGAGGGACAGAGCAAGCGTCCGGACAGGTTGAAGCAATACAGCAGAAATACACCAAATGGCGGAAAGCGGCCAAAGATAAACCGGAGACAAAGACATCCGAATGCGGCAGGTGCGGATTTTCAAGGAAACATCTGTGGAAGGACTGCCCCGCCCGTGATGCAGAGTGCAGGAGTTGTCACAAAAAGGGACACTTTGCAAAGAAATGCAGATCGACTGGTGGGGTCCATGAAATCTCAGAGGCACAGAGGGGGAGTAAAAACGAAGAGGATTTTGCTTTCCTAGGAGAGGTGGGCTCTGAGGGTGAGGACGAGTGGATAGAGACAGTGCAGTTAAATGGAGAAGCAACTGTTTTAAAACTGGATACTGGAGCAAGTGTTACAGCAATTCCAAGCAGCAGCTACTCCATTAAAAAGCATGGGACACTGCAACCGCCACTCAAAGTGCTGTATGGACCAGGAAACTACAGACTGGAAGTAAAAGGACGCTTTAAAGGTGAGCTTAGTCACGATAAGGTAACAACAGAACAAGACATTTATGTTGTTAAAGATTTGACTAAGGCGCTACTGGGCCTTCCTGCTATAAAAGCACTCAAGCTAATAAGGCGTGTCCACACTGTACAAACCCAGCAAGAGGATTTTAAGGCGCAGTACCCTACAGTGTTTTCAGGCTTGGGAAAATTAAAGGAGCCCTACAAAATAGAGCTGGAGCCAGGTGCTGTCCCATACGCTTTGTCATCCCCACGCCGCGTGCCTCTACCACTGCGAGATAAGGTGCAGGCAGAGCTGAAGCGTATGGAGGACATGGGGGTGATTACAAAGGTGACCCGGCCCACACCCTGGTGCGCAGGCATGGTTGTGGCGCCAAAAGCTCAGCCAGGAAAGATTCGGCTGTGCGTGGACCTGACACACTTGAACCAGTGGGTGCGGAGAGAGAGACACATTCTCCCAGCAGTAGACCACACACTAGCCATGCTGGCCGGGGCAAAAGTGTTCACGAAGTTGGACGCAACCTCCGGTTTCTGGCAGATCCCGTTGTCGGAGGAGAGCCAGCTCCTAACTACATTCATCACCCCATTCGGGCGATATGCATTCAATCGCCTACCATTTGGGATCTCATCAGCCCCAGAGCACTTCCAGCGTCGTATGTCGCAGATGTTGGAGGGGTGCGACATCTGCGACATACGGGTGCTGGCCTCATATTCAACAACAGCAGAGACGTGTGTGTCGGCAGACGCCTCATCCTTTGGCTTGGGCGCCGTGCTCAGCCAACAACAGAGTGATGGAACGTGGAGGCCCATTATGTTCATCTCCAGAGGCCTGTCCGAGGCCGAAAAACATTACGCACAAATCGAAAAGGAGGCTTTGGCTGCGACGTGGGCATGCGAAAGGTTGACGCCTTACCTCCTGGGACTGAAGTTCAGGTTAGAGACAGACCATAAACCTCTAGTGCCACTCCTGAGTACCAAGGCGTTAGATGAACTCCCTCCCAGGGTGCTGAGATTCAGGCTGAGACTGATGAAGTTCACGTTCGACATTGTGCATGTGCCAGGCAAGAGTTTAATAACAGCAGACACATTATCAAGAGCCCCTGTAGGACAAACACTCACACAGGAGGAAAAGGATAACGAGGCAGATGTTAAAGTTTTTGTGGATGCTGTCATCCAAAGCCTTCCCGCCACTGAAACAAAACTACAGGAAATACAAGAAAGACAGAAAACTGACCCCGTGTGTGCAAAAGGTACTGCAAGACAGGCTGGCCAGAGAAAAATGCCCTTCCGCCAGAGCTGGGGCCATACTGGCCTGAAAGAGCGACACTAACGTTAGCAGGAGAGCTGCTTGTCAGGGGCCAGAGAATCGTCATTCCCCACGACATGAGACAGGATATCCTCAACAACCTCCACAGTGGCCATCAAGGTATTGTCAAGTGCAGAGCAAGAGCACACCAGTCCGTCTGGTGGCCAGGACTGTCAGTACATATCAGTCAGCTGGTGGAGAACTGTAACACATGCTCACAGCACAGGATAGAGCACAGGGAGCCTTTGCTGACCACCCCGGTACAGGAGAGACCCTGGCAAAGAGTGGGCACAGACTTATTCTTCTGGGAGAAGAAGACTTATCTCCTTGTAGTGGACTATTTCTCACGTTATATTGAAGTTGCCCACCTCAATATTGCCTCAGCCAACACAGTCATTGCAGCTCTGAAAGAAACATTTAGCCGCCATGGGATACCGGACACAGTTGTGTCTGATAATGGACCACAATACAGCTGTGGGTTGTTCAGAGACTTTTCCACGGAGTATGGGTTTACACACATCACGAGCAGCCCAAGATACCCGCAAGCGAATGGAGAGGCAGAGCGTGCGGTGGCAACCATAAAAGGACTGTGGAAAGGAGGAGGTGACAAACTAAAAGCTTTGATGGCGTATCGAGCCACACCTCTGGGGTGTGGTTACTCCCCTGCACAACTCCTTATGGGCAGACAGCTGCGCACGACCATACCTCAGCTTCCAGCATCCCTGCTTCCTCTCTGGCCAAACATCAGAGGGTTCAAGAAGGGTGAAAAGCGGTTGAAAGAAAAACAACAACTCCGCTACAACCTGCGTCATAGAGCCCGCCCCCTGCTGCCTTTGCAGCCGGGACAAAATGTGTGGCTCCCAAGAGAGGAGAAACGAGGAACAGTCGTTCAGAAGGCTACAACACCCAGGTCTTACATCATTCACACAGATGAAGGACAGATCAGGAGAAACCGAACACACCTACGTCCGGTGCACCAACCACAACCTCAGGTGCCGCTGGATAAGACTGTTACAACTACAGAGTCAGACAACCAGGTCACACACCAACATGAGAACACTGACACAGACAATCACAGACAGACAGTCACACCCAACATGTATGTGACAATCTCAGGAAGAGTGTCACGGCCGCCAGAGCGTCTGGATTTGTGAGAGACTGAAAAAAAAATTAAAAAAATTACGTATTCTATAAATGTTCTGTTGTGAAAAGCCGCGTTTCCACCGAAATTACCCGGAACAATTTGTACCAGGAACTTTTTTCCCAGGAACTTTTTTCGCCCCAGACCGGTTGCTTTCTGCGTTTACACCGCGGTCTAAAGTACCGGGAAGGTAAACCCGTCTGCGACGGACAGTAATCAGTTGCGCCCATAGACTGTAAAAGGGTTGCGCTACATTTATAATAAGTATGGAGGAGATTCAAACTGTGCTGCAGTTATGTATTGGTTTACTAACGAGGTAATTAACAAAACAAAATAGACGAGCACTGATACTAAAGCGTGTTCAGAAAGCTCGTATGCGTATAAAATTAGACAACGTATGTTATCAGTTATTGTGAGATGCCTGGGACGAACGCGCAAAAAATTCCTCTTTCGCAAATACGCTTAAAAAAAGCCTGAACCCCGTCTATCAATCATAAATAGTGAATAGTCTTGTAAATAGTTGTTTGTTACTAACCTCAAAGTGCTATTTCAATCCTGTTATAGTAAATTTGTAACATGGTTTGGAGTGCCTTGCAATAGATGACAATGTGTAAACATAATGACTTAATAATAAAAGCTGTGGCAGAAAAGAGACGAGCACTGATAAAGCGTGTTCAGTAAGCTCGTAATGCTAACGTTAGATATAACATTTGTATGTTATCAGCTATTGCGGACATTGACCGTGAGATGGCTGGGACGAACGCGCAGAAAGTTTCCTCTTCCACAAATACCCTTAATAAAGCCTGAAACTCGTCGCCAGTCCACCAGTTTTTTTTAATTAAATTCCATATTTGCTGACAGACAACTCTTACTGCATGAAGCCACGACACGAACCGCAATAGATTTTTTACAAAGGGAGGTTAAAAATAAATAAAATGCTGCGTGGAATCATCCAACCAAAATGCGGCGTGAACACAACCAATCAGCTTGTGCAGCGCACAAGTCCCACCCCTGAAAGTTCCTGAACTTTGAAAAAGTACTACCTCATGAGCAGGGACTATCGGAGGGGGAAATATTTACCCGGAACTTCATTTAGACCCTGGTTCCTGCGGTGTAAACACATCGAGTACCAGCCCAAAGTTCCTAGTTCCTGGGGAAAGTTCCTGCGGTGGAAACGCGGCTATTGGTTCTGTTTGACAAGAATTTCCCGATAAGTGAGTATTGCTTTTCAGGGCTGTTGTCGGATGTCGGGGGGGGGGGGGGGGGGGTTCTTACTTAAGAGGGGAGGTGTTCTGTAAAGGGAACTAAAGTTTCATGGTTACACACGGACTGTTTTGAAGGTGACACATATGTTCTCAGTAAAGGTTCCTGAAACGTATGAGCTCGCTCTCAGTGTCTTTATTCAGTGCATACACTAAGCGTATCTTACAAAACAAAAATGAGAAAATACAAAATATGGTATAGTCTTGATAACAATATCCAGTAAGATTGAGGAAAATAAATATAAAAAATAAATAAATGTACCTGCTACAAACAAACAATAATGACACTAATTTAGTAAGTGTAGCAAGCCAGAAAACCATCTAATACTGAACAAATAGAGATTTAAGACTGGAGTAGAACAGATCTGAAAAGCTATTGGAGCTCACCCAGGAACCAAAGTTTTGACAAAGTCGCAGGCTTCCTCCGCAGAAACGAAATCCTTCTCAACACCGTTGTATGTGATGCGAAGTCGCGCTGGATGAAACAGACCATAACGCGCACCGTCAATGCCACGAAGTTGGCGTCTGACCTCGTTGAATGCAGCCCGAGCCCGAGCTATCTTGGCGGTGTAGTCGGGGAAGACTGAGACAGTCACGCCTCTGACTTTAATCTGTCGGAGCTCTCTAGCGCGGCGCAAAATACAGTCACTGTGATAATGAAACCTGCACACAATGGCTCGAGGACGATCACCAGGCTTGGGTTGTAGGGTCCGGTGGGACCGGTCCAAAAGCGGCTCCTTTTCCAGACTGAACGCTTCCTTCAGCAAGGCGGCCACAGCTGCAGTGGTACAGGTGTCAGGACCCTCCGGTTCTCCCACTATCCTAACGTTGTTGCGCTGTGATCTGGACTCCAAGTTTATTTTCCAGCTTGGCTACGTTAGCTGTGAGGCGCTCGATAGTAGTTTTCATCTCGGCGATGTCATCGGAGCACTCAGTGAGTGCGTGCTCCATTTCTCCAACCGTACCTTTTAGCTCTGACATGGTAGCCTCGGTAGCAGCTTTATCATTCGCCAGCTGTGACTTTACCGCTTGCAGGTCAAGCTTAATAGTAGGCAGAGCATCCCCGAGTGTATCCTGGAGTTCCTTTTTAAAAATATCAGCAATATCTTTCCTCACCGAGGCCAACAACTCAAGCTTGAGTGCAGCGATGTCAAGGATAGCATGCGCCGAGGCGCCCTCGACCTCTGAAGCAACAGATGACCCACTCGAAGGTGTGGTCGTAATTTGAGGACTAGGCCGCAGTGTGTGTCTGAATAGTTTTGCGAGTTTTAGAGTTCTTTCCAGCTATCTTACGCCGTCCAGAGCTAGACTTCCTAACAAAAAAATTCAGCGGAGTAAGACTATACTAAATATGTGTCGAAAAAGCGCAAAAGAATTACAATATTAATCAAATCGGCAGGAGCTTCCAAACTCACGTCTTACTCCATTAGAGCTCAGCAGCGCCCCCCTCAATGACATCTTTAAAAAGACGCAGTGTCACACCCGTGAAAGCTCTTTTGGGGAAATTTAGCTCTCTCTGGTGCTGAAGGGCACAGGGGAAATGGTAGCAGCACAAGAAGTAGGAATTTAGTGCAGCCTGCTGTGTGCACTCATACTAATTTAATGCGCAACCTCTTATAAGCTGAATGAACAGCGCATTGAAGGCGCAACACTCTGAAGAGATGTAAAAGGCAAATATGCAATGCATCCGCTCCACGCATCAGGGCTGTGTGTCAGATGAACATATCGCATGCCAATGATTATTGGCTCGTTTAGTTACACTCGAAGTGGATTGGTCTCTCAAAGCGATCCCCATTTCGTCGGTTCAATTCGACGTAACATTCAGTTCACGTTCGACTGATTTCTCTGTCATGGTTTTAAATAGTTCTAGACTTAGTCTAGTCCTAAGTTTAATAAGCTGATTTCCTGGAGGAAGACTAGAGCTACTCCAGGACTAAATTGAGGCGAAAAATTAAACCTACCAGGAGGCAAGTTTACCTTCAGATTAACGTTGTGTTTCAAAGAAGACACATGTATTACTTGGATACATACAGTTGTGGTCAAAATTATTGACACCCTTGGCAAATAAAACATTCACAAAAAAAAAAAACTTAACCTTTCATTGAAGTAAGTTACCCATTTTTTTGTTTTTGTTGATTTTGATGTGTGTTTTGGATCATTGTCATGATGGAAGATCCAAACAAGTCCCATTATAAGAGTTGTAGCAGATGTAGGTTTTAGATTTTTTTTTATCTGTTGCTATTTGATTTCATGATGCCATGTAAACTGCACAAGATGTCCAGGACCTCCAGCAGAAAAATAGGCCCACAACATTAAAGATCCAGCAGTATATTTAATTGTATATATTTTTTTCTTTTCTTCTTTTTTTCTTCTCTCTGGCCCAAATCCTTAACTATTTTCTGCAATCCTCCAGCTGTGATCCTTAGAGTCGTTGGCCACTCAAACGATCCTCTTCACCTTGCAATAAGACAGTAAAGACACACATCCTCTTTCAGACAGATTCGTAACATTTCCTGTTGATTGGAACTTCTTAATTATTGCCCTGATGGATGCGGGACATTTTCATGCTATTTTCTTAAATTTTTTGCAGTTTCTACTTTGTACTCTTTTCCTGAATTTCTAATTTGCTCAGCAATCTTTTGCTGCACATCCGAACTATATTCTTTGGTTTTACTCCTGGTGGATGATCAAGGGAATTTTACCTTTTTGTTCCCTCATCTTAATAGCCCACACACACGCATACTTACACAATTTGTTTTTATTTTTTTTTGTTATCAAATTTTTTTTGTTTTAACATCGTTTAAACATGACATATCGAAGACAAACAATCAGCAGTTACCCCAGTATGAAAAAAAAAAAAAAAAAAAAGGCTGCAAATAATAATAAATAAAAATGAATAAATCAATAATTAAGATAATATAAAAAAATATATATAATAATAATAAATACACATAATAATAATAATAATAATAATACACATACATACACATAGGGCACTATATCAGTGGGATAACAAAGATACATAAAAATTATATATAATGAATAAATAAACAAACATACAGAATATACTTCAAAATATACACAAAAATATATAAGTACTATAGATTATTAGAATTGTTAGAAAATATAAAAAAAAAAAAAAAAAAAAAAAAAAAAAGAGTGGAATAGGGCTGAAAGAAATCTACGACAGTTGGAATATATGATTAATAATAATAATAAAAATGTAAAAAAAATAAATAAAAAAATAAAATAAAAATATAATAATTAACCAGATGAACAAGAACAATAAAAATAAAATAAAATGACCATAAAACCAGAGAGGGGGAGGGGGGATTAATTCAACTCAGTAAACCCTTGAGTTTTTCCAATGTTTGGGCCCAGAGTCTAATGGTGTCCTCTCTTGCGCCATGAATGCGTGCAGTGGACAATTCGAGATACACCACATCTATAAATGTGAGAACCCAATACTGCTTATTAAGAGAATGTGGAGGTTTCCATCTCGTTGCTACTAATTTCTTAGCGGCTGTCAAACCAGCTAAAAACACTCGTTTCTGAGTTTTGTTAAGTTGGATATCAGAAAGATCATCTAAAATAAAAACAGATGGGGACAAAGGGGCCGAAACATTCAATAAAGTGGACAAACTTTCTTTAACCATATTCCAAAAGTAAGCAACCCCAGGGCATTCCCAAATCATGTGAAAAAAGGTACCAATTTCCCCTGTATGGCACAGTGTGCAGTTAGGATCAGGTTTAAGCTTCATACTATAGAGTTTACGTGGAGTCATATAAGTCCTATGAATAAAATTAAAATGGATTTGTTGATGATCCGGATTCCTTGAGGCATGCATTACCATCACCCAAACACTGTCCCAATTAAAGCTGGGGGAAAGGTCCGGAATATCTGCCCGCCATGAAGAATCTATTGTCAGAGGAGGATGCATTTTTTCCAGAAAAAAATTATATAATTTAGAAACCAAACCTCTTGTTCCCCGAATCTCACGTAACACTTTAAGTAAAGGGTGGTCTTTAAGAGGAGCCAACCAAGGAACCCCATAAGCCTTCATGGCTGCCCTCAACTGTAAGTAAAAAAAAAAGGTAGAGCTCTGAAGGTTAAATTGAATAGAAAGTTCTTCAAAGGAGTGAAGGCCTTTATCACCCATTAAATCACCCAAGGAGTGAATTCCTTTGTCGAACCACTGTCGACACTGGCCAATCTTTATTGGGCGCTTACCAATTAGCAAACCATCATTATTAAAGATAGGAGAGTAGGGATTCCAATTAGAACGGATATTACAAGCTTTTTCTGCTGCTCTCCAGACCAACAGAGCGTGTGACACTAAAGGACCGAAACGGAGCGTACACTTTTTTGGAGGAATATTGGCAAATAAAACTTCATCTAACTTCAGAGGAAGAACTAGATTTCCCTCTGTAATGGCAATTTTCAATAGTTAATATCAAACAGCATCAGAGGTGTAAGAAACTTTCAAGAGACAAAACTGTAATAAAGAGAAAAGGTTTATTTCAATGAGGATTCTTTTCACAAAAGCCGCAGCCACCCAGCTTTGAAATAGAATACCTATTAGACATAATAAAACATAGACATGTTATACAGTTTCTTGGCAAAAACTCCTCCTTCCAGGTTTCTTGTAAATTTCCAGAAAGATACCCCCTATCTTCTGCTGGTTCGGACTGGTTTCTACCCCCCCTGGTACAGGTCACACTGTTCTATGTCCCTGAGACACCCAAAGGCCTTCATCTACGACCTAAATTGCCTCTCGCTTCCCTGTCCTCCTTCAGCTGCTAGAAAACCTCACAGAAACATATGATTAAACAGTTTGGAAACGAATGATTATAAGAAACGCTGGATTTTCCACAACAAATTCCTCCTCTTTATCATTCTCTGATAAACGTATTAAAGGAAAATTCATCCTTGTCTTCTAATTTCTTGATCAAACATCATTACATCATTACATCATTTCATTTCAAGATCAGAATTGATTCACAGTTATACTCTTCATGTCTGAATTTCATATCACTGATCATACCCTTAAACTTAGTAGGCAAAAAGATTAGAATTAAAACTATTAGGCAAAAACATTAGAATTAAAACTAGTTTGAAAAAAGATTAAAATGAAATAAGCTCAGGCTATTTTTCCAGGGATAGACCCTTAATTTTACAGCAAGCAGATAAAGGTTTATTCTGGAACCGGGCTAGACGAACGAGCTCTGTCATTGCATCCCCAACACTATAGGTCGGACCCTCAGTCATTTCAGTATAAACAAGAAAAAGTTGGATTAATATTTAGTAGGAAAACAAAACATGCTATAAAAACACAGATAAAGTAGATAGGAAAACTCCTCATATTCAAACCCTGTCCTTGTATGCCATCTCGTAACATTCTTACAATGGAAAAAGAAATAAAAATAATGAAAACAATAATAATAATAGAAACAGTGAATAGAACAGTCAATCATTGACATCAAAACCTAAACAATCAAAGTTTAGAAAATCCCTTTCCTGGTCCCAGAAAGGCAAAGGAAAACACATTTAACTCATGTCTGCATACATGTCATCGCTGTCATAATCATCACATTGCTCTCCATCAGTTATTGGGTACAGAGTCAGTTTTACTGCTTGGACTGACGTCACCTTGCTAACCGTCCCTGCCCTGATCAATCTCTGCACTGAGCTGGAAAGGCACTTCATAATGCATGGTAAACAAAACAGAATCAGTAATCCCATACCCACAATTGGCAAGACAGTTTGAATTATTCTATAAAACCACCCTGACCATGCAGACATCAGCCACCCCACCCACTCACTACCTGTAGCTTTAGGCGGCTCTTTTACAGCTTTTCTCAGGTGCTTGATGATATTGGTTATGTTGTCACTATAATCAGGAATGTTAAAACAACATGATACCCCCAACATTTTACAAACTCCACATTTCTTTGAAGTCAAAGCTTCACAGCACAGCTGCTTACAGCGTTTGCTCTCCTCTTTTCACTGTTTGTTTCAGGACTCTTCACAAAGTATAAAAATTTGTACTATATGCCATCAATTTCATTAAAACTGTGTTGAAACAGTATTCCTCTATCAAGTGGTTAGTCTGCAGATTCAACTTAATGTTATCAATATTTTGTCAGTCCCACTTATCTCTGCTGTTTCACAAAAAAACAAAATATCATATTACTCATCTCTCAATCCCTAAATCGCACAGGCTCAGTTAACAGCTTTTAGCTGATATTGAATGAGAGAGACTCTGAGGCATTTAGGACTGGCACACTGTACTCTCATAAACTTCTAAAATCAAACTTTATCTACCACTTAAACTTTTAACTCTAGCCCAGCAGTAAGGCATCTTTGCCAGAATTTACATCTATTTTCAAATAAACATAATTTTTATATTTGTCTTTTGCCCACCTCAGGGAAGTTAGACATTACATTACCACTAAAATACAATTCTTCCCCATTCTGCCTTTGTTCATTCCTCATCTTTATGCCACTTAACTTGACATAAATAGTTCCATAAATTCTATCAGAAATTTTATTTTCATAACATACATTTCACTATATTTCTTCTCATCTTTCCCTACATGCTAGTTCCTTCTGCATCCTCCAATCTTCTTACGACTTCCATCTATTAACTTTCCTTTAAACTTTCTTTTCTACCTCACTTACTCGTACGTTCTTTTCACTTTCTTTAACACTGCGTTCACATTCTTAGTTCTTTCTCAGACGAAAACTTTAATATCGTCATTTAATTACTGTTCTACTTTCAAACCCACATTAATACACGTCACTTTCACGTTATCACTTTCTTTTCTGAGTGTCCATTTACAATTACAGGCTAAATGGCCCCGCTGACCATAATTAAAACACTCTCTTTGCCTATAGTTTGATCATTGAGCTTGCAAACAGCTCCAACTTACTGCACACCCTTGAAGCAGTGTGTCCTAATCAGGAATGTAAACACAGCCACTGATAAGCAGTCCTCTGTATTCTTTTACAGTCTACCAGTGTGGATTCAATCACAACAGCCAAATCATAATCTTCATCATTATTATTGGCAGCACATTAATTTCCATAAGTTGTAAAGAAAATCATTCAACATATTCTAAAGGTTTTCAATAAACATTTTCTTTGTTAACTCCAACCACCTTGTTTGGCAGATACACAGAAGTTCCCACATTCATTAAAGCTGGATAACAGCACCCTGACCAGTCCTTTTTCCAAACGGTGATATGATATTACCACAAACCCAAACTGCCACCGGTGAACTTTGATACGGTTTATCGAATGGACACTTAAAGTTGATTTCTTCGTGGTTGGTTTTAATTCTGCAGTCTGACCACCCAGTTTTCAATTGTCTCGGTCTGACCTTTGCTTGTCCCCTCGTCTCTCATCCAGGCCAGCTCCTCTCCAGAGGCCCGTTCGATCTCGGGTGGCCCTGGCAGCACGAGAGGTTTCGCCGTTGTTGTTGTTGCTGTTTGTCGTCGGGGTTCCTCCTCCTGTTGCTCTCCTGATATGGATGGAACTCTCCTGCAGTGACTGGCATTCACCCACGTGGCTCGCTCGCCGACCTTCACCGCCGTATGCGTGATCAGCAAGACTTGGAACGGTCCCAGCCACCGTTTCGCCCTCCAGCTCTTTCTCCTGAGGTCTCGAATCACCACGTAATCACCTGGTCTGATTTTGTGCAGGAACGTCTCTGCTACCTTGCTCTTAGAGAGAGCTTCTTTCACCTGCACAGAAATGTTAGATAACAAACACGACATCTTTTTGCAGTAATTCAACATTTCATTCTCACACACATCTGTCGATGGAAGCCTCCTTCTTTCCCCTGTTATACCCATGAATGGTGGTCTACCAAAGAGAATTTCAAATGGGCTCAAATTTGTTTTGACTCTCTTTCTCATTCTCATGTACAATGGGGAGTGCTTTCACCCACGAGAGCCCTGTTTCTTCACAGCATTTTGTCAATTTGTTCTTTACCGTCTGGTTTTCACGCTCAACAGCGCCCCCGCTGGCAGCGTGTTAGGCACAGTGTGTTCCATCGTGACCACATATCCACGACTACCAAACAATATTTCTGTTTTCCACACGGGGTTAGTTCAATGAAATCAATCATTAAATATTCAAATGGCCCGTCTGGGGCTGGCTGCCTTGCCAGTGGTGTTTTAATGCCCCGTGCAATGTTATATGCGGTGCAAATCACACATCTTTTACAAAAATCTTCAGTATATATTGTGAAACCTTTGGTAAACCACAATTCCCTCATTTGCATAATCATCCCCTCTTTTAATGCATGGTCCCACCCATGCATTAATTTAGCGTAATGCAAGAAAAAATGGCTGGGCAGACACGGCTTTCCATCAACAGATGTCCATACACCATCAACAAGGCTGCAGCCTGCCGTCTTCCATTTGTTTTTCTCAGCTCCTGTGGAAAAAGACTGCATGCTCTGTAAACAAGGAGACATGTCATTGTTAAGGTTATTGTCAACTTGTACGCAGGTGGCGCCACTGGTATCAGCTTCAGTCTGGTTTGTTGCCGCTGCCTTCGCAGCCATATCAGCTCTGGCGTTGCCTGTTGATACGAAACTTTTATCATTAATATGCGCTGCGCATTTACAAATTGCAATCTTGTCTGGCAGCATAATGGCCTCCAAAAGGTCAGATACTAACCTAGCGTTCAGTATTGGTCGTCCGTCCGACTTAAAAATTTCTGTGCTTCCACAGAGCACCAAAGTCATGCGTGACCCCAAAAGCATAACGCGAGTCTGTGTAAATCGTTACACACTTATCAGTCATCAGTTTACATGCTTCAGTCAAAGCGACTAATTCAGCTGCCTGTGCAGAGTAATGACATGGTAATTTGCCAGATCTTACAGTTTCAAATTCAGTCGTCACCGCATAACCTACGTTATTCTGTCCTGTTTGTGGATCTTTCGACGCAGATCCATCCACAAAAAGGACATTGTCACAATTATCAAGCGGAACGTCCAACAAATCTGGACGCGGTGTGCACACCTTTTAACAGTGACATTTGGCATGTCAAACAAAATTTTATGATACCTAAATCGAGCTGTAGACAAATGTGACGTTCTCTGCTCCTGCAAAATCAAAGACACCAAATGTGAGACCCCTAAAGTCAGATCAGCATAGCCTACAAACTCTCTTGTGGCCATTGAGGGCCAGTTCAGCTACCACCACTGCCCGGAGACAGTGTGGCAATCCCGCTGCCACGGGGTCGAGTTTTGTTGAAAATAGGCTACCTTCTCATCGGTCACCATGCGTCTACAGGAGAACAGAAGTCATAAGGTCATGCTTTTCATCAACCATCTGCACAATGGATGGTCTACAACCAGAAGGTCTAACAATCGAGATATCTCATTGTGCTTTCATGTTATCAAATGCTGTCTCAGCTTCACTTGTCCAAACAAGTCTGTCACATGACTTCAACCCTTTCCCTGTTGTCAGGGCTCGTAAAGGCTGTTCTAAAATGGCATAATTGGGAATGAATGTACGACAGTAAGCACACATCCCCAAAAATGACAGCAACTGTTTTTTGTTTCAGGCTTTGGGGCTTCTTTTACGCCCTGCACCCTTTTCTGTGACAGTGCTTTGCTGTTTGGTTTGATAACATGCCCCAGGAATGTCACTTCCTGTTTCACAAACTGCAGCTTTGAAAGGCTGACCTTGTGTCCCTCCCTTTCAAGATGCTTCAGGAGAGTCACAGTGTCAGCCCTGCAAATAGACTCACCTTCTGAACAGATCAAAAGGTCATCAACATAAGATATGAGTTCGGTTAATTTCGGTTCTAACTTGTGAACCATCACAAGGCCTAATTACACCCTCTTTCAATAGAGCGTCAAACACCGGTTTTATACCCTCTATTGCTTCACGTTTCAGTGGATATTGTGCCTTATATGGTCTGAAATCAGATTTTGGTGTGATTATAACTGGCTCACAACCTTTTATCAGCCCCACATCATATTTGTTTTTTGCCCACAAGTTTGGTGATATTTGTGCCAAAGAAATATCAATTTCTGAGGCAGAAATATCCCCCTCTCCCTGTCCTGTTACATTTTTCCCAATAGCAGTCACATTTCTCTGAACCCCCACCTCAAAGTCACATTTTGATTTAAATGCCCCCATACTCTGACTCTCTGCTGTGTGTGTGTCAACTCTCACCCAGTCTGTGGCCGATAGACACTCTCTCACAAAAAGGCCCACATCTCTCCACTGTTGGCTTATGGCCTTGGAGACAGATAAGTGGCAGGCGGTGTTCTCTGACATAAGATAACAAGCTTTCTGACTCTGTCAACACTGCAGCCAATGCGCACACACTCTCTGTCCAGAAAATCTGGTCAAACTTCACACTTTCATTCTTCACAGAATTAAACCACATCTTTTCAAAATCTGAATCTCGCTCTGTTACGACATGTGATGTACAATGCATTTTATCATTTGTCAAACTCTGTGTTGACTGGGTTTGTTCGAGCCTTTGCCAATTTCAAAATTTTCTCTGCCCAATCAACATCTGTCACCTGCCATTCATAAGCCCACTTCGGCTCGAATTTGGAACAAGTAATTTGTGGTGTCTCCTCAATGCTAATTCCATAGGAATCAGCACAGAGGGACAAATTTAATTTACACATTAAATCACGAGCCATCAGAGGTGCGGGACAACCGGGAGACCACACAAATTCATGTTTGAAAAAGCGTCCCCCCTCTGTTTCGCACTCTAACGGCTCTGTTAACCGGTCAGAAATCAAATGGCCAGAGGCCGAAGTGCTCTCAAACACTTTCCCGGTTAAATTTGGAACACATGGTAAATCACATGGTCGTAATGTGGACAGGCTGCACCAAAATCAACTAAAAAGTCAATAACTACCCCTTTAACTCGTAAAGGATAAATAGGCATTTCAGAAAACCCTGTGCTTTTGTATAGTTTCACACGCTCATCACACACAGCACTGCTCAAAGTATCATCAGACACACAAAAAGATTTGCAAGCAGTTTTTTCATTGCAGATAGCAGAAAGAAAATCAGTGTATGTGTTTGTGTGTGCGTCGTGTGTGTATGTTTTAGTAAAAATATTTTCACTTCCCTTTGCTGCAGCCAAAGATTGGCTCCCCAAAGCCGGACTCTTTCCGTCCCGCTCTCCAGCCCCCTCGGTTCAATCCGACTTCATGTTCGGGCACGCGTCGCTCCAATGACCGTCCTTCTTGCACACTCTACATTTTGTACAGTCTCGGAGCGAGTGGGCATTTGTGGCACAAACATAACAGCTCCATTTTCCTCCAGCAGCTCTTCCTTTCTGTCCTTTTCGACCAGCAGGGTTTGAGCAGGAAGATGCAGGTTTGTTGGGTTGTTTAGGTTGTCGTTGTTGCATAACCACCATTGTGAAGGGTTTTTTCTTCTCCTTTCTGTCCTCTTCAGCGTGAGTAGCGTGCCGCAGCGTTGCACTCAAACGCCCGTGTAACTGTGCATGAAACTGCGCTGTTAGTCTGTGTGCCACTCGCTCTGCGGCCTCTGCCCCCCCTCGCGCTGCTCTTTGGGCTGCCTCTGCCAGTTCAATTTGTGCTCGTGCTTCTGCAAGTCGTGCTTCTTGGGCTGTTCTCGGGGCTGGTGGAAAGCGGTCCAGATCGAGATCCAGCCTGAGAGCCGAGATCTCTGCTACGGGATAGTGAGCTGTATTGTAGGCAGGCGGCGGAGCCGTTGCCACCTCAGTCACATGTGGAAAAGCACATACATTCGGTTCATTAGTAGCATTCTGTTCCAGTGGAACTGTTTTTACACACACAACATTCTCAACATTACATGCCAATTCTTTTTGTATTTGCTCTCGTTCTCGCCTGTCAGCTTCTTTTACCCAACACATTATAGTCGGTTCACAGTTCTTACACCCATGTTTAACACACACACACAGCAGCTACTCTGTTTTCCCTCGTTCTTTTCTACTGACTCTTTTACTATATTTAGTCTTATTTTACTCAAGGTCCCCGCTTCGGGAAAATCGTGAAATTTGATCAGTTTCTGTATGTCAACCATACATTTACCACCATAATTATTTCTCATTTGACAGAAAATTGGTGTATAAAAATGATCTAATTTACTGTTAGATGACCCCATTTTGGCTGAATCTCCCTTCTGGATTTTACTCTTTCGACACGTGTCTTAGTATCTGTCAAACGTCTTCGACAGACCCGATTTTATTTCACCCAAAACCGGTCGGGTTTCAGCAAATATGCCGTGCTTTTGTAATTATGTTTTACTCAAAATCTACTATTCACCTAATTAATCCGGCGTGGCTCTTCCGTCCACCTTTGCAAGATTTCTTCGGGTTACAGAGACTTTGAGCAAAACTAATTAACCAGCACCTGTGATTACCCTGAATCACCAGTGGTACTTCCGTCCACTAACGAGCTGAGTGTGGCAGAAACCGATCCGAAGCTACTTCAATTTCTTCCCCAAAAATTGTGATTACTCAATCACCTCTCGCTCGTACCCAAAGCAAACTCAGCCAACATGGTTCATGTTCACTCACAATTCTCAAATCACACTTAACATCAATAAAACAATTCTGCCGTTTCTTACCCAGAGATGCTTTCTCTTTTCTGTAATTGCCGCGGATTCTTTCTGATCCTGGTGGGAGTTCTTCCACTGGTCCTGACGCGGGTGTTGGCTCTCTCTCTCGTAACCTGTTGAGTTTCTATCTCAAACCGTCGAGGTATGAGACGGCCGCCTGGTGCTGCCGTGATTGCGCAATTTCCGTCATACCCGCTCTCAGGACCAGGAGAAGAAGAGTCCGCACAGGATCCCACGTTTCTGACACCAAGTTGTAATGGCAATTTTCAATAGTTAATATCAAACAGCATCAGAGGTGTAAGAAACTTTCAAGAGACAAAACTGTAATAAAGAGAAAAGGTTTATTTCAATGAGGATTCTTTTCACAAAAGCCGCAGCCACCCAGCTTTGAAATAGAATACCTATTAGACATAATAAAACATAGACATTTTATACAGTTTCTTGGCAAAAACTCCTCCTTCCAGGTTTCTTGTAAATTTCCAGAAAGATACCCCCTATCTTCTGCTGGTTCGGACTGGTTTCTACCCCCCCTGGTACAGGTCACACTGTTCTATGTCCCTGAGACACCCAAAGGCCTTCATCTACGACCTAAATTGCCTCTCGCTTCCCTGTCCTCCTTCAGCTGCTAGAAAACCTCACAGAAACATATGATTAAACAGTTTGGAAACGAATGATTATAAGAAACGCTGGATTTTCCACAACACCCTCCAAGGAACGCCACGAAACATCCATTTTGTCGTTATACCAGCTAAGTAGGGGACGTAGTGTAAAAGCCCAATGATATAGCTTAAAATTCGGAAGAGCAAGTCCACCCGCGAATCTATCTCGTTGCATCGTGGAAAGTTTCAGACGTGGACGTTTGCCATTCCATACAAATTTGGTAATTATGCTCTGTAGCTTATCCCAAAAACGAGAAGGGGGAGGCAAGGGCAGCATAGAACTCACAAAGTTAATTCGAGGGAGTACATTCATTTTGATAATCGAGATGCGCGATCTAAGAGAATTTGGAAGTGATGACCAATTATCCAAGTTACAAGAAATTTTTGACAGGATGCCCTCATAGTTGGTCTTAATTATATACTGCAATGAAGCACCAATCATAATGCCTAAATACTTAAATTGTTTGACCACTGGTATACCCAAGGGTAGTGGTAAGTTTCTCATTGCGTCATTTAGTGGAAGAAGTGCAGACTTTGTCCAATTTATTCTATATCCGGAAATCTCACCAAAACTGCCAAAGATAGTTAAAATGTTTGGAATGGACTGCAGTGGATTGCCTAAAAAAAGAAGGATGTCATCTGCATACAAAGAAATATGATGGTTGGTCCCACACATTGTGATTGGGGTGATACCTTTATCTATGCGTATTGTCTGGGCCAGTGGCTCTAGCGAGAGTGCAAAAAGAAGCGGACTTAGAGGGCATCCCTGTCGAGAACCTCTGGCTATGTTGAACAGTGAAGAACAAGTCTTGCCTGTCAAAACCATGGCTGTGGGGTTCGCATACAGCAACTTGATCATATGAATGTAGGAGGACCCCAGAGCCATGAGCTTCAACACAGACCACAAATATGGCCATTCCAGACGATCAAAGGCTTTCATAGCATCTAAGGAAAGGACCGCGGTAGGAGTAGTCAACGAAGATGACCCATGTATTATATGGAGTAACCTCCTAACACTATCAGATGCTAATCTAGTCCTAATAAAGCCTGTCTGGTCACAGTTAACAAGCTTAGTCATGGCCGGCTGGAGCCTCCGCGCGAGCAATTTGGCATACATTTTTAAGTCAGCATTTAGAAGTGACAGAGGCCTATAATTTGAACAATCATTGGGGTCCTTGTCTTTTTTGAGCAAAAGCGTAATAACTGCAATATTCACATCTCTGGAAAAGGACCCTCTCTCAATAGCGGCTTGAATCATATAAAAGAGTAGGGGGCCCAGACTGTCCCAGAACGTGGTATAAAATTCTGGTGGAATTCCATCCAACCCAGGGGATTTACCGCTACACATATCAAAAGCAGCCTCCTTAAGCTCAACTAAAGTAATGGGGGTATTTAATTCTAGAGAGTCTTCCTCAGACAGCTTAGGAAGCAGTGTTTTTTGTATTTCTGAATTTATTTATTTATGTATTTTCTCGGATTGAAATATATGGAAGGCAAATTATATTTTTGAATGCATATATATATATATATATATATGTATGTATGTATATGTATATATATATATATATATATATATATATATATATATATATCCAAAATATTTGTTATCAAATAATTTTTTGTATATTTTGAAACATGTACAAAAAAAAAGAAAAGTATATGTATGTATATGTATATATATATATATATATTTATTTATTTGCCATATGCGTATGGGATTATAGGATTGGTACACCAATGACACTCAGTTTTATATTTCCTCAAGACCTGACAAGGCTCCTAAACTCTCTAAGTTAACAGAGTGCATTAGTGAAATAAAAGACTAGAAGACTAGTAATTTCCTCCTCCCTGTCTCAGACTGCTCAGAGACTTTGGCTGAAGATCCAAATGCAGCTTTTATATATATATATATATATATATATATACATATACATATACATATACATATACAGTCCTCTGTCACTTCTTAAAAATCACAGCTTCATCGGAAGGTTATGATACTTGGTGACTTTTATGGCATTAGGTATGTGAATACAAAAAAAAATTGAGGTCATGATCCGAGCATGCTAAGTGGTCGTAAAAAAAATAGTCACACTCAGTGTCTTCGGTCAAAAATGACCGACCCATAGGAAATGAATGGGAAATTTACAAAAACACAAAAATTCTCTGAATTTTTGTCTGTACAATCTACAAATCGGCCACGATTCTAAAAAAAAGTACACCGCAGTAAAGGGGTGACACTCTACAACATCAAGAGTGCAAAAAATTCACACCCACCCACACACACACACATACAAACACACTTTTATACACATACACACCAATAAATTCAGATTACAAAAATCTGTTTTGAATATTTAAAAATCACAGCTTCATCGGCATGTTACGAAACTTGGTGACTTTTCTGGCATTTGGTATGTGAACACACAAAAAAATTGAGTTCATGATCCGAGCATGCTAAGTGGTCGTAAAAAAATTTGTCATGATTTTGGTGTTCGGTCAAAAACGACCCCCATAGGAAATGAATGGGAAATTGACAAAAACACAAAAAATTTCTACAAATCGGCCACGATGCAGAAAAAAAGTGCTCAGCAATGAAGGGGTGAAACTCTAAAACATCAAGAGTGAAAAACATAACATAATTAATAATTATAATTAATATATATATATAATTAATATAATAATTATTAAAATTATTAAAATAATAATTAATAAAATGTTATAAACCTTGGCAAAAAGTATTATTTGAGAATTTCTAAAAAAATACATTCAATCCACATTTTAAAAGTAAGTAATTTGGTCCAAAAACAACTAGAATTCACAAGCATCTCCATTTAGAGCTATACAGGCATCTAGTGGTAAACCCATGCAATAACATGATTTATTTAATTTTATGTTTAATAAATTGATTTTTTTTTTCATTTTTTTTTTTCTGAAAGCCTAGTCTCTATTTTAACCGAAAATACTGCATAAAAAAAATAAATAAAAAAAATAATATATATTAAAAAAAATCATTATTTTCAATGGCAAAAAATGGACTATAAATATTGCATAAATATTAATAAGTTCAATCAAATTGTCTCAAAATACTAAATTAAAAAGAATAAATATTATAGAACAAAAATAAATTGCATTGGTTTTTACTGGGATGGAGGAAGTTTCATTTTTAGGTGTCCGGTCACTTCTGACCGGGAAGGCACTGAGTGTGACTGCTAAACGAAGCCTCTCTGAGGGATATATATATATACATATATATATATACATATACATATACATATTTACATATACATATACATATATATATATATATATATATATATATATATATATATATATATACATATACATATACATATATATAAATATATATATATATATATATATATATATATATATATATATATATACATATACATATACATATTTACATATACATATACATATACATATAGATATATACATATACATATATACATAGACATATATACATTAGAGGTCTGCACGGGCTTTAAACTGAAGCCCGAACCCGGCCCGTACCCGCGATCATTTGACCCGACCCGACCCGATCCGACCCGACAATTACATTTACATGTTAAGCCCGAACCCGACCCGAACCCGAGGTCCACTCTGTTTCTCACAGCAAATACCATTTTTGCAATATGTTGTATTTAATGATTGCTTGAAACGGTAAACAAATACATGTAGGCGCAGCGGCACTATAAGCACAGCAGTAAGAGAAAAACTTACATCATGTAACTTTGCTGTGGTCGAACAGGTGTAACAGTCACACATTTCTCTGGAACTCAGACTTTAAACTTTAAAAAGTTCACGCAGTGTTGCAAAACTATTTACACAAATATATCCTTCTCAGTATGAGTTATGAAGGAAGAGAACGGCATCGACAGTTGATGGTTTCAGCGCCGTCCTCCTCTGATTGAAAGTTAGTCCAGCTGCACTGAAGTTTCTCTCGCTGCTGCTGCTACTTGCAGGGATGCTGAGGATACTACGGGCCAGTTTTGACAGTATAGGGAAAACACCGCTGTTGTTTTTCCACCAACCCAAGAGATCCCGCTCTTCTTCCATGTCGTGGTTCATGACTGATATAGTGCGCGAGAGCGGTAGCACATGCGCAAAACAGTTTTGTGATATAATGATAAAAAATAAAATAAAATAAAATAAAAATATATATAATTTTTTTTATAATTTATTTTATTTTATCATTATATCATTTATATATTATATCATTGATGTACATCCCAATGTAAGAGAGAGGTTAAAGGGCGGCTTCTGTCACTTTGAGTGATTTATGGCCCTTAAGCCCCGCCCCCTTTTGACCGTGGGAATATTCCCACGCTTGCCCTGCCCCTTTCTACCCCATCCCTCCCACCTCCGGGCAGGTCATGTGACCGTGGGAATTTTCCCACGCTTGCTCCTCCCTTTTGGGCGTGAACAGAACCAGGGAGATATTATAAATTAAATTATATATTTAATAATATAAAACGTTGTATAAAAGTTAAAATACACATGTTTAGTGTTCTCACACATTTGTAAAATGTTAAAATGTCAATGAAAAAGTTTAAATTGCATTATCTTAAAGCTATCAAAATGTATTAGTATTAAGACATTAAACAAATATTAAAACATAGGCTATCAAGCGTATAAACACATACGTACATTTAAAAAACTGACTTACGTTTTTACAAGTCCGTTTTGTTGAAAGAAGAACAAAAGTTTTTTATCCGTCTCCAAAGGCTTAGAGCTTTTAACTCCAAAAATGACAAAATCCGAAAAAGCGAATAGTTCTATTTTCTAACATACATTTAAAGAAAAAGCTGTACTTTCACAATTACATTGTGTTTAAAGGTGTATAAAACATTGTTTAAAGTTAAAATTATATTTTCTTAAAGATATCAAAATGTGTTAGTATTAAAACATCTAAAACAACATTTAAAAGATGTTAAAAGTTTAAATTATATTTTCGTAAAGATATCAAAATGTGTTAGTATTAAAACATCTAAAACAACATTTTAAAGATGTTAAAACATTAATGAAAAAGTTTAAATTATATTTTCTTAAAGATATCAAAATGTGTTAGTATTAAAACATCTAAAACAACATTTTATGTTAAAACATAAATGTTAAAACATTGAAAAAGCAATATTCAGCTCCGGACCGTGGGAATTTCCCATGGTCCCCTTCCCTACAAACATCCCCACCCCTCCCCACTTCTGGTCAGGTCATGTGACCGTGGGAAATTTTCCCACGATCCACATTAAAACATCTAAAACAACATGTATTAAAATTATATAAAGCAAATAGTTCTATTTTCTAATACATTTGAAGAAAAGTTGTACTTTCACAATTACATAGTGTTTAAAGGTGTATAAAACGTTGTATAAAGTTAAAATACACGTCTTTAGCGTTCATACATTGTAAAATGTTAAATTGCATTATCTTAAAGCTATCAAAATGTATTAGTATTAAGACATTAAACAAATATTAAAACATATCAAACGCGTAAACACATACGTACATTTAAAAACTGACTTACGTTTTTACAATTTCACTTGTTGAAAGAACAAAAGTCTTATTATCTCCAAAGATATATCCGATTACAATAATGTTTAAACATCATATTGTTGAACAAAATAACATTATGACAATGTATATTAAAACTTTTTAAGAAATGTACAATAAAGACATAATCAGAGATGAGATCAGTGTTTTTTATTTATTAAAGAAGACAGATATAATTTCATTACATTTTTGTCCATCACAAAAATGAGTTAGCGTTATTTTATGATGTTAAAAATCAATAATTTACAGAAAAGTAAATGTATCCATCCACACAGTATTTGTAAAACTGTTACATAAAACACAAACTAGTTTAAAAACATTGTTAAAAAGCCTTACGTTTTTACATACCATTTGTTGAAAGAGAGCCAAAAGGTATATCCAAAGGTATTCCACATCAAATGTATATCCTAATGTATATCCAAAAGGTATATCCAAAGCTCGAAAGATTTATCCGGCAACAAGGATATATCCAAGACCAGAGGTATATCCAGAACGCTTATCCATATCCAAAGGTGTAGAGATTTTAATTCCAAAAGTTACAAAGTCCTCGTGAGGAGTTCAGCGAAAAACGACCGCACTCTTACATCCCGAAGTTAGAATGGCATTTCTCAGGTCTGGACACTGACCAGACGTAGACTCCGCCCCTAGACCCCTCCCACCCCTAGACCCCTCCCACACCAAGACCCCTCCCACACCAAAACCCCTCCCACATCAAGACCCCCTCCCAAGCCAACTTTGTATTGGGTAACAGATCAGTGAGTTGTTTTTAATTAAAGAAGAGTTTTGTTTCCCCCAATCATTTAAAAACTTTTTAAAAACAATGTATGTATAAAGTTAAAATACAATGGTTTAGTATTCGTACGTTTACAACGTTATCTGAAAAAGTTAGGATTAATAGCTAGATTTTAGTTAAAATTAATAGTTAAAATTATTAGTTAAGTTAGAGTTAGAGTTAATTCATGCTTTAGTTAAGTTATATTCACTAACTTACTGATTTATTCACTACAACCCAATGGAGAAATCTGATTATTGTTTGAGAATGTGTTTTTGGAGTAAAAAATAATGATTCTGTTCAAAACTATGTGCTTTTAACTTTAAAACTGTGAAACGTAAGCGGTAGGCAAACATTTTCCACACACACACATGTAACACTTTCACATACAACTTTAATAATAAAATAACTTTAACTTTAATAAAATGATACAGACCTTTAAAATACAAAGGTGTATAGGCTAGTATTTAAAACGCTAGGCCTATCAGAAAAGTGTAAACAAGAATGTCTTCTTATGTATACAGATTTTAAACCCTGTTAAAAACAAAAAGTCAACGTTAAATCATTTAAAACAAGATATAGAATGTCTTTCACTAACAACTTTTAAAGATACCAGAAAAATGGTAAATTATGTTTCAAACGTGAACAGCATATCAGACATATCAAACAACGACAGTTAAAAAATAATACATAAAGTGAATAGTTTTTAAGCAAAACTTTTTAACATTACAATTCACTATAAACTTTTGTTTAGTTTTTAGCTAAAATATATATCTTTCACTGCCTCGCAAAGCAACCATGCACTCGGAAAGCAAAACATGAATGAGAAATCGGTCTGTGAACCCAGGTCTACCTTGGTAAAAAAGACTTAATCAAAACAACATTTTAAATTTTTGTACGTTTTATTTAATTTAGTTATTAATTCAGTATTAGATCTTTCTAGCCTAATATTGTTTGATCTGTTAAGCCTAGATAACAAGACATATTACATACATGCCGTGTTCGAGAAAAGTAATATTGATGTAATCTTTGTGAGATCATACCCACAAATTGTGCTTGGTGATACACTTTACTAAAAGAAAATATTATGGAAGTCATTTTCATACTGTGAGGCTATGCTTCAACATGTAATTATACCATGTTTATATATTAATAGTATGGTTCCATGATGCTTTAATGTTTTAATGTTTGTTTGTTTGTTATTAACTAATACCCTTTTAACTAACACTTCAACATCCTGCACAAATTAAAGAAACATATGAGCTAGGGAAAATCTCAGACCCCAGATAAACAGATAATGGAATGTTCACAATCTACAGTAGTTATTCTCCTACATAGCATGTGTGTAAATAGTTGTGCTTAAATCTTTGGGTGTATTTTTTTACACATCAACATATTTGTCACACCGTAAGTACCACACTCTTGTAAAGATGGACTAACTTTAAAACATCATCTTTATACGGGAATCACATGTGTCCAAACATTTGTGGGTATGATCTCACAAAGATTACATCAATATTACTTTTCTCGAACACGGCATGTATGTAATATGTCTTGTTATCTAGGCTTAACAGATCAAACAATATTAGGCTAGAAAGATCTAATACTGAATTAATAACTAAATTAAATAAAACGTACAAAAATTTAAAATGTTGTTTTGATTAAGTCTTTTTTACCAAGGTAGACCTGGGTTCACAGACCGATTTCTCATTCATGTTTTGCTTTCCGAGTGCATGGTTGCTTTGCGAGGCAGTGAAAGATATATATTTTAGCTAAAAACTAAACAAAAGTTTATAGTGAATTGTAATGTTAAAAAGTTTTGCTTAAAAACTATTCACTTTATGTATTATTTTTTAACTGTCGTTGTTTGATATGTCTGATATGCTGTTCACGTTTGAAACATAATTTACCATTTTTCTGGTATCTTTAAAAGTTGTTAGTGAAAGACATTCTATATCTTGTTTTAAATGATTTAACGTTGACTTTTTGTTTTTAACAGGGTTTAAAATCTGTATACGTAAGAAGACATTCTTGTTTACACTTTTCTGATAGGCCTAGCGTTTTAAATACTAGCCTATACACCTTTGTATTTTAAAGGTCTGTATCATTTTATTAAAGTTAAAGTTATTTTATTATTAAAGTTGTATGTGAAAGTGTTACATGTGTGTGTGTGGAAAATGTTTGCCTACCGCTTACGTTTCACAGTTTTAAAGTTAAAAGCACATAGTTTTGAACAGAATCATTATTTTTTACTCCAAAAACACATTCTCAAACAATAATCAGATTTCTCCATTGGGTTGTAGTGAATAAATCAGTAAGTTAGTGAATATAACTTAACTAAAGCATGAATTAACTCTAACTCTAACTTAACTAATAATTTTAACTATTAATTTTAACTAAAATCTAGCTATTAATCCTAACTTTTTCAGATAACGTTGTAAACGTACGAATACTAAACCATTGTATTTTAACTTTATACATACATTGTTTTTAAAAAGTTTTTAAATGATTGGGGGAAACAAAACTCTTCTTTAATTAAAAACAACTCACTGATCTGTTACCCAATACAAAGTTGGCTTGGGAGGGGGTCTTGATGTGGGAGGGGTTTTGGTGTGGGAGGGGTCTAGGGGTGGGAGGGGTCTAGGGGCGGAGTCTACGTCTGGTCAGTGTCCAGACCTGAGAAATGCCATTCTAACTTCGGGATGTAAGAGTGCGGTCGTTTTTCGCTGAACTCCTCACGAGGACTTTGTAACTTTTGGAATTAAAATCTCTACACCTTTGGATATGGATAAGCGTTCTGGGTATACCTCTGGTCTTGGATATATCCTTGTTGCCGGATAAATCTTTCGAGCTTTGGATATACCTTTTGGATATACATTAGGATATACATTTGATGTGGAATACCTTTGGATATACCTTTTGGCTCTCTTTCAACAAATGGTATGTAAAAACGTAAGGCTTTTTAACAATGTTTTTAAACTAGTTTGTGTTTTATGTAACAGTTTTACAAATACTGTGTGGATGGATACATTTACTTTTCTGTAAATTATTGATTTTTAACATCATAAAATAACGCTAACTCATTTTTGTGATGGACAAAAATGTAATGAAATTACATCTGTCTTCTTTAATAAATAAAAAACACTGATCTCATCTCTGATTATGTCTTTATTGTACATTTCTTAAAAAGTTTTAATATACATTGTCATAATGTTATTTTGTTCAACAATATGATGTTTAAACATTATTGTAATCGGATATATCTTTGGAGATAATAAGACTTTTGTTCTTTCAACAAATGAAATTGTAAAAACGTAAGTCAGTTTTTAAATGTACGTATGTGTTTACGCGTTTGATATGTTTTAATATTTGTTTAATGTCTTAATACTAATACATTTTGATAGCTTTAAGATAATGCAATTTAACATTTTACAATGTATGAACGCTAAAGACGTGTATTTTAACTTTATACAACGTTTTATACACCTTTAAACACTATGTAATTGTGAAAGTACAACTTTTCTTCAAATGTATTAGAAAATAGAACTATTTGCTTTATATAATTTTAATACATGTTGTTTTAGATGTTTTAATGTGGATCGTGGGAAAATTTCCCACGGTCACATGACCTGACCAGAAGTGGGGAGGGGTGGGGATGTTTGTAGGGAAGGGGACCATGGGAAATTCCCACGGTCCGGAGCTGAATATTGCTTTTTCAATGTTTTAACATTTATGTTTTAACATAAAATGTTGTTTTAGATGTTTTAATACTAACACATTTTGATATCTTTAAGAAAATATAATTTAAACTTTTTCATTAATGTTTTAACATCTTTAAAATGTTGTTTTAGATGTTTTAATACTAACACATTTTGATATCTTTACGAAAATATAATTTAAACTTTTAACATCTTTTAAATGTTGTTTTAGATGTTTTAATACTAACACATTTTGATATCTTTAAGAAAATATAATTTAAACTTTAAACAATGTTTTATACACCTTTAAACACAATGTAATTGTGAAAGTACAGCTTTTTCTTTAAATGTATGTTAGAAAATAGAACTATTCGCTTTTTCGGATTTTGTCATTTTTGGAGTTAAAAGCTCTAAGCCTTTGGAGACGGATAAAAAACTTTTGTTCTTCTTTCAACAAAACGGACTTGTAAAAACGTAAGTCAGTTTTTTAAATGTACGTATGTGTTTATACGCTTGATAGCCTATGTTTTAATATTTGTTTAATGTCTTAATACTAATACATTTTGATAGCTTTAAGATAATGCAATTTAAACTTTTTCATTGACATTTTAACATTTTACAAATGTGTGAGAACACTAAACATGTGTATTTTAACTTTTATACAACGTTTTATATTATTAAATATATAATTTAATTTATAATATCTCCCTGGTTCTGTTCACGCCCATAAGGGAGGAGCAAGCGTGGGAAAATTCCCACGGTCACATGACCTGCCCGGAGGTGGGAGGGATGGGGTAGAAAGGGGCGGGGCAAGCGTGGGAATATTCCCACGGTCAAAAGGGGGCGGGGCTTAAGGGCCATAAATCACTCAAAGTGACAGAAGCCGCCCTTTAACCTCTCTCTAATGTACATTGCACATCTGCGCACGCATGTACTTTCTCTCTCGCGTGCCGGTCACCACAACACAGCAAGCAGGCAAAGCTCACGGCACGCAAACTATATATAGCCTATTTAGTTTTTCTTAGTTACAAACCCGAACCCGACCCGAACCCGAGGCTGTTCATTAAACATTAACCCGAACCCGACCCGAAACCCGCACATTTTTCGGGACCCGTCGGGCTCGGGTCGGGTAGCAGACCTCTAATATACATATACATATACATACACATACACATACACATATACATATACATATACATATATACATATACATATATACACATATACATATACATATATATATATATATACATATATATACATATACATTATCCTGCTGGAAGTAGCCATCAGAGGATGGGTACATGGTGGACATAAAGGGATGGACATGGTCAGAAACAATGCTCAGGTAGGCCGTGGCATTTAAACGATGCCCA